>NC_092646.1:5677587-6023318 GCF_039555335.1 Amphiura filiformis
CAATGCTTTTAGAGCTGATTCACTGATTCAATACGGTTTCATTATTCCCGCCTTTTCAAGTTGGATTTAAAGCATTTTCCTTGATGCATGTTGGATAATCCTTTGCTTATTGTGCAGATGAATGATCAAAGACAAAGGTGAGTGGGTACTAAGACATTTACGTTTTGAGAGATGGTTTGAAAAAGGGTTTCAAAACAGGTCATGATTACAGCCAGGACAGCTGCATTCCTGGAAGCAGAAGGAATTGAGACACTGGAGTGGCCCTCCAGAAGCCCTGATGTTAACTTATTAGAGATCCTTTGGGATCAGCTCAAGAGACGAGTCAACAAGAAGATAAAGGCAGATACAACTCTGATGGGATTACGTCGCATCGTTATCAATGAGTGGAACGGGATTGATCAATGAGCATGAGACGCCACGTGGCTGCTGTAAGGGAAGCCAACGGTGGACACAAAATACCGAACATGCTGAAAGACTGGTAAAGAACAAGATTAATCTCAAGTGAAGTTGGAAGCGGCAGTATGATGCCCGAAAAGTGGTGGTCAGCAAGAAAACAAAAAATGTTATCTGCATGTTTGGTGTTTTTTGTTTTCTTTTATGCTGAAATATTAAAAAAGTAATATCTTTTCTTAGGAATGTCGTAGGGTAGTGATCGAGGTGTCAAAATGCGCAGGACAATCCCCCGCATGAGATTATTTAGCAAACGTACAAAATTAGTCGCAAGATGTTAATAGTGGTTAAATTTCCTAACCGTAAATGAACTTTTTTTTTGCATAGTGGCCCAACTCAAAACACATGGCCAATCACAATGCATTCAAAATAAACGCCAACCAAAAAGTAAATACCCCCCTTTATTACAATAGAAAACTGATAATCTATGCATCAAATTAAAAAAACTGGAAATTTCGATACCTCATTTGTCTGGATAACTCAAAGTTTGTAGCCACGTTGACTCCTTGAATGAAAAAAATGCACTTTCAAAAGTTGCACTAAAAAGCTACTCAAATCAGTATACCATTACATTCTGTACATGACTGGTCAAGGATAACCCACGATGACCAGTGACAAGTTACTGACAACCAGGTACAACATTTTCAATGGGGCTTTAGGTGCAACTTTTGAATGACGGTCTTTTTGATTCAAAGGTTCAACATGGTAACAAATTTTGGGCTATGAAAGCTTATTAAGGGTTGTGTAAAGCTGTTTCAGGTGGGTAGGGTTAAAAAAAAAGATTATTACCATTTTGACCAAAACACATGAGCATCTATAATTTGCCAAACAGGAACTAGAACAATTCTCCTGCAGCATTCAGCAAATTTTAACATTTTTCAGAGTTTTAATATCTTGAGTCTGGTCTATTTAAGTCAGGTGGAGAAGACTGAATCCTGCAAATGTTGTTCCAGCACTCAAAATATTTTGGTTTGGCAGGATTGAGAAGGGGGTCGGTTGGGTGACTGCAAACACATCAATAATTTCGTCCACCTTAAGATTTCTCTTTGGCATGAGTTTTAACGTGTGCTATCAGCGTACTGTTCTGTGCAAAACATTTCTGGCAATACTCACACTGATACGGTTTCTCTTTGGTATGAGTTCTGATGTGTGCGGTCAGATTACTATTATATGCAAAACATTTCTGGCAATACTCACACTGATAGGGTTTCTCTTTTGTATGAGTTCTTATGTGTAATGTCA
The DNA here is from genome assembly GCF_039555335.1 of Amphiura filiformis. NCBI lineage: Eukaryota > Metazoa > Echinodermata > Ophiuroidea > Amphilepidida > Amphiuridae > Amphiura > Amphiura filiformis. Next base: position 5,679,280 of record NC_092646.1, read on the forward strand.
GATGACAAATCTGTGTAAAACATTTCTGGCAATACTCGCACTGATAGGGTTTCTCTTTGGTATGAGTTCTGATGTGCCTTGTCAGATCACAACTCTGTGTAAAACATTTCTGGCAATACTCACACTCATAGGGTTTCTTTTTGGTATGAGTTCCGATGTGTCTTGTCAGATCACTACTCTGTGTAAAACATTCCTGGCAATACTCACACTGATTGGATTTCTCTTTGGTATGAGTTCTTATGTGTGCTGTCAGCGTACTATTCTGTGCAAAACATTTCTGGCAATACTCACACTGATAGGGTTTCTCTTTGGTATGAGATCTGATGTGTGCCGTCAGAGTACTATTCACTGTAAAACATTTCTGGCAGTACTCGCACTCATAGGGTTTCTCTTTGGTATGAGTTCTGATGTGTGCTGTCAGATTACTTTTCACTGTAAAACATTTCTGGCAATACTCACACTGATAGGGTTTCTTTTTGGTATGAGTTCTGATGTGTCTTGTCAGATCACTATTCTTTGCAAAACATTTCTGGCAGTACTCGCACTGATAGGGTTTCTCTTTGGTATGAGTTCTGATGTGTGCTGTTAGATTACTATTCTGCGTAAAACATTTCTGGCAATACTCGCACTGATAGGGGTTCTCTTTGGTATGAGTTCTGATGTGCCTTGTGAGATCAACATTCAGTATAAAAACTTTCTGGCAATATTCGCATTGATAGAGCATTTCTTTAGTATGGGTTCGGATGTGGTATTGTTTGAGCCTACTCCTTCGATCAAAACATTTCTGACAATATTCACATTGATATGATTTATCATGGTGAATCTTGATGTGTTTCACTAGGCTAGTTCTTAGGGCGAAATATTTCTGACAATACTCGCACCAATGAGTTTTCGCTTTAATGTTCATGAAGTTATTACATTGGTACCCTAGCTGCCTGTTATTATTCAAATGTCTTTCCAGCTCCACATTTTTTGACAAACAAGCACGCACATATTTAATCAGATGTCTGTTAACATGGGTTTTGAATTTGTCCAAAGAATAATGCTTGAGTTTGCAAAATGCACAAGAAAATGGTTTTAACATGTTTAAACGTTTTGACGCCATCTTAAGAAGAACCCAACAATATTCAAATATTTAGATCAAGTTTCTCTGTGGACCTAAAACATACCACGGAATGAGATTGAAGACTAGCAAAGATGTCTTTAAGAGAAGTAGCAAGCAATACAAGACCACAATCCTCACTGGCTTCTGTTTTAGCCCTGGTTCTTCTCTTACTAGTTTCCAACTGCAGCGGATCGAAATATCTGAAAAGTTACAACATTGATTAATGTTAATTATATTCTGAAAGTTTACTTTCAAACCACATGTTGTTTTATATCTTAAAAGAATTCCTTATACTGGTTAATATCCACATGTTTAAAAATATGCGAATGGTGTTAAGAAACCAATGATTCATGTGTAACATTTCCATGTCTTGCAGTTGAGTTAAGGGGGTACTACACCCTGGCCAATTTTGTGACTATTTTGCATTTTTCTTTAAAATTATACAGCCTGTCTCAAAAAAAATTGTGCAAGTGAAAAGTGCCCTCTGTGGCAATTAGAAAATACCGTTGTGACATAATGCTTCCATCAACGTCATTCAAGACATGTTAAAAGACAAACAAATATTGCACACTTATAGGTAAAATGAACTTTGACAAGTTCATGAAATTTGACAAATTAATGAAATTAGACAAAATAATGCACACACGCTGGTGTTGATGCGTATAATGCACGAGCTCCGAAGGGGGAGTGCATTAGACGCATCAATATCAGCTATCATTGATTTACATATACAGCCCTATTCCCTAGTAAAAGTGGCACAATTGTGATTTTACCCTTTCGTTGTTAACTAAACATATCTCGAGATTAAAAAGAGCAAATTGAACAGAACAAACGGTATTTGAGAGCTAAGACTGTGCCCTTGACGTTGATGTAAGCATCATGTCACAAGGGTATTTTCTAATTGCCAAAGAGGGCGCTTTTCACTTGCACAATTTTTTTTGAGACAGGCTGTAGTGCATTGGTGACAAGATATGTATATCATAGGGGCAAGGACTACAACTACTGCACTGAAAATTCAGAACTCAAGAAAAATAGTTATTGATTTATTGATAAAATACTGGTTTTCCTTCATTTTTGACTGTAACTCCACAACTGTTGCCGGTGCTGAAATAAAGTTTTCAGTGCATTAGTTGTAGTCCTTGCCCCTATAATATACATATCTTACTTGTCACCAATGCGCTATAATTTTTGAGAAAAATGCAAAAATAGGCACAAAATTGGGCAGGGTGTAGTACCACCTTAAGGCAAATAATATAATACAAAGTTTTGTTCATAACCAGTGCTGTACGGTGCGACCATTTTAGGCGCATTGGCGACTAGATTTTTTCTGATGCGACTAAACCTTCTATCCATGGCGCCAATGGCGACCAACTGTTGAAGCATTTAATCGCCAGCAAATGCAAAACATGTACATATGGATGATAATATAGGATAGGTCACAAGTTTAGATTGTTTTTAAGCACTCAAGATGGTGTCAAAATCAAAAAAAAACTTTGAATTTGATGGAGCTTTTGGGAAACTAGAAGGATGACGATGAAACAATTAAATCAGGGAATCCAACAGCAGTTGATACTTTTAATGAACCTAGTACAACCCGGAACTGGAAATGGAAGTAAGCCTAAAAAACTTAAAATTGTTTTTTTACTTGGGAGCAAAATTTGGGCGCCTAAATTGATAAAGTTAGGAGCCATTGGCTCCTCAATCAGTTTTTACACCGTACAGCACTGTTCATAACCCTAACCCCTGCATCTTCTTCATAAAAAACATTTATTTTGTGCTTTGATCGTAATAGTGCAAACACTGCTTGAATCCACTTAACCCACCTTGAGGAGTGCTTATTAGATTTCGGATGGTGGGATATATACGAGGGTCATTCAAAAAGTTCTACCTCCACTCTTAAATTTCTAACTTTGGTTCTGTAAAGCTTCTTCAAACTTAACTGGTACCTTAATTTTTTGGCTTACTGTATATAACCAGTAAACCTTTTCAGTACTATTCTACCCGCCGCACCTGTGAATCTTGCAGAAAGCAATTAAAGCAAAAAATAAATAAATAAATAAAATGCAGGGGGCCTTTGGCCAAAAAAAACAGGGGGCCTTGTCAGCAACTGCTGACTTGCTGACAGCTTAAATCCGCCACTGAGGAAATGAGGGAATTCAGTTGAAGCCATTCGTGGACAGGTTTTGACTTTCATTGTATTAATTATTCGGCAGCGAAGTACGTGTAATCTGATTATCACCATGCCAACTGGATCACACTTTTGAATTCTACACCATGATCGGAATGATCACAACACAAAGTCTAGATGGCATGTACCATATCCCAAAGGTGTGTGATCCAGTTGTAGACCAGCTCAGGGAGTTACATGTACGTAACCACTTCGCAGTAGGCCCTACCCATAAAGTTGTGTAATGCAGGGGGTGTATGTTACGAGTATTATTGTGTAAAATGTTTTCGAAATGTCAATTTAAATATGTGTGCAATTGAAGATAATTGAACTTAAGTTCTTTTCTCTTTTTCCTCTTTCTCTTCTCTTTTCTCCTTTCCTCTTTTTTTTTTTTAGGGGGGGGGGGTGGACCCACTGCCCGCCTGGATTCACGTCTGGATTTTTTATCCCACTTTATGTTCTTCTTTGGCACTTAGTATTTGTGTGTCTTCTTTCCTTTTGACTTAATTCTTTTCGGGTGTCTGTAAAAGATGTAATGCATCGAAACGGGTTTAAATGTATCGAAACGGGTCGAAATTCGATACGTCAACGATTTTTTTCGATGCATCACCATGTTACATCTTTTATAATAATAATATACAGACACCCTTTCTTTTTCTCAGTTTTCCTTTTCCGCCCTGTTTTCTGCAATCTCTTTTTGCCCCTTTTTATTTTTCCTCCCATTTTTTTTACCCGTGCTCATTTTTTCTTCCTCCATTCCCAGTTTGTTTGTTTTTTCGTCCTTTTTTTTTTTTTTTCTGGGTTTGGCGCCCTAGGCGACCGCAATACCTGGCCTGATGGTCGGAACTGCCCTGTATGATAAACATGATAATATATACTTATTGTTTATTTAGGCACAAATCTGAAAGTGAAATTGAAATTGAACAAAAAGTGACCAAAAAGAAAGTGATGAAGGAAATCGAGGGAAAACCCATATTTTATTATTTACATAGTTTATATGTAATATAAACATATTCCAAAGTTTGAGTTTCCCCTGATTCATAATTTAGAAGATATTTGAAATTTCGTTCGTTTTCGTACCTTTCACACGTTGTTCGAAATGTTCTAACTTTCGTATGAACAACCGATAGCTTGTGATACGAAAGTTAGAACTTGCAAGGATGTTATCGTATGTAACGTACTTGTTTACATGTACGTGTGATACATGTACGCAGTTGCCATACAGAGTACAATTTCATGCATATGAATAAAAACTTCTTCCTCAAGTTAGTTGTTGTCTCCAAAATATCATGAAATAGTTCGTGACATATTACCGACACACTGTACTATAATATTTTTTTAAATTTTCATACATGTACTTACGAAAAACGTCAATATTCGTTCTCCGAACGGCTTCGATCAACGCCGTGTTTCTGCTGTATATGCACCCACTGACCTCCAGCAGTGTTGCCAAAAATGTTAGCCCAAATCGCGAGTCAAATAAATGAAAAGTCGATCGATTGTTTTTAAAATTCATACATTGGTATCTATGGGATAGCAAAATACCATAAATTGCCTACGCCAGATTTGAAAAGTTGCTCAATTACTTTCTTAACCATCAATTGGTGTCTATTGGACAGGAAACTGTAGTGTGGAAAATCTTCAAAAGTCATCCTTTTGGGCTACTAAGTCGCTGCTTTGCCAATCCTGAACTCCGCACGTGCTTATTCCACCAGCCGTCTACACTGCGCATGTACTGTGACCACTGATCAGTGACTGTGACTGATTATGACCCGGATGTACCCAATTGAAAACGTCATTGACAAGGTCATCTCTAGCGTGTACATCGGCAGGAATAATAGACAAAGGGATAGGCATCCTAGTCTGCTGCCCTCTTTCGAAATATGTATCCTAGGTCTCACAATAGGCGGATTAGCGGTCATTTTGTCTTCGACATCACGTGTCCTTATATTTTAGTACACAAATATATAAGTTAACAGGTTTACTATTTTAAAATTATATTTTGAGTATACAATATATTCTGGGAGTAAATAGCTCAAATGACGATGATTGTTTAGGTAGTATATGCTTGATAGAATTAAACTGTTTGACCAGCTAGTATTCTCCTCCGCCGTCAGTGTGATTCCAGTCACTCCACGTACCGTGTTGCGAAAGTGGAGGAGTCTAAAGCTGTATTGACGAACACGCATGCGTTAAAAATATGTAGCCTAGGTCGAACAATAGCGTGACGTAGTTTCCGGCATTGTTCCTATGCACTTTCACCCTCCTGACATCGGTGACAGTAAATCGGCCATGATCATTCCTCGGAGCATCGCACTGCTGTGACCTAAAACATCTCCAGAATGTACTTCAAAGATGTATTTTTTCTCTAAAAGTAAGCAACCTTGAATCCGAAGATACATTATGTTAGTCCAGGAAAATTGTAGCCAAAAGTGACATTCGGAAGAATGTTTTTACTTGCGTTATAAAAAGTATCAACGCTATGCAGACGCGTTTTCAAATAGCCGTAAGTTCTATCTTATGCACACATAACTCTCGTGTCGTCGTGCATAAAAGATAGATTTTTCGATCAATTCACACGGCGATGCAATCATCCACGGAGGCTGCCATTTTTGTTTTGTTGAGTTGGAAATTCCTCCTTTTGAGTAGGAGCACATCTTCCTTTTCTGGGCGACCGCAACGGCGGCGCCCCTTATTGGCTTGTAGTTGCAAATTGCTTCAAATTTCAGTCTTTCTGGATTTACCTCTCATCTGTTATGTTTAAAAGTACGTGCTTAGAATAAATAACACAACTTGGTTTTGATTTTATTACTGTTTACTAATGTGCATTGAATACAAGTAGGCCTAGGCCTAAAGTAGTCAGCCGGAATTAACGCTCAATTATAACATTTGTGAATAATAACATTTGCATGCTCTATTACTAAAACGCCGATCTACAGAAATTCTTTGACCCAAATAGAATGCTCAGCACGTGTGTGTGTGTGGGGGGGCAGGGCAGCGAAAATAATTTCCTTCCTGGGAACGTTAACTGTTAATTGTTTGAAATATGTTTCTGAGAGCGTGGAGCCGGAGCCAGAGTATGAACACAATTAATGAACAGGTGGGGTCCAGGGGCGAAGCCCCAGCGCTGTCCAGGCAGGGGTTAGTGGATAATAAAATTGATTGAATTGGTTGACCATCCAACTGAGTGACTATTTTCATGTAAATAAAGCTACAAAACTCACAATCTCTCTTTGTTGCAGTTCACTTTCATTTACTTTTTAACAACATTTATGTCACATTATGGGTAAAAATCTTCAGATAATACCATTTTAACTATGATTTACTTAAGTTGAGTGACCATTTTATAGGTGGTGTGATCAAGCAAAATCAGTCTGAAGTCGGGCATATTTAATTTTCAGTTTCTATATGATTCCATCAATCATTTGTAAAGCTACATTTTGCAGAAAACCCCATTGAAATTGAACATTAATTTCGTTCCAAAGGAACCATATGAACAGCTGAAGTTTTTCCAAAACAAAATGGAACAAAAGAAATTATTCCCCTTTGTTTGGCAATAGCTGAAAGTCAATATTTCCGACTTCTGACTGATTGTGCTTGATCATCATCACATTAGGGGCTATGCAATAATTATGAGCCCCCGGGGTAAAATTTCCAAACGGCTCACCAAAAACCCCTTGCCCCCCCCCCCCTCGGCCTGCCAAAAATCGCTTGCTTCCCCCTCTTGGTCCGCCAAACCCCCCCCCCCTTTGAACATGCCAAATTTTTGGGATCCCAATTTGCAAACCTTAAAAGGGCATTTCGTGATCCACAGCCTCATCCCCCACTTTTCTCAAAAAAAAGTTTTTTATATCACTGGAAACCTCTGGCTAGATAATGTTTATGTACAAAATATTTCTTGCAGATTAATTCGTTTAGCAAAGATATCGTGAAATTTGAATTTCGTTCTGGTGCACCAGAACGAAATTACAACGTATTGTCTATGGAGCAGTGTAATACACATAATCATGCATAACTCGCAAACGCAATATCGGAATCAACAAAAAATTTGGGAATATGCTTTTTTCGTGGATATGTACTGAAAAATGTCATAAAAAGAGGATGCTAGGATCACGAAATACTCCTTTAAATGGTCTAGATGCATGTTGCGAGCGCAGCGAGCAGGAAATTTGCATATTTAAGCGTTTCCGTACTGTTTTCCTAAGCCATTTTAGACATGATGCAGTCATGTCTTCAGTAGAATTCATCTCGACCTTTGCAGGACTTAACCCCATTAAAAGCTATTAAACCAAGATAACACTCATTGAAACAGCTCAAATGATTAAATCGGATCTTCTCTGGCTGTGCACATGTGACTGCTTTCATGTGCGATATCGCAATAAAGTTTGCGTATTATAGCTTCAGTTGGGTAACCGATTATAAAGGAAACGAAAGGAAACAATGGTATGTGTACTTTTGTTCACGAAATGAGACAAAGACCTGCTTTTTGTTAACCAGCATTCTTCAAAATGAGCAACATAATGATTGTTGACTTAACACGGTTTGGAAATAATTTCTTCATATTTTTGGTGTTATCTGTCGTTTACATATCCTTCCTAAAACACAAAAGTGCGACCCTCTCCAAACATCTAAATTAGCTAAAAATTTAGGGCATGTTACAAAACTTTATTTTCTAGAACCTATTTAGAATAATTTAAATGTAGCTTTTACCGTTTTTTTGTGGCATCCTTCAGAAGTGAGCGGTCCGATACCAATATTTTCGGTCAAATCTCCATTCAATTAACACGGGGAGTTGGCTAGCTATGCCTTGCCCTCACTCATATTTTACAAAAGTGCGACCATTTCTGAACATCTAACCTAGCTGTAATTTTAGGTCATGTTAGAGAAATATATTTGCTAGAAGTTTTGGAGAATAAATAAAATATTGGCTGGTTATTTTTCACATAGTGATGTTAACTAGGCAAGTGTCCATTCTCCCAACATACATCATTTGTACAGGTCACGCGTCAATGGTGAGAGCACTGTGTATTGTGTATAGGAAAACGGACAGTAACTGCAGTATGAGCGTTTTATTAAAAAGGCGCCCCCAGAATGTGTGCCAAAATCGCTTGCCCCCCCTCTCGGCTTGCCAATAATTGCTTGCCCCCCCTTTAGGGTCGCCATAAAAATTTCTTGCCCCCCCCAATTTTACCCTTCCCCAGGGCTCATAATTATTGCACAACCCCTTATGTTGAAATGAATGTTTTGAAACTGACATAAATAAATGTCTTAACTGAACTTTTGTAATATAGGTAATTTAGGTTCGATATTGTGACAATAAATCACGGTTGTTTGATGTATATAGAATTGGCTTCATTATTAACTAAATGCAAACTAAAGATGGCGCTATTTATCCTAAATCATATTTCTTTATTTGCAAGGGGTAGGTGATTAATACTGCCATCAAAACAGCTGAAATAGGTGAAACAAGCAACAAGGAAATTTTATAAACATATTTTATCAAACAATAAAAGGAATTATATGTATTAAAAGCTCGAAAGATTAATTTCCAGTAACTAAATAGCGCCACCAATTTTGTCATTAATAGATACACTTTAGATCCGAAAAAGCTGAAAAAATGCTACAAAAGTGAATCATTTTGTAAAAAAAAGGGGCAATTAATGTTGAGAATTAATGACTCAAAAGCATCTGTATACATTAGCATGATATCAACTTTAGCCGTTTAAGCCTAAAATAAATTTGGTTGAACATGATGTTTTGTTTAAAAAAATAATAAATTATCCCATCAAACAACCGTGAAATACCTGTGACTTGTGCAATGTAATATTGTACAATGTTGTATGAATGTAGATATTTTGATTTAAAGTGCATAATGCATGTTGTAGTCATGAACTGAACTTACTATAAGAGGGATGAAGAATGAAAAATGCTACGGTAGCAACGTGTGTATATACCTGCATTAGTGCACCTTTTTACAAGTGGGTATGGACTGGAGAAGTATATCGGTTTTTCAAATGGATGTGAAATATGAGTTTTGATTTACTTATTTGACTGTCACTCTCTCAGAGTCAGTCATCACAGTCACAACTAATACCACATCAGTTCTAGTCCCCAGGTTCTAGTCTGGCCTATCAGTTAATGAATGTCTCTCTTTCTGTACATTCCCGTTTCTGTGAAGGGACGTTTTGACCTAGTACGTTCAATTCTAGTTAGAACTAGTTGCTAGAATCCTCAGATTCTATTTCTTTCACCCCTACTTTGGTGAAATGCCATTTCTGTGTCTTATTTTGCCCATATGTATCCATGGCCGCTTTAACTACATCAGTACAGTGGCTGATATTGGGACCGTTCATTGCAACTTCAATTTCAGCTAGGCCCATGTCTTCACCGAGTGTCCTCGTTTGGTCAAAATGGCTTTCATACCTGCTTACTATAGATTCCAATACTGATTCAACTGAAAATGAAAGTGCTGCTAGTGAGTGAATCGAGTCATACGCAATTAAAATCACAGGAAATATTTCACGAGTGGCAGTGTTCACAGAATATTTTCAGAGCTTCAGAAAAATGATATTAAAGATTAGGATGTTTTTAATTATTTTCCCATCTCGATTTTTTTCTGCGTTTCTGATTTTTTTTCTGGGAACGCCGGTACCACGATACCGGGGATTTCGTAGCCCTGAACTTTCAAACCACATGGTGTTAAGAAACCAATAATTCATGTGTAACATTTCCATGTCTTTCAGTTCTTATGTTAAGGGATCTGGAATGAGCGTTTTGAGCGTTTCAACACTATTTTTATGGAACATGAGAGCACCTCAGACATATCGAATTGCATTCTGAATACGAAGCATGTCTTTCTGATATCAAATAATTTTCATTTTTTGAAAATCACGATATAATACAAATTTTATGACAAATTATAAAAATTTGATATTTTTCAAATTTTTGATATATAACAGTCCCCGAAGTAAATTTTATAAATCTAATGATATATTCTGGGAGGAAAAGCCGACGATCAATTGAAAATTTTGACCTTTCATATTGAAGATATGGATTTTTTCCCCAAAAGACCTAATTTTTGTTAGTGTTTTGTCAATACGAAAGGTCAAAATTTTCAATTGATCGTCGTCTTTTCATCCCACCTACATACACGTTAAGTATAAATCATCAGATTTATAAAGTTTACTTCGAGTACTGTTAAATATCAAAAATATCAATTTTAATGATTTGCCATAAAATGTGTATTACATTGCGAATTTCAAAAAATCAAAATTATTTGATATCAGAAGGACATTCTTCGTATTCAGAATGCAATTCGATATGTCTGATGTGCTCTATGTCCCACAGAGACACTCTTAGGGACATAGTTACACTCTTGTTCACTCTTAGAACTCTTAGAGACACTCTTAGAGACACAGTTACACTCTTGTTCCAGGCATCACTTGATCAAGGAGTAGTACCCTCTGAGTGGAAGAAAGCCTCAATTGTGCCCATCTTCAAGAAAGGAAGCCGCTCAACTGCTTCAAACTACAGGCCAATTTCACTCACATCAATCCTCAGCAAGCTTCTGGAGCACATCGTGCACTGCCATTTCATCCGCCATCTGTCTGACCATAACATCCTCACCGACGCCCAGCATGGTTTTAGGAAACGGAGGTCATGCGAGTCTCAGTTAATCGTCACAATTGATGATCTTGCGAAGAGCCTGGATGACAAGTCACAGATAGACCTGATCCTGCTTGACTACGCCAAAGCCTTCGATAAGGTCTCCCATCGCCATCTACTCCTGAAGGCGAATACTACGGTATACGGGGGACCCTGTTAGAGTGGACAAGAGACTTCCTGAGTGAACGCACACAACAAGTCCTGCTTGAAGGCCAGACAAGTTCAACGTCCAAAGTAACATCCGGTGTGCCTCAGGGCAGTGTGCTCGGCCCTCTGCTGTTTTTGATATTTATTAATGACATGCCAGAGTGTGCTACCAGGTCTACTACCAGACTCTTTGCCGACGATAGTGTTTTGTACAAGCGCATCTCAACATCCACTGACAGCAAACATCTTCAGGAGGATCTTGACTCCTTAGTCAAGTGGGAAACCCGCTGGTTGATGCAGTTTAATGCTTCTAAGTGTCAGGTGTTGAGAATCACCAATAAGCGGAAACCAGTCCTGGCTTCATACACCATCCATGGCCACGAGTTGGAGCTTGTTGACTCTGCGAAGTATCTTGGAGTCCACCTTGACTCGAAGCTGAACTTCAACATGCATGTTGACACTGTGGCAAAGAAAGCCAATTCCATCAGAGCCTTCCTTAGCAGAAACATCGGCCACTGTGGACACAAGATCAAAGAGACCAGCTACAAAACCTTCATTCGCCCAATAGTTGAGTATGCCGCCACATCCTGGGACCCTCATACTCAACGCAACATCAGAAAGATTGAGCAGGTTCAGCGAAGTTGTGCTAGGTTTGTCACAGGTGACTATGATCGCTCCAGCAGTGTGTCAGCCATGGTTCAAGATCTCCAATGGCCCACCTTGGCTACCAGACGTCTCCAAAGCAGACTGGAAATGATGTATCGCATACGGTTTGACCTCATCGACATCAGGTGGTCCCAGTACATGACTCCACTAGCTTCAATCACCAGAGGCCATGGTTCCCGCTTTCAATATCCGCGGTGTAGTTCGACAGCCTACTTAAACTCATATTTTCCACGCACCATCCGTGACTGGAACAGCCTGTCAACCGACCCAGCTGCATCCTGTTCCCTCAACGCCTTCAAGACTGCGTTGAGGGCCTGCTGGCAGTAATCATCTTGCTACCAGTTTTTACTCGCACCTGTTTATTTTGCGCACAATTTGTTTTGTTTATGTCATACTGCAGTTACTGTCCGTTTTCCTATACACAATACACAGTGCTCTTTCCCATTGACGCGTGACCTTTACAAATAGCCCTACGTTAACAGTATGGGGATATGACTAGTTAACGTCGCTGTGTGAAAAATAACCGGCCAATATTAAAAGTACTCTTCTAAAGTTCTAGAAAATATAGTTTTTAACATGTCCTAAATTTTTAGCTAATTTAGATGTTTGGAAATATTCGTACTTTGGTGTTTTAGTTAATGTTATAGGTAATAGTACATTGCCTAGTTAACGTCGCTGTGTGAAAAATAACCGGCCAATATTAAAAGTACTCTTCTAAAATTCTAGACAATATAGTTTTGTAACATGTCCTAAATTTTTAGCAAATTTAGATGTTTGGAAATACTCGTACTTTGGTGTTTTAGGAAGGATATGTAAACGACAGATAACACCAAAAATATGAAGAAATTATTTCTAAACCGTGTTAAGTCAAAATCATTATGTTGCTCATTTTCAAGAATGCTGGTTTACAAAAAGCACGACATTGTCTGATTTCGTGAACAAAGCCACACATAACATTGTTTCCTTTCGTTTCCTTTATAATCGGTTACCCAACTGAAGCTATGAATACCATCTTTATTGCGATATCGCACATGAAAACAGTCACTTGTGCACAACCAGAGAAGATCCGATTTAATCAGTTGAGCTGTTTCAATGAGTGTTATCTTGGTTTAATAGCTTTTAATGGGGTTAAGTCCTGCAAAGGTCGAGATGAATTCTACTGTAGACATGACTGCATCATGTCATGCTTGTACCACGCATGACCACCCTCGCAGTGCGTTTGATACTCATCCATATGAGGACTGCACAACCATGGAAGAAGAAGAAGAAGAAGAAGAAGAGTATGGACATGAATGCCACATCAAAATGCAGTATAGGATCCGCCTTTTGTAGATTTATGTCATAAAAAGCCATTAAACAATAAATTGTAGTCATTTCTAGAGGATCTAATGTTGAATTTGAAAGAAGAAGGTGTTTTATTAGACAACAAAGTAATTGCACACCCTGTACACTCTAAACAAAAAAAAATAGTACACTGTTGAGTAACAAGTGAGCAGAGCAACAAAATTAATCAAATGATACTCAGTATTGTTTTAATTATTTTTTATTACTTTGTAACTTGCTTGTTCAGCAATACCTCGAATCCGGGTTAAATACTCAAGTGGTGAACTTGGTATTCACACTGGTGTAGAATATAAATAAGCAACTTAACAAATTAACATACATATACATAGATCTAACACATGATGATGTTCTGAAATACAAATTTACTACGGAATTACAGAAGGGAGATCATTTACAAAAGTTAAACTTAAAAGGGCATTTCGTGATCCACAGCCTCATCCCCACATTTTTCTCCAAAAAAGTTGTAATTTTTATACCAATGGAAACCTCTAGCTACTAATGTTTATGTACCAAAAATGTCTTGCAGATTCATTCGTTTAGCAAAAATATCGTCAAATTTTAATTTCGTTCTGGTATACCAGAACGAAATTACTAACAACAGTGGTCTATGGAGCGGATATATAATCATATATAACTCGCAAATGCAAAATTGGAATCAACTGACATTTTGGGAATAGTTGCCAATGATCAACAAAAGGGTAAGTCCATCACAACATCTTAGGACCTCTTCTGATCGCAATATACAACCGTGGCTAAGTAATATAGCATGTAGCAAGATACGGGTGTGTATGCATCGTTCTCAAACAATCACAAAGTTTCTTCCATATGCAGTATTATGCACTGATTGAGAAATGAGGGGAGCACTCTCATATATTGGCACGTGTCATGTAATATATAATATTGCATACATAAGTTGCATACATGTATAAATGTATAAAACTTGTAAATGAATAAGATATGCTGAATGCTACCAGTTTCATTTCACAAATTGTACATGTTTTAATGTGTGGTAAAATACTAAGTGTTGTGCACCCCTAAGGTGACCGTCAAACTTATCTACTGCCCTCTATCATATCAATTAGTGAGTGTTGCTAAAGTAGGAAAAGTATTGATTTCATCATCCTCTATATGATGGAATATGTGTTTAATATGTTGTTTTATGTATTCTAAACTTGGTATTATGTAGATTTAGGGTTGTATATAACTATTGATACCATTTTATTGTATGTGTGTTTATCGCGACATAAGTTTGGTACAGCTTGGATCTGGAAACATGGAACCACGGAAAGTTTGGCTAGGGAAAGCTCGTGGCCCCGAATGAATATTTTCGTGTACGGAACTTGGCAGAAAGTAGGAATAAAAGCATCAAAATGAGCAGAAAGGACCACCAAATGAATAATCTATACAGTGCAAACTGAACTCCAGGGATTCAAGATTACCCTCAATGTGTGGTTTCAGGGCCAAAATGGTATAAAAGTCATGTTTAAGAACATTTAAGGTACTCATGTCAGTCATTTAAAGTTCCACGAGTGAAAAGGTCATAAGGTCATCAACAGATTCATCTTTGTTTACAAATAATGCTGCAAGTATTTTAACATAATCTTCTGACTCACACGTATGTTGGTTCAACTGGATACCCAGCATGGGAGAACATAATCTATTGCTTGCTGATATTAATTATTGAAGGGCAGAATATAAATTAACACATTATTATTGATATTTGTTATCAATCAGGACTCACTCAGAAATAAAGACTCATTCAGATATCAAGACTCATTCAAGTGACAGGGATCACTAAAATATTACATGTATTAAGACTCATTCTCAAAGCCATAAATCAGAACTCACACACCGTGGAGCTGTGCCTGGAGTAAATGTACATGTATTAAATATCTGCCAATTTATCTGCCATATTAAATATCTGCCCAATTTATCTGCCATATTACACGATTATTATAAATAATAATAATCAAGACCAAATGTTGCATACAGGTGAAAGTAAAGACTCAAGAAAGAGAAACTGAATCTACCATCTGCATCATCGCGACCAATCTACTTACAACTGCACACATTTATAAAATGAACCAAATTGTTGTTATTATTATGAGTGTTCATGCATTGGTATTTGATATTAAGGTTATCGTTCCGGTTGATAATAATAATCACATTTGAATGCGATTATTATTATGATTATTAAGGTGGCGCATCCGCATACCAGTATACATAAGTATGGTTATTAAGGTGGATGCGGTAATATGTGTTGTGATTATTAAGGTGGTGCATCCGCATAACAGCAGGTACATGAGTTATGAATATTAAGGTGGCACATTCACATGCCAGTATCTTTTTGTGTGATTTGTGATGATTAGGTGTACGCATTTGCATATCGGTATCATTACTTGTGTTTATGGATATTAAGGTGGCGTATTTCAGGAGCAGGTGCATTGGGATTAAGGTAGCACATTTTGTTGTGTCATTCAGCATGCGCGCTGTGATTAAGGTTACGTCAAAACATATTCAAGAGCGCACACCAATTGCATAGACAAGCACATATCAGTGGTGCATTGTGGTACATTTCATATTGATTATTATGCAACAGGTTTATTGATATTGCTCAAGTGTTATTCCATGTATTTTCATGTGGTCCCGTATTCCTATATATTTACATGTAAGCTGTGCACAGTATACACAGGTAAACCTGAGTTAATTCATGTTCTCACACCAAATTTGATTCTTGCCTAATTAAGAAATCCATGCATGGTGTCCCAAAGTTTGTTATGGCCACATGTGAGAACAAATGGTACAGTGACAGTGTTATGTGATGTATCAGTGATTGCTTATTATTGTTGATTAATGATTGTGGTTGACAGTGTTTATTTGCCAAACAATATACATTGCAAAGTTATATCAGATTGTGTGTGCTTGTTAATGGTCGGATTCTGTCTCCGCCACGAACCCTAGTCATCGGTCTTGATCGCTCGCTACCAGAAAACGTTGTGTCTTCCACCCGGGACCTGCGCGCCACAAATGTTTAGGCCTACTCAACTAACATACAATTTGTGAAATGTTGGTATATATGCATACTAATATTCCCATTCCCCATTGCTAAATTCAAAAACATATTATGTGATATTACAAAGTTGCATAAAATACTAATTAAAAAGAAGGGTATTGCCGAGGGGGACGGGTGGTTCTTTGTAATTTTTGTGCACGGGATGTGCCACAGACTTTTGGATGCTGACTTTCTCTATGCCTGCTTTTTGCTGTATTTGCCACCCATCAGTATAAAGTTTCAAAAAAAGCACCCCAAAATGCACCCATGACATTCTGGTCGCTCTTAGGGACACATGTCCAAATGTTGGTCTCCACTGAATAGCAATATACCAAAATTCGCAAAGGTACCCCAAAACCGTGGTATATCTCCACTGTCAACCTGTTGGAAAATAGTTTACAATGATATAATTAATTATTTAATTCCCTGACTAATTTAATAGACCCTAACCCTGCCAAGTAGTGGGTAATTGTGAACATACCACAGAAATCCAACCAAATCATGTAGTTTTTGTGCAAATTCATGTCAATTCACACTGCGACAGGTGTAAAACAAAGAGATTCCTCCGAGGCCAGACTTATGTCCGGACTTCTTAAAAGTGTAAGTCTAATGGTCAGGGGTCCAGGGGCTATATCCTAAATGGGGGTCCTGAAGCTCCCGGGTTTTTGAGATGCAAAACCATATGACCCCCCCCTTCAGTAACTAAAAATCATTTGTTCCCCCCCTTTTGCCTGACAAAATCATCTGACCCCAATGTATTCTGCCGACCCCCTGAATGGTCCCTAAATAGTGGAGTCTCGAGCCACAACCAGTGGGCGTAGCTAGGGGTGTGCAGGGTGGGCGACTCGCCCACCCTGGAAAAATCTGGGGGAAAATTTTGGAGCAGAGAAGGAAAAAAGAGAAAGGAAAGGGGAAGAAAAAAGAAAAGAAGGGAAAAAGAAAGGAAAGAAGGGAAAAAGAAAGGAAAAAAGAAAGAAGGGAAAGGAAAGAAGAGAAAAGGAAGAGGGAATGGGGAAAGACAGGATCCAGAAGGAAGGAAAAGCAACAGAGAGGAATCCTGACTAAATAAAAAGGGGAAATGAAAACAAAACAAAAGGGAAGCCTAAGAGGGATGGGGGAAGGAAAGGGAAAGAAAGAAGGAAAGAGGAAAAACAACAACTTGCATGTTTATTGTGGGGAAACAATGCATGCACACGGGGAAGGAGTGTAAGAAAGGGGAAGAAATTGAAGAATATGAAGGAGGACCGGGAATTTAAGGATGGGAACGGAAAGTGATTTGAGGGGAAGTAATTTAAGTGAGTGTAATGGAAGGGAAAACGAATAAGAGAAAGGGGAAGAACCTGAAGAATATGAAGAAGACGGAAAGAGAAAGAATGGAAACTTAAGGAACAGAAGGGGAAGTAATTGGAAAGTAATTTAATGGAAGGGGGAAGGAATGAGAGAAAGGGGATGAAATTGAAGAATGTAAAGAAGAAGGAAAGAGAACGAAGGGGAGACGGGGGGAACAATGCAAGTGAATATAACAGTGAAGAATAATCAGTTTTATTTATTTTAACTGTTCTTACATTGTAAATTCATTTTTTTTTTTTTTTTTGTTTCCTTACAGATAATTCTAAAATCAAAACTTAACATTTTTACATGGCAAAATTTTCACATAAAAACGTTACAAATGTATGAAAGGAGGCTTCTCCTCATAGTATAAAAATGCCCAAAACCCATGAGCTTCCGGGGGCTTCGCCCCCTGGACCCCCACCAGGGGCCCTAAGGCCAGCCCTTTCAGATAATTCTCAAATCAAAACATTACATTTTTATATGGCAACATTTTCACATAAAAATGTTACAAATGTATGCAATGAGGCTTCCCCTCATGGTATACAATGCCCCAAACCCATGAGCTTCCGGGGGCTTCGCCCCCAGGACCCCCTAAAGCGGGCCCCTGGACACCACGCCAGTGCTCGCTCCACTCGATATTGTGACGGGATTCGAAATATTAAATATTATAAAGTAGTATCCTTTAATTTTGCTATCCAAATCACGTAGTGCGCCTTTTTAAAGGCGAATTTAAACGAATTGCATTACGTCATTATCAATCAATCAATTAACTGGTAATACGCCTCGCTGATTGGCTGCTTACCATGCGGTCTCGCCGGAGTGGAAATTTCCCCACTCCGGTGATGATCGTACTAGGTAATTATATTTCTCTTGTTCTTTCGTTATTCTTTTATTATTTTTATTATTATAAATGGTTCTGGGAACTAAATCATTCCAAACTCACTTAGATTATTATGTATAGAACACGTAGAGGTGATTTGGGAGTCATGAAATTAATTTTAGAATGTATTTTGAGCGATTTTCTGCGAGCAATTCGGGTGATGCTTGTTGTTTTATTTTCCGTGTGCGTGTATACGGAAAGCATAGCATCTCTGCTCATTTCTTGTTGTTTTGGCCACAAATTCACCCCCAAAATCATGCTTTATCGTGTTCGTATTTCAAAATCATATGTTTTAAACAATATAGTATTCTTTTCTGCTCATTTTGGTGCGTAACAGGGTTTTCTAGGTGAAGCGGAAAGAGAGAAATGGCTGATTTAGTTCGTCTATCTTAGATTATTTTATAATTAAATTTATTTGGGTTCCATTATTGCTAGATGGCTGACGTGCAAGATTGTGCATATCAATGAGGTCAAAGGTACACGTACCGCACAGCGCATTGCTAAGTAGCATCTATACATGTACATGCGCTAATTGCGTTACTCGGGTTTTCCCCGAAAATTCTTTTGGATCTTGGATTTAATTAATTATTTGAGATGGCGAGTTGCGTATAATATTAATAGGGATTATTATATTTTCGCGTGGTATTATTTTCGTTTGGGAAATAATACTCTCACACTCGTTCTCACTTTTCACAATTTATTATGTGTTTATTTATATTGTCTGACTTTTGACATTATTCATGATTATTATTAATATGCAAACATTGTAGCCTCAGCTAAAAGCATTTGTTAATAACGAAATTATATTTTGTCAAATCATGGAGGCTTTAACATTTGGATCAGATTATTTATGTGGAACTCACGCAAGTCACACCCAGATACTATTTTAAATTAATTAGGTCTTTATAACAAAACATGTCGTGTGCAGGGCCTATGATCTCATATAAAGTGTGTGAAGTGTATTTAAATATTCATGTATTTTTATTTTTATAATATGTGAATATTAAGTGCTCCCGGAAAGTTATTGGTAAGATGATATGGTATATTTTTTTATTATTATTATATGTGATTTCAACAGACATGATTGTGTTATATTATGGTTCCGTGCACGTGTATGTTTACTTTTCAGTGCTTCAGACAGGCCTGTGTGAGAGTGTGGATCTACTGAGTGGTGCACTGGGTGAGGAAATAACACCCTGTAGGAAATAACGCCGAGGCTGCGGAGGCGCCCGGGGTTATTTCTGAGCGGTAGTGCATCGACTAAGGGTGAGGACACCCCGTAGGAAATAACGCCGAGGCTGCGGAGGCGCCCGGGGTTATTTCTGAGTGGTATATCAACTGAGTCAGCTGAGGAACCTGAAAGGAAGGAGAGAGGCAATGGATCAAAAGGTACTAGCACGGATCCATAAAAGAGAGGAGGTCTGGGGGCCTAATTACTGCGGGGAGTAGTATTTGGCGAGTTAAGGGTAGTAGAGAGGAGGAACACGTCGGGTAGGACTGGTGTCCTGGTTCTACGTGGACTGGTGTCCTGGTTCTACGTGGACTGGTGTCCTGGTTCTGCGTGGACTGGTGTCCTGGTTCTACGTGGACTGGTGTCCTGGTTCTACGTGGACTGGTGTCCTGGTGCGACGTGGGCTGGTGTCCTGGTGCAACGTGGGCTGGTGCCCTGGTACTGCGGGTATTTGGAGGAGAGTTGGGCCAGTCCGAGTTGGGTGATGGAGGAGTTTGACTAGTCCGAGTTGGGTGATGGAGGAGTTTGACTAGTCCGAGTTGGGTGATGGAGGAGTTTGACTGGTCCGAGTTTGGGTGATGGAGGAGTTAGTCGGTCCGAGTTTTGAGTGATGGAGGACCTGAGCTTTGAGTGATGGAAGTAGTTGACCAATCCAAATACTGAGTGATGGAGGTAGAGACAAGGCCTAATGGTATAGTAGGGCCTAATGGTTTGTATAGTGCTATTGTTTATAACACATAGTCTGTTGAAATCTGTATTGTTGTTTACCATGTCGTAATTTTAAGAGTGATGATGCATAGAGATATATACGTCATGTATCGTAAAGATACATATGTATGTCATCTTTTATGTATTGTTGAAAATCTGGTCTGCACCTAGAGAGGGGCCTCTATGTGCAAATTTTCAATTGCGTTCAGAAACTTATGTATTTTGTCAAAATATTAATATGTGCCAATGCATACCAGTATGTCATTTGCATGTATTATACCTATTGGCATGCGCGCGCGTGGGGCCATGCTGCCCAATTTTTCGTATGCCAATAGGTAGTTGTGTTTTATATCATATTTGTCAAACTTTGTGATGATACCTTGCCACTACATGCTTGCATGTCGTACGCAAGTGTCGTCGATATTAGCATGGCGCTTCGCGGGGCCGCTATGCCCAAATTTTCATTTTGTACTAGATAACTTAGATTTTTGTAGGCCTAGCATGTATATAATTATATTAACACATTTTTCTTATTTGACTCCGGTGATGATCGTTCTAGATTCTGGTGTGGACCGTTCTAGCATGTTAATTTGGCCCGGGTTTACAAATCAGACTGTTGCCGTTGTGTAGCGTGTTATTGGTGGTACGGCAACTTGTGTTTACTG
Organism: Amphiura filiformis; assembly: GCF_039555335.1. Taxonomy (NCBI): domain Eukaryota; kingdom Metazoa; phylum Echinodermata; class Ophiuroidea; order Amphilepidida; family Amphiuridae; genus Amphiura; species Amphiura filiformis. The sequence goes on from NC_092646.1 coordinate 5,700,242, forward strand.
TTACCTGCTGCCCGGTTGTTGTGACGCGTGAGACAGCCTGCTGGCCAGATTGAAAGCTAGTGTTGATCAATATGTGAGATGGTATTACTTTGTGGAGATAAAGTGTATTTTGGAAGCCGTAGTATGTTACACAGATAAGACAAGTGCCACGAATAAATCAGGATACATTGTGGAAGTAAAACGAGGTGTCACTGCAGTTTTCTTTGAGGTCCATCACAGTCTCCTCCAGTGCTTAGCCGGATTCTAGCTCCGGCAAGCCCACCTATAAAACCACTTGCTAAGTACCTAGCCGCTCGGTCCCGTCACAATATGCTTGTTTCGCTCTATTTATTTATTAACTTGAGGGAAATTTTTTTAGCCTTGCTCACCCTGGCAAAGAGGGCTGGCTACGCCCCTGGCCATAACAGAATACAATCAATACAGTCAATACAGATTTGCATCTCATGAATGCGCTATCGATCTATTGAGTTAACTTTGTCCCGCTTTTTGGATTGGCCGGTCTCATTATATCAATTATCACGCAATAATGACACTGAAAAATTTGCGTGGTAAAATGACCCGTTTCCTCCAGCCAATTTGGTTTCGCTCCATCAAGCTTGGAGACTACCCTCCTTTGTGTTTGTTCATTTGTGTCTGGAGAGCCATTCTTGGAGTCCGTAATGACATACCATGATAATAGAAATGGGATTGGCATCCGTATTAAATTAATGACGTAACCAAACCGGAAGATGTAGACAATTATAGGCCATTTTGTTCCCACATGATATTATTCACGTGTCGTTATACTTTAGTACACAAATAAACATCTCAAAAAAAGTAACTAGCCCCCTTTAAATAATGGCCATTATTCAGAAAGGGGCTATTGCATTACAAGTCTGTAAAATGCGTTGGAAGCAGAATTTATTTCTGCGCTTTTTGACACCTCATTTGATACAATAGCTCAGAAAACAATAATGAACACCGGTCAATTTAATGTAATGAGGTCCAGATTTGAAAGTTGCAGTTACATACAAATTTATACAATACAAAAACACTCAGATATCATTACACAGAATTCGGAAATCAATAGAATCTACTGCAACTTTCAAATCTTGAACTACATTGATTTAAATGTACGCTTTGACGTCAATATTTAGTCAATTGCTACAAATGAGGTGTCAAAATGTGCAGAAATAAATTCTGCTTCCAACGCATTTTACAGATTTGTAATACAATGACCCGTTTTTGAATAATGGTCATTATTTAAGGGGGTTAGTTACATTTTTTGAGATGTTTATATAACTTAACAGGTTTACAATTTTTAAATTATATTTTAAGTATACAATATATTCTGTAGCAAATCGATCAAATGACGGTGATTGTTCAGGTATTATATGCTTGATAGAATAAAACTGTCTGACCAACTAGTACTCTCCTCCGCAGTCAGTGTGATTCCAGTCACTCCACGTATCGTGTTGCGAAGGTGGAGGAGACTAAAGCTGTATTGACGAACACGCATGCGTCAAAAATGATGTAGCCTAGGTCGAACAATGAACAGACACCCTCCCGTCCTACCAGTCACTGATCTGGACAGTTAACCATCTCAACACAGAACCAGCAACACCACCGTAGACAGAGCTCAGAGATACAGAGAGGCAGCGGACAAGATAATATTATCGTAATATTCGCCAGTACTGAAGTTCCAGCAAGTGTGAGTTGAAAATGCCAAGTGATGAAACAACATTGTTTGATTCATCGTTTTGGTGTAAATCAGTAAAATGATTATTTGATCACTATTTGTGTTTTGATATCAAAACTGTTCCAAATTAAAAAGTATAATTAACAAAGCTAAGGACAACTTTTAATGCTAAACTTAAGGGATCTGGAATGAGCGTTTTGAGCGTTTCGACAGTATTTTTTATGGAACATGAGAGCACCTCAGACGTATCGAATTGCATTCTGAATACGAAGCATGTCTTTCTGATATCAAATAATTTTCATTTTTGAAAATCACGATATAATACAAATTTTATGACAAATTATAAAAATTTGATATTTTTCAAATTTTTGATATATAACAGTCCTCGAAGTAAATTTTATAAATCTAATGATATATTCTTAAAGTGTATGTAGCTGGGAGAAAAAGCCGACGATCAATTGAAAATTTTGACCTTTCATATTGAATGTGTATTACATTGCGAATCTCAAAAATCAAAATTATTTGATATCAGAATGACATTCTTCGTATTCAGAATGCAATTCGATATGTCTGATGTGCTCTAATGTCCCCAATAAATACTGTCCAAACGTTCATACCCCACCCCTTAATTCAAGAACTCTAGCTTCGAATTTGCACACGGTAGTTACGCATTCGAAGAATGTGAAGTTATCGGTTAGCAAATTCTTGGCTATTCGAAAAACCTAAACTCAATGTTCAAAATTATATCGTTCACTTTTTGCATACGCGTATATCGAGTGAGTTTAAATTCTATTTCGGGTATTTCGTTTTAAAACAGTCATTGCGTCTTTATTTGTGTTCTTATTTTACTATTTTTGCCTCTCGTTTTTTTAAGGTTATCCTAATACTCTAAATGTAAATTATTTAAATGCAAGAGTAAATTTAAGATATGTTTGAACATTTTGACATGTAAAACTTGTAGACATTTTGGGTGCCAAGACAAATCCCCAGTTGCATCATTGTGACCCTTTATTATCGGTGGGATATATATACACTGTACCGGGTGTATTTTTAGAGAAACTACATGGAAAGTCTTCCAGCGTCAAAAAAAGCGCGACAAAAGTTTGTATTTTATACTATTTTGGCCCATGATCGGGGTGAAACAGGAGACTATTTGCCCCAGGGGGCAATTTTCTCTTTCAGTTTTTGTCAGGGGTCACTCGGCTTCATGCGCCTCACCACGCTTCCTTATTGGCTACGCTACTGCACTCGGTCTTTTTACCTGACAAGAACCCAATTGCATGGTGGGTTTTCGTCGGTAGTAGATCTTACCCGAAGCGACCCGAATCTTGTAAAATCAAGGGTCGGCGTTTTTTTAAACAGTATAATAGGCCTATATTTTTGCTAAGGTCTCTTTCTGTTAGGTTCTTTCTTTCTTTCTTTCTTTCTTAAGATATGTTTGAACATTTGACTTTTAGACATTATGGGTGCCAAGACTTTATTTATTTATTTATTTATTTATTTATTTATTTATTTATTTATTTATTTATTTATTTATTTATTTATTTATTTATTTATTTATTTATTTATTTATTTCCGTGGCCATATGCTTTGAGCTATGTTGACCATAGTTGGTCATTAGGACCATTGGGTGGGGGACAAATGAAACATGATCAACTTCAGGTCAAAGGTCATATTCACTTCCGGTCAATAGCCAAAAACGTGATTTCACTCAAAATGCTACTTCCACAAATTACACAGCACGATGATGGCACTTGCGCATATGCATCTGCTATACCCAGTGTCTCAAAGTTATTGTCCAGAATTGGAGTCAAAGTTCATTAAGGGGATACTTCCGGTATATAACCAAATACCCTCAAAATGCTGCTGCTGTCGCAAATTACATAGTACAACGATGTTACTTGGTCACCAGGACCAATGGCTGGTGGCACAAATGTCACGTGACCAACTCAAGGTCAAAGGTCATGGAAAGGTCATTACGGCTGAAAATGTGATTTCCTGTTATTTTTACTATAAAACTGCTACTCCTTCCACGAATTACATAGTAGCACGATGACGTCACTTGACACATGCATTAGCCATGAGGTCAAATGTCATACGAAGATCAATATGGCTGATGTGATTTTATGTTCTGTTACTAAAAATGCTTATTCATTCCATCCATAAATTATCATACATCCATTGGTCATCCATAAGGTCCTTGGGGTGAAAGGTCATTAGGGATTACTTCCGGTATGTAGCAAAATACCAAGGATAATAGCGCGTGACCAAAGTTGCACAGAAATATTTACATGAATATTTAATCATGAATTTTGGTTAACAAAATGATTCACATAATATACGTGAACGCTCGCGGCGGCGTCCTGTTCCACCCGTACGTGAACGCTCGCGGCGGCGTCCTGTTCCACCGCCCCAACCCCCCCCTTAAAAAGGGACATTTGAATTGCCTTTGTTTTGTATTTTGTTTGTTTAATATGGATATAGTTTGTTGTTAATCATGCAAATAATATACAAATGATCAATTAGTTGTATAAACGATTTCGACTTCTTTTTCATTAAAGGCCCATTCAGTGATTTGCTCATCCGGACGATTGTAAAAATCATCAAAATTCAGATTTTGGTACCTTTGTAATTGGCATAGATGTGCTAACATAGCCTGCTAGTGGTTCGGTCGAAAGCCGTGTATTTTAGACAAAATAAAGCATTTGCATGATTCTGGACTTTTGATACTGACAGTACAAAAGTCCGACTCGAGATCGAAAGAAGCTCACTCTCCACGTACCAACACGCGTTGCGTATTGTTTCTACTACTTATTACATCAGTAGCTACTATTTTAAACAAAATACACAATTTTAACTGTTTTTCATATTTGAATTGACCGTTAGTTTGCCTCGGTGACCTTTAATTGCTTATTTTGTTTTCTACTACAAAAATTAAGCGTCTGTTTTAAATCAATTTAGACTCTACTTCCCCGTGTTAGAAACACTGGACTAGGAAGTTTTCCAGTCGATTGGTGGCGCACTGTACGAAAATCTCGATTTTCTCGAGTCGATCTGAGTTGAAGTAGAAAACCTTTCTAAAACTTCTGTTTTTGACTAATTTGTCGATGTATTCAGGGAAAAGTGGTTTAATGAAATTCTGTAGACTTATTCTTTATTTCTAAGCAACTCTGACAAATTTCCATTTTTTTAATGTTCCTGTGAAATCACTGAAAGGGCCTTTAATACACACCTATGACGTCGCGCTATTGTTTTACCGCTCCATTATTTTCCACGAATGGAGCGATGATCCTAATAACACGCCATTCGTAAATGCCTTTCTCTTTTCTCTGAAAAGCAAATACTTTTCAGGGAAAAAGTACTGGCATTTACGAATGTAGTGTTAATATCAATTGCACTTTTGAAAAGCAAGTATTTGCGAAAAGTGCGGTATTGTTATCATCACTTCATTCATGCAAAACAATGATACGAAAAACAAGAAGAAAATGATTTTCATTAATACAATAAATTGAGGAAGCGGATAGCAACATTTGCACAGTATTGTCATGGGACCTGAGAGCACATCAGACATATCGAATTGCATGCTGAATACGAGGATTGTCCCTATATCTAATAATAATAATAATTTTGATTTTGTGAAATTCGCGATATAATACAAATTATTAAAATTTCATATTTTTTATATTTTTCCAAATTTAACAGTCCTCGAAGTAAACTTTATAAATCTATTGATATGTAATTAAACTATAGGCCTATGTAGCTGGGATGAAAAGCCGACTCAATTGAAAATTTGACCTTTCATATAGAACTTAAACATTTGTTTCCAAAAAGACCTACATTTTTAGTGTTTTGAGGAAAAATCTATATCTTTAATAATGAAGGTCACAATTTTCATATGATTGACGGCTGTTCAACCCAACTTCCTACTATTTACTGCATATCGTTAGATTTATACAATTTACTTTGAGGACTGTTAAATTTCAAAAATATCAATTTTAATAATTTGCCTTAAAATGTGTATTGTATCGCGAATTTAATAAAATCTAAATTATTTGATATCAGAAGGATGTGTCTGATTTGCTCTTAGGTGCCACAAACAAAATACGTAAAAACGTCGCTATCCGAGCCCTTACAATGCAATCTGTGAAAAGTAAGTCAAGATCAAAACGAGCAGGTTAAATTGTTGGCTAAGTACGTTGTACTTATTATGCAAGATGTGTTTTACCCTCACTTAGGCTTTACTTCGTAGGCCTTTACTTTTATTTATTTGGACCTTTCTTTCTACGCTTACTGTTTTTTATAACATTTTTTTTCCTTCTTTATATTTTTATACGTTTTCACTGGCTTAGGCCCTACATATAATTTGTCATATTTTGGGCAACATTGCTACATATACATAATACACATTCTGTATCAATGTATTTAGGCCTATGAATCTGTTTATTTTCAAATCGTTCTCTTCGGGCATGTTTAATAATGATAAAAGCCACAGTAGGTCTATTTTCTGTATAATTTTTATTTGTCATTAGTATATCTGATGTTTCAACTGATGGTATTTTGGCATGCTTGAATATTTACTTACATCGATCAGTAGGCCTATCCGATACCGTAAAACGGGTAACTTTGGGCACTTTTCAGAGTTTTTAAACCACTGCTTCCAAACAAAACCAAATATATTTCTAATTATCTCTTTTTTATGATGTTAGGGTTTCCTTCTACACGTTGAAGTTGAAAAAGATTTTTGAATAATTTTGAAAGGGTGCCCTAGGGGTTGAAAATAGCCTGACCAAAGTTACCCCGCATTTGGGGCAACTTTGGTCAGAGTATTACATTCCATGAAGAAAAGAAAATGAAAAAAATTGATCTTCGCTGTATATGGGCAAGGTTTTGTTTTTTGTGACATTTGTCCCCATGCAAAATTAAGCAAGCACGCATCCTTGCTCACAAATATCGATTTTTATTTTGTCTGAAAAAATGTAAAAAATGCTCATTTTTGGTCAAAAATGCCAATATTTTCGTAACTTTCAAAGAAATTGGACATGAGCGACTTCTTCCAAATATATTTCTTAACAAATTGAGACCAAATATGACTAAAAACAATATTGCTGTACGGAAATATGACCATTTAAAAAATATATTTGAACGACCAAAGTTACCCCGCTTACCGAAGTTACCCCCATTTTACGGTAATTAAATATTACAATGTTAGGGACGCTCCATTTGATTTCGGAAGGGGGACTGGAAGTTGAGGTGGCTTTTATTTCGCGTCGAAGGCGGCGAAGTTTGTTTTGTTTTTTGCCGACAAAGTTCAAGGACAATAATAGGCCTAGGTAAAATGTGTTGTAGTACATTTAAAATTTTCGTACCTTTTCGTACCTGATTTTGGTCCTTCTGCTGCGAATCAACGATATATATCCTCGGAATGATTCCATCACAAAATTATCCAAGATAAACAATAGTGTCCATAATTGCATGGTTGTTCCAAAATCGTAAACTCGATTCACAGAGAAGAGTATCATTGCTCAGGTATAGCGATAGGTGTAGTTTTCTTGAGGTTGACAACTGTAATGACCATTTCATATGAGCCTATACATGCTATATGACCTTTTGCCATTTTTCCTTATTATGCAAAATAGAGACCTAAACGCAACTACTTCAACAGTTAATACATTAGAAGTGGGCATAAAGAACTATTGATGGTCTAATCACTTTAATGATTTTACGAATCTACGTTTATTCAATTTGTGTAACAAACATTTTAAATCTTTATAATTCAAGAAGGTGGTTACGGATGATTTGAACTAAACACCTGGATCGTGATATGATGGGTATTTCTATAGAAATTTTACATAAAGCTGAGTCGGACTATTTTTGCACTCGCACCTAAATTTAGTACGATCATTATATTAGTGTATTGTCCGGCATCAATGAGTAATTGATCAATTTGTAAAGAGCAACCTATTTCAATAACACTCCATTCGTGAAAAATAATGGAGCGGTAAAACAATAGCGCGACGTCATAGGTGTGTATTAAGTCGGTTAATGGCCGCGGATTAGAACGTGAGTGGGTAAGAATGGCTTCGCCGCTCCGCGGCTCAGCCATTCTTACCCACTCACGTTCTAATCCTTGGCCATTATCCTATACTTAAGTTTGTCTTTTTACCTCAAATATACATCTCTGCCTTCGTGGCGCAATCGGTTGTTTTTTATGCCACGCGCATATCGCATGCCCAGGTTCGAACCCCAACCGAGCCTTTTCTCAGGATTTTATTTTTCTTTTCTTTTCTTCATTTTCCCTGCTTGTGTTTTGGAATCATATTAAATTTTTCAAAAACCCATAATTATTTCATTAAAAAAAATGTTGCTTTTTTGTTCGTCTTTGATTTGATTGGAGGATATTGCCACCTAATTCCTATATGACTACTTGTGTATAGCCTGTCAAGACTTTAGGCGCTGTAGTTTGGTCAAAATTCGCGATTTTGAATAAAAAGCAGGAACCGTCGTTTTATTATTACGATGGAAATATTAGTTGAACGTGTACACGATATTCACATCACAGTACGTACACGGCGTGCGGGATGGATGGCACACAGACGTACATCAAAGGCCCGTGCAGTAGCACAACCGTCGCACAGTGTCATCGGCCCGATATCTCCATGGTAGAAATCGTCATGGTAGGTTGAATCCACAGCCACGAAAGGTCATTTTATTCCGACCTTATGAGACGCATATAATTAGCCAAGTGACCTGACTAAGGCTACTAACAATAGCCGGGGTAATTTATTTCTCGCTGTGTGAGTAAGCTTGTATACGACATTGCGGTCAATGGTCATACATACTGCCTCCACTCTGAGACGAATAGTCGAATATACCTATGCGCGATGTAGTCCATACAGGACCAACGGATTTTGGTCAGATTTTGAGTTCAAGACTCACGGCCGTTTCTCAAAGCGCAAACTAGCGACTATCATATCTGTCATAGGCGTAGACATTGGGGGGGGGGGATGCTCCATACAATCATCCCCCCCCCCCAATGTTGACGCCTGAATATAGGTTTCTGACCAAAATGCAAATTTTCGCGCGCTTCGCGCGCATTTATTCCACTTGTGCACCATATTTCATCAGTTTAGCTTCAAAATAGCAAAATTTTTCGCGCGCTTCGCGCGCATTTGTAACATCAACTTATTCTGTCGCCAAAAGGTCCTGGATTCACTATTCTTCAAGACTTTTTTTTTTTTTATCCCCCAATGTCAAAAAGAAATCTACGCCACTGATATCTGTTCGACACGTATTTTCAAGTGTATGAGACCAGATCTGGTTTCTTGAGACGAAATCATTTACGGGAGATATTCATCATTTTCTAACCCGGTATCCGAAGATTTTCGTCTGATATCAAAATCGTGCATAGCAATTCACGTGTATCGATCCCGTGTATTCATTTTAGTGTCTCTGCTGCACCAAATAATTATTAGCCAGGCGATGTCGGTGTGCGTCGGAAGGAATGACATGCACGGGCGACCTATTTCAGTTTTCTTTGCTTTACCTCAATTGTCCGGCTCAAAATTAAAAGGGGACATATCTCACAGTAAAAGCTAACATTTCATGGAAAAGAAATACTAATCTATTTTTTATGGAAATGTTATATGAAATAATTTAGTTTGAATGATATCAATCCTTGCTATTTATTTCGTTTTAGGAGACCGTGCTAATCAACCATTAAAATCATGAAGACCGTGGCAACTATTTTGATTGGCATCATGTTATTCTCCATGGCACACTGTGACTGGTAAGTAAGGCATGCAATGTAGTAGTAAAAACTCTTTATAAGTCAGCATTGTTCAATAAGGGGCTTTGCAATAATTACGAGCCTTGTGGGGAGGATAAAATGGCGGGGGGAGAATGGTTTGGCCAACCAAAAGGGGAGGGCAGGCAGTTTTTGGCAAGCTGAGGGGGGGTAGGCGATTTTGGCTCACATTCATGGGGCGCATTTTTAATAAAATGCTCTAAAAAGGCTAATGAAACTAGTACCGGAACGCTTATGCTAATTTTCCTGCTCGCTCCGCTCGAAATATACATCTTAAGGGACCGTTCACAAACACTTGTTGGGGGGGCTGATGCAAAAAGGGGGGGGGGCCCTGACAAGTTTTCACTCTCCTAAGGGGGGCCCTGAAAAAATGACCACAAATTTTAGGCTGGGAAAATTTAGTTTATATGCTTTCTATGGGGTTGACCCATAATTTTCATGTCAAAAAGGTGGGGGCCTCAATTTTTTAGGTCTTTAAAGGGGGGGGCCGAAAAATTTTCGCGATGTTTTTTTTTGCATCAGGCCCCCCCCCCCTCCCTTACAAGCGTTTGTGAACGGTCCCTAAGGTTGAAGATTGGTATGGCAAAGGGGAGAGGCAATGTTTTCTTGGCAGGCCGAGAACGTGGAGAAGGGGCGCAAGCGTTTTATACCCTTGACTATGGATGACATGACTTCAATCTTCCACACAGGGAGCTTAAATTCCAAATGGGGATACCTAATGAGTGACCCTATTTGAAATCTACATTACCCCTGTGTATGAGATTAAGGTCATTTATTCCACGGGAGAATGGAAAGAATCTGGCTGTCTTCATACAATTGTTTGACTTTTAAACAAGTGTCTTGCTTAATGGGGAGGATTGATGGCTTGATATTTATGTAACTTTCTTTCACTATATGCAATGGTATGTTATGACTGTGGTATGTGCAATACTTAATTGACCTTTTCGGTAAATCCCATAACCCTTTGCGAGTACACCTGAGAACTCGTCATTTTACGTCACGCCGACTTGCAATGTAACGATGTTCGATAAACGATGTGCGCATCGGCGCAGAGCGGCGTGACGCAGAATGACGAGTTCTTAGGTGTACTCGCAAAGGCTTATGGGATTTACCGAAAAGGTCAATAGTATAGTTGAAAGCTGACCCATTCTTGTAATGTTGGTGTAAGTTGAATCATTTATGTGCACTGCCTATTTGTTGTTGTTGAAAAATGACCCATAACATTTGTAATTTTAGTATGTGTTTCTATTTTTGAATTTAAGTGCTTTTAAATTGTGAGATGCCAATATTGTAATGTTTTTATACCTGAAAAAATTAATACAGCTGCCAGCGAATTTCACTATTAATGCCACTAATTGTGGTTGTAAAACAGCATGGAAGCGTGATCCAGTCGCTATGGTAAGGCCGTATAAAATTAATGTTTTGGTTCTCGTCCAGAGGATTTTCATGAATTGATGAGGGAGGGAGGTGTTTTGTTTTGTTTTTTTCCAATGTAAAATTAGCATTGTCAGTAGTTTTCGGTCTTCTCCAACAGTGCTCGAGGAAACGATGAGGCCCTTTTTTTTTTTTTTCAAATGTGAGATTCTGAGGATAAACCCCTAGAGTACCACAAAAAGACTTGGAAGTGATGCTTGTTCTAATAAACTTATTTATATGTATGAAGATTGCAAAATCATTCCAAAAAAATTGAAAAATCTAAAAAAAAAAAAAAAAAATCTGACAAATCCCAGAAATTGAGGAGGGAGGGACGAGAACCAAAATATTAATTTTACACGGCCTAACGCTCTGAGGTCACCAATATGACGTCACGGCTACGATAGCGAATAGTGAATAATGGTCCACGAATGGGTTCAATTGGGCCTTCATTTTCACCCATTTTCTAACTAAAAGAAGAACATTAACCAAAACGGTTGTATTTCAGCACATCATATCAAAGCTCCAATTCTTTTTAAAGGAATTTTTATTCATCAATTTCTACACAATTTTACACAAATCTTTATTCTATCTTTATACTATAGGGTCGGTTTTAGGACTATTTGCGACCCTCCCTTTACCCCATCTGATTATATTGAGGATTTTTGCGGCGTCACTGTCAAACGTGAATATGAAGCAACAGGTAAATATAGGATATATATTAATTTCTAAAAGTTTAAACCGAGCACAAAATTCCAAATAACCTTGAATTTTCGACACACATCTTCATCAGAAGAAGTCCTATGATGTTGTTAAGGACTTGCCCTTTTGTTGAGCATTGGCGACTACTAGTATTTGGTCGAATGATAGCGTTGTATCCAGTCCTTGATCGCGATTTTCTGGCTATTTCTTCTTGATCTGGAGGGCCTCCCGCACTAAACGGGGCAGTGGCGGCGCTACGGGGGAGGGCAGGGGAGCATTTGCCCCATTATTTCCCCACCCAGTCCCCCCACTTTTGAGGCAAACCCCCAAAATCACGTAAATTTCCACTTTTTGCGGCAATTTTGCCAATTTGCCCCCTTTGAAATTCACTTTCCCCCATGCCCCCACCCCGAAAAAAAATTCTGGAGCTGCCACTGAAACGAGCTGCTCTATCGTTCTTGGCTAATATAAAAAAGTTGTCTACAGGTCTGGCCGATATACGTGACTTGAACATTCGCCGCAGGGAATCTCACAAACCACATTATACAACGCCCTCATTCGACCAAATGAGATTTTATGAAGGGGTAAGCGAGTATAAACAAGAACCTGTTGATCAATCATGTAATGCTATATGGGCAAGTAAAGCAGTGACTGGATTTCAAAAATCAGACATTGGTATGATGCTTCTGGAGCGTTCTCATTCACATCATCATACAGACGACATAAACATGCTCCAGGAGCAGATTTGATTACATTTGTAAAGCAGCTCATTCATGTGCACAATCAGACATTGGAATGATACATCAAGCTCCTGGAACATTCCCATTCATGTGCACAACAAGACAAACATTCTCCAGGAGCAGATTTGATACTTATAATAGGAAAGTAAAGCAGTGCTGTATTTCAAAAATCATACCGGTACATTGGTAGGATACATCATGCTCCTGGAGCTCTCTCATTCATGTACAAGACAACATAAACATGTTCCGAAAGCATATTTGATATAATGTGTTAAACTTTACTTAATGGGCATGGAACAAAATGGAACAGTCCATATTTATGCTCGTAAAACCAATACATTAGAGAGCTTGCGAAATGAAGTTACTTTAACTTTAACTTTAACGTCTAGAGGATTATAGAGGATTATGTATTCGAAACCACCTTGGTTTTGAATACATAATCTCTGACGTTAAAGTTAAAGTTAAAGTAACTTCATTTCGCAAGCTCTCTATTGATTAACTTACTGCTCCAGGACCATACGCTCCTGGAGCATAATTTCAGGCAAAAATCTCACAAAAGCGAATAGTTTCTCCCGACTTTGTTTTAAATTTTAAAATAAAAAAATCCCGTATGATCATTGTTGTTTTTTGCTGGGTAATTGACGCGTAATTGTGTATATATGCGGCTCATCATCGTGCACTCGTGCTTCTGATGTATACAGTAAATACCCGGATGACTGTAACATTTTGGTTTTTTTTTACAAAAACCTAATATTTTTTCCGCAGCCTGAAAAAAAATATTGATGTTATTTCACATACTCATTCTTACTCTTTTATTCATTATTTATTGTAGATCCTCTCGGCTTCCTGAAAATGAGAGGCATGGTAAAGCGACTGAACCCGAACTGGCGCGAATTAATGAATGAAGAATGCTGTTACGAGACTTGCACTTCAGAAGAAATTAAGGAGTTATGCTGACTTATGGTTACTTAACATTTTGTAATGGCTTTGCCTCTTAAAAAATATAAGATTACTTTACACGTAATAAAACAAACCTACTAGTGATGTGGAAATAAATCTAGAACTAGAAGAAACTGCATCAAACTGTCTTTCTTAGATTTTGTCACCTGTTTCAAGGACCCGGATCTCTTTCAGAGGCGTAGCCAGGAGGATGGGGGGGGGGGGTACTGCACTTTTTGTTCAGGGGTTAAATGGGGACAATGCCCTTAAAATGACTAACAATGGGACAAAAAAATGACAAGTGGGGACGAAAATTTTGCTTTCCTCACTCGCACTGAAATCCTTGCTACGCTACTATCTCTTTTGTAAAAGCTGTTGCGAAATAAATTGACTAAAAGGCAATAGAGGCCCTGTATATGACGTATCATCCCGTAAATATGGTGGACTACTCAAATGCATTCAACAAAAGCATGATTGCAATCTACCGTAACAGTTCGTCTCACACACATAACCCTGCACTACGATCAAATAGGTTGATGACAACATTTGATTGAATGGACTGCACTCCGGAATAACTACGGTGAAGGACACCGGTTCAAATCCGTTGTTTGTAGCCAATCGATAAAAGAATGCAGGGCCTCTATACGCTGGCGAAGTTACGTAATAATCGGATTAAATACCATAGCAATAGGTGAAAACAATTTTTGAATATACCGCGCTTCACTGATACGTTCACGCGGTACCTCTGCATTGAAGCATATCATGCTGATCAATTGCACCTGTAAGATTAGTATCTTTGAATAGACCGGTATTGTATTCAATCTATGATTGCAGACATACACAGGTGATGAGTGTAATCTGCGTGTAGTGCAGCGCGATATGTTCAAAATTGTTTTCACCTATTGCTATGGTAATTAATCCGATTAATTACGTAACTTCGCCAGCGTATAGAGAGGTTTCGATATCATAGCCTCGCATAGTGTTATGTCGATTTAGGTTTTTGATTTTAATTTGATTTAAATTCAATTCACTTGCCACTTAACTTATTTAGATTCAATTCCAATTCGATTCTCCACTTTATATTTTTTTTGTTCCAATTCAATTCATTCCCTATTTTTTTTAATGATTTGATTCGAATTCAATATTTTTTGCTTCAAATCATTTAGATTCAATTCCAATTCAATGCATCAAGATTAGATTTTGATATATTTTGATTCGATTCACCCAGCATTTCAATTTAATTCAAATTCCAATTCAGTGCTTATTTTAATTGACTGTGGCGGCGGAAGCATTACATTTTAAATTTTAGACTGCTTTAGCCACAAAAAAAAAGACGGAACGTTAACGATAGCATAGCAGAATAAGTCAATGTGACAAGTGTGATTCTTGCGAAAAGAGTATATAAAGGCACATAGTAGCGCATAATAGCACATAATAGCACATCCCTTGCCCACTTGGGCAAGGGATGCGCAAGACAGACAGAAATAGAAGATTCTTGAAGAGGGCTTCATACTACAGAGGATGAAACGGCATAGGTGAGGTGAGTAGCGCGAATGTGCTGTAGTAGGTAAATAACAACAATAGCACAGAGGAGCACAAGTTGATCTGTTGATGCGTGATTCGATGCTTTTACAATGGACTGGTTCTATTTTGGAAATAATGTACTTATTGAAACATCAAACGGCAAGCTCGCGTAAAAGCTGGCAACCAAATCATTTTGGTTATTTATCAATTCATTTTAAGTCGCTGGTAACCAGTATTTCAAAAAAGGGTGTAGCTTTGAATTGATGTAATGGGATTCAATTTTATTCAATATCTATGCTGACCAACAGGTCGTTCTACGGTTTCATGATTTAAATAATGTGGCCCGATATTGCCGAGAAGGCATTGACACAAACAATATGCATGCAAAATGTTCCAAAGGTTAATGATCGAGAATGAAAAGAACAGATTATACTTTATCATGTTCGTCTCCCTATGCATGAGTGCGTATATTTATGGCCTTTACAATATTATCTTATGTTCTTGATTAGGTATGAGGTATTATATTTATAGAATTAAAAAAAAATAGTTATATTAAGTGAAATCCTAGCACAAATTCAATTCATTCAATTGTCTATATACTGTGTGCATATTTGTGCTTCTTTAAAGCAAGGAGAAATAGCTTGTCAACTTAATGGAAACGCGTTATGAAGTATCTGAAAAGATATAGCTCAGCGGCCAACAAAAAGTAACTGTCTATAGTAGGCCCTATACGACAAACAAGATTTTCTCTCTGCATTGACCGTATTTTACGTGTAAGAAAATCAATCGCATTATCATGTTCACTCTGGCGTAAGTTTGGGCCCTATTTGACTCATTGGAACGTTCGAAAGGACCCCCGCGATTGTCAAGGTAAGATGAATAGATATTAGAACGCTGGACAGCCGATTCTTTTGTTGTGCAAGGCTTACACGATTTACCGACAAGTTACTCATTTCGAAATGCGATTATGAATTTTGAAGAAAAAAAAAACTTAACATAGGCTTCGATGGGACTCGAACCAACGATTCCAAACATCATTGATTATCAGTCCCGGTCTTTACCGCTCGGCCACGGAGGCAGATGATCAGAGGAGTGTAATAATAAAGATAAATCTCATAATGCTATCTTTAGCCTTTTGTTTAAAAATGATGCATTTTGTAAAGATAGATTGGCCGTTTTAAAATAGCACGAACGTTTGGAAAAAAAAACAAATAATAAAGATACTGATACGATGATGAAATTGCATAAGTCGGGGAATATCTGCGTCGCAATGTTTTGATTTTAGGAATTTGACCTTAAAATTTACGACGTTAAGACATTATCATTCGAAATCAACAAAAGATATTTCAGTAGTATAGAAGAATCCAAGTAGCCAAGTCATGGTCAGGATTTGGTCGGACATCTTTGGGTAGCCGCTAGCACCAACCTGGTGCTTTGAGCGTCAATTGTGCAAATAAAAGCCGCCTAACACCTAGAGAAGATGCAAGGACGAGGAGGGTTGATAGAATAATAGCTAATAATATATATAATGGAGATAATTCCGCAGGTAATCCCGTCGCATCTATTCATACATAGTCCTTTTGTTCGCAAGTACATCAATGCATAGATACCGCGTGTAGTTAATCCCATTATTATGTCACTTCAACAGCGAATAGACCATGTTGTGTGTTTTGTTGAAGGGAACTGTATATTGTGTTATTCTTTTGTCTGCCTGTGTTTTCGCCGAAGGTGTAAAACTGGTGATGGAATGCAGTTTAAAATTTCCGCCAAGGTCGAATCATTTCACATTTTGAGTGCATTGTAGCCGATGGCTACCCAACTAAGGGACCGTTCATTATTTCCACCGGAGGGGGGGCCGGGAGAATACATGGGGGGGGGGGTCAGATAGTTTTTGTCAGGCAAAAAGGGGGGGTCAGATGGTTTTTTAGTTATTGAAAGGGGGGGTCAGATGGTTTTGCATCTCAAAAATCCTGGAGCTTCCGGGGGCTTCGCCCCCTGGACCCCCATCTGGAACATTGCCCCTGGACCCTGACCATTAGATTTGCGCTTTACATGTCGGCCGACACTTTGGTCCTAGTCCGGACTTAAGTCGGGCCTCAACCTGTTTTTCACCTGTCACAGTGTGAATTGACATAAATTTGCACCAAAAGTAAGTAATTTATTATAACATTTTGAAAAAATGGGTCATTGGGTAAAACATTCCAAAAAATGGAGAAAAATTCTAGATTTTGCTTCTAATTTGCCAAATGTACAATACAAATTTGATGAAATAAGAGAATTTTGAACCATATTTCATAAATATACATGTACACTGCCATTTTCGTAATAGAGAATTAAGAATAATCAAGCTGCTGCACAGTAATGCTGTGGTCAGACTCTTCTTTGTTCTTTTACAATGAAAAGAGACAACTACACCACCCCAAACCGCTCCCCCAATACACATCCACTATCAAACCCCACCCCACACAGGTGTCATTTCCATATCTAATTGGACCTGTGTCCAAGTTTGAGCCGAACCGAGTCTGTTTGTGTCCGAGTCCGGCCAAACGTGGACTTGAATCTGATCGATACCTCACCATAGGCATAGATCCCCCCAATATTTTGAGAGGGGGATGCTCCATACAATCATCCCCCCACAATGATGAGGCCTGAATATAGGTTTCTGACCACATATTTGCCCATTTTAGCCCCAAAAGTGCAAATTTCCGCGGGCTTCGCCCGCATTTATTCCACTTTTGCACCATATTTCATCAGTTTAGCTTCAAAATATCAAAATTTTGAAATACCGCTCATTTGTACCATTTACTTATTTTGTTGCCAAAAGGTGCTGGATTCAATATACTTCAAGAATTTTTTTCCAACCCCACCCCCCCCCCCCAATGTCAAAAATAAATCTACGCCACCACTGTACATCACTGATTTATGGTAAGATGTCACAAACTACTTTTTATTCATTTTAATATACTGATGAAGAAGATTTTGCAACTCATTCATTTTACACCAAAGGGGCTATGTACTATGCACCCAGTATCAACATGTATGAGAAGTTGATGCATACTTACAATTTAAGAGATTAAAAATTAATAAATCAGCTTGATAGTTTATTAAACTCATTTGATTTTTTATATTCTGTATGATTGAATTAAATTACAACTTAAAAATGAAATAAATTCGTTTTACAGCCATTTTACATAAAACTAATGAATTATAATAATTTTGACCCCAAGTTTCCAAACCTGCCACTTGAAATATTGTTCTTGGTGCAAAAAAACTGTAGTCGTATATGGATAATATCACTGTGCATTGTTCAGGGACCTGTGGTATTGAAGTACATGTATAATGTACTAGCTGGAGCACAGGGTGGCAGTTTGAACCAAAAACTGTTTACATGCATGTGAAATAAATAATATTTTAGAAAAATAAATAAATAAAACAAGTTAAAATACCCTGTGGGGTTCTACCTAGTTGAAGGTATATGAGGATGCAGTGGCGTAGCTGCCGGGGGGGGTTGCTGATTTGGGCCCCCGCCCCCTAGTGCAAGGAAAAAAGAGGAAAAGGAGGGCGAAAGAGGACAACAGAGAAGAGAGAGGGAGAGGAGCGGCAGAGAGATGGGGAATCCATACGATATATGCAATATCATACGATTATTATCAATAAGCCTGGCAAAATTTGTCTATTTGGGCCCCGCCCCCTCCCCCGAGTGCAGGAAAAATTGGTGGATTTGGGCCCCTGCCCCATACAGGCTTGCCCCCCCGGAAAAAATCCCAGCTACGCCACTGTGAGGATGTGCCACGATTTTGGGGTCCTTTTCAGCGATTTTGGTATATTAATGGGTGGCTATTCAGTAAAGACCAATATTTGGAGAAAAGTGCCCAATTACTGCAATTAGGGTAAATTTAGGTGCTTTTTGTGAAAAATTGGTATAGGCCTACTGATAGCCGGGTGGCAAAAACAGTAAAGGCATAATTTGTCAGCCTGATATGTGGCAGTGACGTGATGCGTTGAGGCAGCTGATCCATGCTCGCATCTATTGCGCGTCATTGCGCGTGTGCATACGACTCAGGTGGGGGGGTCATATGATTTTCATGTAGCTCGGAGGGGGGGTCATATGGTTTTTATTATCGGAGAAGGGGGGGTCATATAGTTTTCGGCAGTGACTTTCTGTCTGCTCCCGGCCCCCCCTCCGGTAGAAATAATGAACGGTCCCTAAAGGCTGCTAGTCAGGTGTAGGAATGCGTGTATTTGGATTCGTCTATATGGCCACATTCTTTCCCTAGTGTGTTTTGAACATGTATGTGAAATAGCTTCAACATTAATGGTTCGCTGCATAATGGTAAAAACAGCCTTGACCTGAAAAAGGGCGAGAGGTGCCATATTTACGGATTCAGGCTTAATTCAAAATTGGTATAAAACGTTTGGTTTTTGATCGATTACAAAAATTAATTTTTGTCAATAAAAGAAATTGTGTCTGGCGTGAATCTACACTACAATTTGTATTCCTAGGGCTTTTTGATTCCTTCATATATATTTTTTTATAATGATAGAGTGAATCCCTGCCCCTTATAATTATGCACAAAAGATCGCCTCCCTTAATGAGGCAATACAAACGATCGAATTTGGTGTTGAAATGAGCAAAATTTTGAGTTACACCTTTTCAATGTAAAATTAATTTTCTCGGCCAAATGAAAAGCAATAATTTTAATTTTTTCAGTAATGTCAGGAAAAACTGTAATGCTTGATGTGTTTTTTTCAAATCCTAGTGTTAAACTTAGGCGTGAAATTCAATCATTTAGTGTAAGATTTTCGATTTTGATAGGCTTGTGACCGGCCTGGCTACAGTGTTGCCAGAACTTCAATATAGCAAAGAAATTCCTATGACACTGATCATGTTAAGCACGATGCATAAAGGTGCCGGATTAGTATTTTTGAAAAATATGGTCACAAAATATCAAATATCGTCGATACTATCGTCTTAAAACTACCATGACAGCGTCAAACAACAATCAAGTTTCATTTGAAAATATCATGACAGCGTCAAACTATCAAGTCTCATTTGAAAATATCTTGTGAGAATATCTGGTGAGCCTCTGCTTTTACCAGAAATATCATAGAAATATCGTCAGTTATAAATCTAATTTCATGATATTTAGAAGATACTAGTGCACCTGCAGCTGTGAGAGCCCTGATGCTGTGAGAGCACTGGCATGATAGTGATACTGTTTGACCCCAGATGACCTCGGATGACCTCGTAATTTTTTTCATGCTCCCCTCATACGAAGGATTCCACCTATCAAGTCTAAGCCCGATAGGGCAAAGTTTAAATGTAGCCCCTACATGACCTTTGACCTCGGTTGACCTCAATTTTGTTTTGCGCATATATTCCCCTCGTATCAAGGATTCCACTCACCAAGTTTGAGCCCGATAGGACAAAGTTTGAAATCCATGACCTTTGACCTTTGACCTCGGATGACCTCCATATGTTTTTCATGCTCCCCTCATACGAAGGTTTCGACCCACCAAGTTTGAGCCCGATCTGACAAAGTTTGAAATTTGACCCCTCCGTGATGACCTTTGACCTCGGTTGACCTCAATTTTAGTTCGCGCATTATATTCCCCTCCTATCAAGGATTCCACCCACCAAGTTTGGGCCCGATCGGACAAAGTTTGAAATTTTGACCTTTGACCTTGACCTCCGATGACCTTTGAAACTACCCGGTAAACAGCGCACGCCCGATACCCATCTATGTCTGAAATATTGGAATGATGCGTCGAAGCGCGGCGAAACGCATAGCCGGACAGACAGACACACAGACACACACACATCTAACGGCTATTATTTTAGTAGTACTAGTTCACCCGTTGCTGTGAGAGTAACTGATGGCAATGCTATTTGACCCCTGATGACCCTTTTGACTTTTTGACATGTTCTCCTCATATCGAGGATTCTTTCTACCACTTTTAAACCCAATTGGGCATACTGACCCCATATGACCTTTGCCCTTGAGTGACCTCGGTTCATGCTCCCGTGATATGGAGAATTACTTTCACCAAGTTTTACCCGAAATCAGGCGAAGTTTAAAATGCAGCCCCTGGATGACCTTTGACCTCGGATGACCTCGATTATATTTTTACATGTTCCCCTCATATCAAGGATTCCACCCACCAAGTTTGAGCCCGATCGGACAAAGTTTGAAATTTCAACCCTCCATAATGACCTTTGACCTCGGTTGACGTCGATTTTATTTCGCGCATATATTCCCCTGGTATCAAGGATTCCACCCACCAAGTTTGAGCCCGATCGGACAAAGTTTGAAATTTGAACCCTCCGTAATGACCTTTGACCTCGGTTGACCGAGGATTTTATTTCGCGCATATATTCCCCTGGTATCAAAGATTCCACCCACCAAGTTTGAGCCCGATCGGACAAAGTTTGAAATTTGAACCCTCCGTAATGACCTTTGACCTCGGTTGACCTCGGATTTTATTTCGCGCATATATTCCCCTCGTATCAAGGATTCCACCCACCAAGTTTGGGCCCGATCGGACAAAGTTTGAAATTTTGACCTTTGACCTTGACCTCCGGTAACCTCGAAAACCACACGGTCAACATGCTTTTTCCGATACCTATCTATATCCGAAATATCGGATCGATGCGTCGCATCGCTGCGAAACGCATAGCCGGACAGACAGACACACACACAGACATCCACACACCCACACACTTCCCTGGTTATTTTAGTATAGTATACTATGACCCAATGACCTCTATATGACCTTTGACCCTAGATGACCTGTTTGATGACCTTTGACCTTCAAAGCCCTCAGTTTTATTTTATACATGCATTTGAAATTTAGAAATTATTTTCAGCTATGAATGCTGGGAAGACATTGTGGTGTTCACTGTTTTGAAATGACAGCTGGGACAGGTGGCCAAATATTTCTACTTTTCTTTTTATGCACTGACTTCATTGCTTCATGGTATCCAGTTGAGGGAATCATTTACATTTTCCCCCCTAGATGACCTTTGACCTCGAGGGGCCCTTCGAAAACCACCCGGTCAACAGGCTTTTCCCGATACCTATCCATATCCGAAATATCGGATTGATGCGTCGAAGCGCGGCGAAACGCATAGCCGGACAGACAGACACACACACAGACAGACACACTTCGCTCATTATTTTAGTATAGTAGATAGATATATCGTTCAACTATCGCCAGCTTCGATATGATATTTACATGATATAATTATATCGCCAAACTATCATTATATAGACAAATCTAACTCATAAAAATAATGACGACATAGCTGATAGTTAAACAAGTCTAGCTTCATGATACTTCGAAGATATATAATCGTCCAAATATCGTCAGTTTCGATATGATATTTATCGCCGGTCGTGCGGGGCTCACAACTTAACTGGGTTACGGGAATTAATTGCAAAACACAATTAATATATATAGGCTACAAAAATACACGCAAGTATTTCTCGTTAGTACACACTGACTCTCCTTTTAATGTTGTAACTCTTACGTTCGGCACGCAGGCCTATGCAGTACGTTTTCTTTAAGTATTACTGATAAATAAATGTTAATAAAATAAATGTTAGTATTTATACAGCGCCTTTCACATGTGAACATGTACCAAAGCGCTTTACATTTATTCCGCCGTCGTTAGAATATGTCAGCTGCCATACAATGCCAAAGGCATGCTCATACCTTTGGGCGGCGCTCAATGGACAGTATTCATAACAGCTCTCCATTTCACACCTGGGTGGAGAGGAGTAATCGAGATAAAGTGCCTTACTCAAGGGCACAACACGATGGCGTCGCCGGAGCTCGAACCCGCAACCTTCCGATTATGAGTCGTAGCCCGTTCCGCTCGGCCACCGTGCTCTCACTAGTAATATCGGAATATCATGAATCGGTTAAGGTTACGTAGGGTGAAAATTCCACTCAACTTGTCTTTTGTTTTTTAATTTTTATTTATGAAGTATATGTATATATTAAACATTTCAGAGATGTAGATTGAAAAAATTGTATCAACAAAGTATTTTTTTAATTATTTTTGTATATCAATATTTGCTCGAGATATCCCACAGCACTAATTCTTTTTTAAAGACAGTTCTTGTTTTAAGGGGACACTACACTAAATCCTTGCATTTGGTGTAACTCATGGAAGAAAGAGAAGGTGTGAGGGCTATCATTTTCTTTGGAAGGAGAATCCCAAATATACATGGGGGGCCCGTGGGTTAGATTTTAAAAGGTATGCCAACATTTCCTGTCATCCTCCCCTGGCCCTGCTCTCGGCCAGCCTAACTTTGCCAATATGCAAACTTTAAATGGCCTAGATATTATGATGCAGATTTGAATGTTTCTGTAGTGTTTCCTAAGCCTTATAAAGATGCACTGTAAATGTTTGCCAAAAACTGCTCCCCCCTCCCCCATTATACGCTGCCCCCGGACTCATAATTATTATGCACCTAATTACTTTCTTGTATTTTCACATGTATTTCAATTGGACATTTATTTAGTGATGTGCCCCCTTATAGTGATTATTATTCCAGTGCATGAACTGGCAACCCTATCATTTTCATTTGATTTCTAAAATCACTGATGCATAAGCACAGTGGAGCATGAGTATTCAACCAGCACTATACTAGACAAAATCTATAAAATAAGTACCATCACCTTGGCCCCTGGCAACACTAACTAGCATTGTAAACAACTCAGCACATGGTTTGAACATGATATAGAAAGTGTGGAAGTTTTGGCAGAAATTTGTCAATTTCTGCAAGTTTTGTGAAAATCAATTGATACTTCCCATGCAGTAAGGATTATAAGTAGTAATACAGGAGCACTGCACCTGGAATATTATGGGATTGTGAATTGTTACTGTGAAATAGCAGAAAATGTGAGTACTTGAAACTAAATTTGTGCATATCTCAAAACTCCATTTTGGACCATTTGGCCTGATATGCTGAGATAAAATAAATTATTTTTAATGTTTCCCGAAGCTGATTCATAAAATTTTGATATGCATGTGTTAGCTGATACTTCAAAGAAATAATGCAGGGAATAATTGTGTCAATATAGTGGCACACTAAATTAATATTGTTGTTGCAAAAAAGACGACATTTACCCCATCATTTTCATTGACATTCTGTGAACATGTAAGCTTACTGTTTCAAACCAGGAGGACCTATCGAAAGAATAAATAGGTACATTATTTCATTGGTTTGTTTGTAACACATATCCGAAATCGCAATGAAATCGGACCCTCTCCCCATATTTTCCTGGCCTCTTTCCCAAAAAACCTCATGCTCATGAAATTGAACACAAATTGAAACACTTACAAAGTACATTTGTATATGAGCTATGACGTTAAAAGTATTACAATAATAATCATTAGAGTGTCAACTTTAAGATGAAGTATGATTTTTAGGCCTGCCATGTTTATTTTTTGAAAAACAAAATATTTTAGGTGGCTACGTGCAGCCAATTTGCCTACACAAACAGTCAAAATCCTGTATAACCTTAAGGCTATCGAGAGCTACTCTCTCGGTTAAGACCAACGGTCTGAATCCAGTCTATTGTCTGTCCAATTAACTTAGACACCCAGTTTTTATTACTTTTTTGAAAAAATATCCACTTACAAAGAAAGTCATGAAAGAAAAGTGTTAACATTCGCCGAGACCTAACGGGATTTTTGTGTTTCCAAAGCATTGAGTGAGAGTTTACCAGAAATTCTATTGAAATTGGAAGGTTTTTCTCAACACTTTAAAAATAATCCGGTAGAAGTTGGGTACCATTATTTTGGAAGGTCTCATTATACGGATTTGTAGGTATGGTGATTTTGGATAGTGAATGGGTGAATAGTAAATCAATTATACTCCTCACCAAAAACATTTTATAAAAATGAAAAATATAATTCAGTTCATAAAATGCAGAAAGTGTTTCTGATTGGCATATTTATTCTTAGTGTATTAACTCATTGATCCCAGCTGTCCCTCAACCAATTACAACAAATCGGCGCGGTATTTGAATCTTCTTCTGTGCATGCTTTTGGCTTGGTCCAATTCTAAGAAAATACAAATTGTATGCCCTATGAATGTTCTGATGTTATTGGTGAGGAGTATAATTCACAATACACTCCAGACGCATAGTAAAAACTTGCCCTATCATTTGTTATAATGCACCAACTGTGACATCTTTTGAGTTATAGAGGTTGTGCATGAAATTATTGATTGGCTCCAAACAAAGGATTTGAACCGGTGTCCTTCACCGAAATCATGGCACAGTGCAGTCCATTCAATCAAATATTGTCATCAACGTATTTGATCGTAGTGTATTTGTTATGCGTGTGAGACGACCTCGCGGTAGATTGCAAACATGCTTTTGTTGAATGCATTTGAGTAGACCGCCATTATTGTGAATTAGTAAATGGATTAAAGAAAAAAGGGTGGAATCAATGATCAATATGCATGATTACAATGTTCAAACACCCCTTACTGTAAATAGATTATCCCATCAAAAGTTTCAAGTCATTAGGAATATTCGGCTGGACCCAGATATCTTGCTGTAAATCGGTCAAAATTGAATAAAAGTAGACAAGGAAGAATATTTTTCATCGCTTTACTAACAATTTCTGTTAGGTCTAACCGTGTTTAGCAACTTTTCTTTCATGACTTTTTGCCAAAGTGAAAACTTTTCAAAATATATCCTAAAAACCGGGTGTCTAAGTTATTTGGACAGACAATAGTATCTGCAGGGCCGTCGCTAGAGGGGGGGGGTGACACCCCCCCCCCCCAATCGTCAAATCCGTCGGCAAAATCGTGCCGTCGTCGGCAAATCGCAAAGAAAGGGGGAGAAGGAGGAAAAGGAAAGAAAAGAGAGAGGGGAAGAAGGAAAAGAGGAAAGAAGAGAAGAGAAGAGGGGAAAAGGGAGAAAAAGAGGAGAGAAAAAAGTTAAATTGCACGTATAATAGGCCTATGCCTAAAAAACATGCAGTCGGGTCGATCGGAAGTAGGTCTTATAATAGGCCTGCTATTATTTTAGGCATTGCTTGAAGGCGGGTCCTCGTCCTAAAAGCATGTGAAAATTACTGCCGGCCCGCCGAAATGCAGGGCCCGTCGTCACATTTTTTCACCAAGTCAGTATTATATTAAGACGGACTCCGTGCTGACTTCAACATCAATACATGCATGCTGTTAATATTGTGAGTCTCAAGTCTTGTAAAGCAATGATTTAAATAGTGTAAAAATGATGCACCAAATGGCTTCAATTGGACCTTCATTTTGCAAAATTTCAGAACTTCTGAGGGGGGGAACCCCTCAAACACCCCTGCGTAGTGGATAAACAAGTGGCCATTTTCGCTTCTGCTTTCAATATTTGCCAGTTTAGGCCCTATAGTTTAACATGTTTTACAAAATTTATACACTTGCAATAATAGGGAAAACTTGTCCACGAAAGATTTCAAACTAAAATTTTACACAAAATAGTGCCAAAATGGTCCACCAAATCGCTTCAATTAGGTCTTCATTTTGCAAAAGTTTCTTACTTCTCAGGGGGGACAAATCCCCCCTCAGACACCCCCCTGCGTTGTGGTCACACAAATGACCATTTCCGCTTCTGTTCTCGACATTTCCAAATTTTTGTTTAACACAATTTATAGGCCTACAATAATAGGGGAAAATTCGCGCAAAAGGCTTCATGGACCGCTCATTTCACAAATGTGGGGGCTTTTTCAAACTAAAATTTTACACTCCAAATAGTGTCAAAATGGTCCACCAAAACGCTTCAATTGGGTCTTCATTTTGCAAAAGTTTCTTACTTCTCAGGGGGAAACCCCCCCCCAAACACCCCCCCCCCCCTACGTTGTGGTCAATCAAATTACCATTTTCGCTTCTGCTTTCGACATTTAAAATGTCAGTATTCATATTTTGGTCTATTTCGAAATGCCAAGAAGGCATGCCTATGATTCCCAAGGTGTAAAATGAAAACAAAGCCCCCCCCCCCCGGCTGATGCAACATGGTTCAGCTACATGGTGACAACTGCTCTAGTATTTGGTATGTCGGCACACAGACGGCTCGTCGGCAATCATTGACTCTTACACCCCCCTAATGAAAAAGGTCTGGCGACGCCCCTGAGTATCTGACTGACTCTTCTGAGTTTGGGACCTCTATGTATCTGTTTTTGGAGGCTGCCACCACAGCAGACATGTTGTTACGAAAACATTACTCAGCAGAAATTATGGTTATGAAATTTGATGACGTGGAGCTTATAAATTTAGTACGTTCAATACAATTTAATACATTTTCATAATTAACATTAACGTGTCATTTAGTGCCAGGGGGAACTTGTTTTCCAAATTGTGATTATGCGTCCTTCATAACAAGTTATATAAATTCATGAATAGACCGATTCCTGATATCACACGTGGATTATCTTGTTAAATTGTATCAACCACAATCATAATTGGTAATTTTAACACACATTAACGTGGCTTATCCGTTTGAATTGCCCTAAATCGGGTTACTATCATAATAGTCTTTGTTGCTCCATTATTATGAACACGGAAACTCTGGTAGAAAATATGTACCTATTGTGTTTTTCACCAAAGTCGTAAACATCTATTTCCGTGAGAAAATACATGTTCTAAATGAAAATAAATTGGGACTGAAGAATTTGTTGATTGAATTTAACGAACTGGCAATGAATTTCCAGTTACGATATATATCGCGAAACTATCATTATACAGACAAATCTAGCCCACATGATATTTAAAAGATATATATTGGTTTTTTTTTATAAATATCTTGCCGGAGACTCGCTGGTCGGGTATCTCCGTGTCCTAGATTTTTCACTGCCAGTTTGTACTACTTTATATGTATTTTATTGTTGCTATATTTATTTTATTCATGTATCATTATTTATCTTTGTATATGTAATTAATGAGAATAAACTGGCTGATTTAAAAAAAAAAAAAAAAAAAAATATCGTCAAAATATTGCTACACTGCAAAAATTGTGTCTAGCATGGAGATATGTCTTCAGAAGACATGTCTCAATTTAGCGTATTTGTGCAAGTAACATATATGACTTGTTAGAAGTCACTTATTCAATAATGTGTCTTTAATTAGGGCATGAAGTAAGACATGTCCCATTCTGATCCTATAATTTAGACATGACTTAAGGCTAGCTACATTTTGTAGCTAGTCATGTCTTGGATAAGGACATAGCTCAAAGTCCTGTCTTTCCGCAAGCCATGTCTCCATGAAGGACATGACTTGCATAAGGACATGGCTAAAAAGTGGCTTCAAAGTTTGCGTCTTAAAATAGTGTCCTCAGGTAAGACACAATTTTTGCAGTGTACTCTCTATATGATATTTACATATCTTAGTCGCCAAAATATCATTTTTCTAGATTCTGTAATTCACTTCAAAAATAATATGATATTTAGACAAATCTAGCGTCATGATATTTAGAAAATATAGGCCTATATAGGTCTAAATATCGATTATATATCTAAGTATCGTTTACATGATATCGCCATCATGTTTCTATATGATATTTTTATGATATATATCGCCAAACTAGGCCTATTATTATAAAGGGTAATATCGCGTGGGGCGATCTTATACCTTAAATTCATACCAGAGGATTGCGGAGTAAGGGGTAATATCGCGTGGGGCGATCTTATACCTTAAATTCATACCAGAGGATTGCGGAGTAAGGGGTAATATCGCGTGGGGCGATCTTATACCTTAAAGTCATACCAGAGGATTGCGGAGTGAGGGGTAATATCGCGTGGGGCGATCTTATACCTTAAATTCATACCAGAAGATTGCGGAGTAAGGGGTAATATCGCGTGGGGCGATCTTATACCTTAAAGACAAACCAGAGGATGGCAGAGTAAAGGGGTAATATCGCGTGGGGCGATCTTATGCCTAAAAGACATAGCCTACCAAAGGATTGCAGAGCAAAGGGGTAATATCGCGTGGGGCGATCTTATGCCTGAGTAGAGTACCTTTTGGTGAGTTTTATATTTTATAAACAAGAGAGGATTTTTATTTGGTGAGTCATGTATATTTTTATTATGTATGTGATTAGTGCACATTCTGTTGGAATCATATTGTTTTATTATGTGTATTATGAAATGGTGATGATACATAAAGATGCATACCTCTGGTGTGACATTTGTTATGTAGGGTAGCTGCAGGTAATATGGGACAGCAGGTAATATGGGACACCTGTTTTCATTTTAACAAAAAGTAGCTTAGAGAAGGTAAACACTTAAAGTTGATTTGTTAAGTGTTTAGAGACATCAATTGTGCTTCTAGAAATCCAGTTTTGGAGTCTGTGTATCAAACTCTTGGAAATAAATGCCAAAAAGAGTGAAATTGCCCAAAAAATTATGTCGCTTTTTTGGCCTGATATAAAATCAATGACGTCACATTTTATGATTGTGTATCCAAAAACTCTGGTACTGAGGGGCATTTGTCATTTTGTATGATCTTTAGGTGATGGGTTAAGCTTATCAGCAGGTAAAATTCCACTGACAAGTGGCACTTTCCTTTATAAATGATTATTTTCTCTGATTTTCAACTGAATGGGTGCAGGTAATATGGGACACATAGGAAATTGTGTGCATTGTCAATGCGAAAAGCAAAACTATTTAGAAAATTGAATTTTCTTGTAGAAATTTGCATTTAACATTCAAAATCATGTAACAAAAATGTTTTTAGAACAAAAGAGTGATTTTCTGAGCTTTTTGATTTTCACCATAGAGATAACACAGTGTCCCATATTACCTGCACATGCAGGTAATATGGGACACTTGACGATGACGTCATTTTGACGTCATAGCGTCCAAACAAACATAAAAACAAGGTAACATTGCCTGTTTTATTAATCTTAAAGGACAGGTTGTTCATCATAACAATCTCTTGTGGGCATATCTTCTTTAGTTTTTATGCAAATAAGCTAAACGTCCTTAATGGTCCCATATTCCCTGCAGGTACCCTATTATTGGAAATCTGGTCAGCACCTAGAGGGGAGGCATGCTGCCCAGATTTCCATTTGGCAAAAAGTAGTTTTGTAGGATATTTTGGTAATTATTATGATGATACTTTACCAATACATGCTTGCATGTGTTCGTAAGTGTCATTACTATTACTTAGCATGCGCTGAGCGGGGCTACTATGCCCAATTTTTCATTTAGTACCAAAATAACTTGGGATTTTTGTAGGCCTTTCATGTTAAATTGTATTAACACATTTTTCCTTGTTCATTCTCATCTTTTGCTGCAGATTCTCATCCTTGCTGTCAGGTGAGGGAGGGTGCTAGCGGTATAGTACTGCAGAGGTAGTTGTAGGAGTAAGAAGCTAAAGTGTAGAATAGGGGTGTGGCTGAGTATTGTATGTTATAGTCTGGAGTAAATAAAATATTGTGAGGATAACTACGAGAACTACTACGTGAAGAATTATTAGATGCGCTTCTGTCTTGTAAAAGATACTCTGACAGTGGGGTTCTGCCCCCCCACAACTTGCCCACGTCTCACGCAAAACCTTTCGTGTTCCCATTTTGGGAACTGGTGTCGACCCGGCCACCTGACTTTCACATTCAAAGTAACCGACCAATCAGGTTTGATAATTAAACCCACATTGAGACATTTCACGTGCTGCTCCCGGCAATCGGCCGTCCCGCCACAATAGCTGGATCTATCTCCTTTTCTTTACATCTTCTCTGTTCGTAGCTAATCAATCTAATCAATTGTGATTCATGTGTAACATTTCTATGTCTTTCAGTTCTCATGTTAAGGCAAATAATATAAAAAAAGAAAGTTTTGTTCATACCCCCTAACCCCTGGATCTTCTTCATAAAACCCTTCATAATTGTACGGTGTTTTGATCGCAATAGTGCAAACACTGCTTAAATCCCATCCAACCCACCTTGAGGGGTACTTATTAGATTTCGAATGGTGGGATATATGAGGGTCATTCAGGCCTCCACTCTTAAACTTTGGTTCTGTAACGCTTCTTTAAACTTGGCATTATACATTGGAATGTCACCTACACTTTGTCGCAAATGTATGTTGATATCTTTTCCAGATTTTAATTTAGTAGGAATAAGAAATAAAATATTATCAGAATTTAGCTTATGAGGGGTAAATCTCCTTCTGATCAAATTTTATGAATATTAGAAGCCAGTTGTCGTACTGAAATTAAGTTTTTCGCAAATCTTTTGTCACGGCAGACATCAATTTCCAGTGGCCATAACAGGAAAAACAAATGATAAAATATGAAAAATAATGGTTTTGAGTGAATGATAACATCCCAAATTAATGAATAAAAGTGCTAAATAGAAAATCACTAAAGATTAAATAGGTATAATCAGCAATTCTAAATGAAGACGCAAAAGTTTGTCACACCAAAACGGTGATAAATTAGAAACTACAGCCAATTTTACCCCAGAAATAAATGACCTGTTAGCATGTATTGTTTAATTCACCCTTAATTTTTTTCCACCCGTGTCAGTCGGGGCGAGTTTTTGAACCTCGTCTTTAAAGTAGATAAATTATCCGCAGTAACCCAAAT
Source organism: Amphiura filiformis (assembly GCF_039555335.1). Lineage (NCBI taxonomy): Eukaryota > Metazoa > Echinodermata > Ophiuroidea > Amphilepidida > Amphiuridae > Amphiura > Amphiura filiformis. The sequence continues at coordinate 5,731,637 of NC_092646.1, forward strand.
CAGGCAGGAGGAAGTCCGCCTCTAAGCCAAGGTGGTGGAATAATTGAATACCTGCACGAATACAAAATCCACCCAACGCCAAGCCCATGATTTTGAGAAAAATAAAAAACAAACAAATGTGTATCATACATGTACATGCTAGGTATTATAAGCCATATTCACATGTTTCATGCTCAAAAGACGCACATGGAGGGTGGATTTGGGTTCAACTGATAAGCATATGTAAACGCAACCATTTTCCATGCTTAACTCAATTTGGCCAAGATAGAGACTTGTGTGGGTTTTGCATTCATATATTCATGCAATTATGCACCCTGGGTGGTAAATTATAGCATTTCTTCGCAGGTAGGAGGGGACAATCTATATTTTTGGCAGGTCGATCCATGACATATCAAAAACTCATCAACAATAAGAAAAATGGGGGGGTATGATGTTGTTAATCGGGTTATGGGCCGTTAAGCTACCTTTATTTTATTACTGGGCAGCATCTCCCGGCAGCATCTGTGTGATCTGTGACCTCTGTTCTTCGTCCAGGAAATCTTCGGAACCCAGATGTAATGTAGGAATGATACAACAAGACACTAAAAGTCTGATGTGGCTCTGGTATACATGTAGCACTCAAAATTCAAGTTACAAAATGCTCATACAATCAATGTTGGAACAAGAACAGTTCTCCTGCAGCATTCAGCAAGTTTTAACATGTTACCTGTTACAGAGTTTTAATGTCTTCAGTCTGGTCCATTTAAGTCGGGTGGAGAAGACTGAATCCTGCAAATATTGTTATTCCAGCACTCAAAATATTTTGGTTTGGCAGGATTGAGAAGGGGGGTCGGTTGGGTGATCGCAAACACATCAATAATTTTGTCCATCTTAAGGGCTGGGGTATGAACGTTTGGACAGTATTTATTGTGAGACATTAGAGCACATCAGACATATCGAATTGCATTCTGAATACGAAGAATGTCATTCTGATATCAAATAATTTTGATTTTTTGAAATTCGCAATTTAATACACATTTTATGGCAAATCATTAGAAATTGATATTTTTGATATTTAACAGTACTTGAAGTAAACTTTATAAATCTGATGATATATACTTAAAGTGTATGTAGGTGGGATGAAAAGCCGACGATCAATTGAAAATTTTGTCCTTTCGTATTGAAGATATGGATTTTTTTCCCAAAACACCAAAAAAATTAGGTCTTTTTGGGAAAAAAATCCATATCTTCAATATAAAAGTTCAAAATTTTCAATTGACCGTCGGCTTTTCCTCCCTGCTACATACACTTTAAGAATATGTCGTTAGATTTATATATTTTACTTCGAGGACTGTTATATATCAAAAATTTGAAAAATATCAAATTTTTATAATTTGTCATAAAATTTGTATTATATTGTGATTTTCAAAAATGAAAATTATTTGATATCAGAAAGACATGCTTCGTATTCAGAATGCAATTCGATAGGTCTGAGGTGCTCTCATGTCCCACAAAAAATACTGTCGAAACGCAATAAACGCTCAATTTAGATCCCTTAAGGTTTCTCTTAATTTGGCATGAATTTTGATGTGTGCTGTCCGAATACTATTCTGTGCAAAATGTTTCTGTCAATAATCACACTGGTAGGGTTTCTCTTTGATGTGAGTTCTGATGTGTTTTGTCAGATTACTACAATGTGTAAAACATTTCTGGCAATACTCGCACTGATAAGGTTTCTCTTTGGCATGAGATCTGATGTGCTTTGTCAGATCACAACTCTGGTGTGAGTTCTGATGTGTTTTGTCAGATTACTACTATGTGTAAAACATTTCTGGCAATATTCGCACTAACAGGGTTTCTCTTTGGTATGAGATCTGATGTGTCTTGTCAGTTTACAATTCTGTGTAAAACATTTCTGGCAATGCTTACACTGGTAGGGTTTCTCTTTGGTATGAGTTCTGATGTGCACTATCAGATTACTTTTCAGAGCAAAACATTTCTGACAATACTCACACTGGTAGGGTTTCTCTTTGTTATGAGTTCTGATGTGTTCTGATGTGTTTTGTCAGAGTACCTTTCTGTGTAAAACATTTCTGGCAATACTCACACTGATAGGGTTTCTCTTTGGTGTGAGTTCTGATGTGTGTTGTCAGATCACAACTCTGTGTAAAACATTTCTGACAATACTCGCACTGATAGGGTTTCTCTTTGGTATGAGTCCTGATGTGTCTTGTCAGATTACTATGGGCAAAACATTTCTGGCAATACTCACACTGATAGGGTTTCTCTTTGGTATGAGTTCTGATGTGCACTATCAGATTACTTTTCAGAGCAAAACATTTCTGACAATACTCACACTGGTAGAGTTTCTCTTTGTTATGAGTTCTCATGTGTCCTGTCAGACCACTATTCCGTGTAAAACGTTTCTGGCAATGCTCGCACTGATAGTGTTTCTCTTTTGGTATGAGTTCTGATGTGTTTTGTCAGATTACTATTCTGAGTAAAACATTTCTGGCAATACTCACACTGATAGGGTTTTTCCATGGTATGAGTTCTGATGTGTGTTGTCAGACCACTTTTCTGTGCATAACATTTCTGGCAATACTCACACTGGTAGGGCTTCTCTTTGGTATGAGTTCTGATGTGGCGCGTGAGGCTACACCTTCCAGTGAAACACTGCTGACAATATTCACATTGATATTTCTCAGTGTGAATTCTGGTGTGGTTCACTAGGTGCATTTTTAGAGCAAAACATTTCTGACAGTACTGGCACTGATAGGTTTTCTCTTTAATGTTCAAGAAGTGGTTACATTGGTACCCTAGCTGCCTGTAGTTATTCAAATGTCTTTCCAACTCTCCATTTTTTGACAACCGAGCCCGCACATATTTAATCAGATGTCTGTTAACGTGGGTTTTGAATCTGTCCAAAGAATAATGTTTGAGATTGCAAAATGCACAAGAAAATGGTTTGAAAAGTTTTGACGCCATCTTAAGATGGACCCAACAACATTCGAATATTTAGATCAAGTTTCTCTGTTTTCCTAAAACATACCACTGAATGAGATTGAAGGCTAGCGATGTCCTTAAGAGCAGCAGCAAGCAATACACGACCACAATCCTCACTGGCTTCTGTTTTAGCCCTGGTTCTACTCACAAGTTTCCAACTGCAGCGGATCGAAATATCTGAAAAGTTACAACATTGATTAATGGAAGCTTCTTTAAACATGGCATAATTATACATTGGAATGGCATGTACACTTCGTTGCAAATGTATGTTGATGTCTTTTCCACATTTTAGTAGATGACCTCAGAACCAAAAAATTTTAATGAAAATATTTGTGTATCCCTCTTACTACTCCGTTAGCTAGATATGCAAGTGTTGATTATGCTTGCAGATTATACTGAAACAACATCAAATATGTAACCAAACGTAAGTATAACCAGTAAAAATATGCACTTAGATCTTTTTAAACTTATCCCAGCATCAATTTTACACTGTTTGTATGGTTTTAATGAGTATGGTTATAATGGTTTTAATGAGAATGAGTATCTGATTGGGGACCATCTGTATGAAATGACTTTTAAGTACCGTAAAACGGGGTGACTTTGGACGGGTGGGTGACTTTGGACACACATGGGAAAAACTATTATTTCAGGCTGTTTTACCTTTTAATATTTCTAAGAATATTTGTATGTTCTTATATGGTAATGTATGGACATTACAAATGACTAAAGTTTCCCAGTATAAATGTGTTATCTTATGTTTTTCATAACTTTTTAGCAGGGCCCATAAAATACAGGATTTTTGTGGTGGTCAAACAAAAAGAGTGGAAACTCAAGCCTGTTGGTTGGATAGTGAACACAGATGAATCAAGAACCTACCTGGATAGTCATGATATCTACCCACTCTTAAGAATTTAAAAGCAGACTGTGTCCAATGTCACCCCAGGGTTTGGCTTCTCCTTTCCGGGGTGACTTTGGTCATAATAAACGAATACCAAACAATTTGACACTATTTTCTTTGTGTAACAGAATTTGGTCCGAGCGGTCTGTGCAGGCGGGGTAAGGGTCAGGTGCAGAAACCTGGCCGATGTCTGAGTGCGAAATCTCATGCGCAAAACACAACATGGCACTTAATTTGAACAATTTGACACATGCAGCATGGCACGCGCCGAAAGCAAACGCGATAAAAGGGTGTTTATTTAAATACATGAAATCACACAGGAACGCAATTTGGCGATTAATTTGAAAATTGACACAAGAAACATGGGACGCGCCGGCCCGGCGCGCCGGAAGCAAACGCGATAAGAGGGCGCTTACTTAAATACACGAAAATCACACAGGACTCATTTTGCTTACACCTTGGAAATCATCTTATATCAACTTGAAAACATGAATAAAATACACGGCACGATTGATCTCAAAAGTCAAATCCTGGTTTCATATTATTATGTGCACCAAAACAGTTACGCATCACGTACCAGCAGGAGCAAAATATTGGTTCCAGCAAAACGATTTAGTCAATAAAATTAAGTCTCTGAGTCACATAATAAAACATAAAAAAAATATACACAAGGAACCAAAACACAGTCATAAAATGCAGTGGTAGATAAAAATGTGTGTGTAAACCCGGGTGTATTAATTTATGGCCATTTGTAAATGTCTGAAAAGTGCACAATATTTTATGTCAGCGCTGAACAATATGAATGAGTCATTTTCATACATATCTGCGAACCTGCATCATACAGTCCGTCGCATTTACGGCATAGTGACCTATGAGCATTTTTTCACAAAATGAGTTACGTTGAAATTCATAATCTATGAACCATTCGCTTTTATTGTACACATGATGAGATCAACAAGCAATTGTTTAATTAATGTTATTCCACAATTTAAATACTGTGAAAATAATAACCTACAAAATATTGGTCAATACCACATAGTGACCTATGATATGCCATAGGACCTGAGATATGCCACTATGTCGTGGACGTTTTATTGCAAAACTCAACTTAGCACACAATAGGCCTATAACAAATAGAAAATGCGGTCTATGTCAAAGGTGACCTATGTCATAACTGTCAAAATAAGTCTAGGACATACCGGCATATAACTTTAACCGTTAAATTTAAATAATTAATATGTTTGAATTAATTCAATTTTATAATTGATATAATCTTTAAACATCAGTCAACTGTATGATTGATGTTATTAATCAAAGGCATTAACTGACTGAGTAGGAACAATTTTTACACAAGGTTAATATTTTTAAAAACACTGAATTTCAAGAAACACTGTTTTTTGACATAGGTCACTATGCTGTAAATGCGACGAGTCTATTATGCTGTAGGCCTACACAAGATCATGATCGTCGAATACGATGACCCATCACACAATGTCCCAATGCACTGTCGCTTGGCAGAACGAAGAACCCAAACTCACCATACTGTGACGCAGCTGTATCTTTGCAATCAGGTTTCCAATATCAAAACAACACACTGACATTCTGCATCGAAAATCTCCGTAAAAATCACCATGTAGCTGATGTAGGCCTATTCATTCATCATTGGATCACAGTTGCAGCAGCAGTTCTTGTAGTAATCATAGCTGCCGGTTATATTTCAAATCATCCTCCATAATCAGCACAAATCAGCAGGGGCGTAGCCAGCTTTCTTGGTCAGGGGGGGGGCAAAATAAAATTTTGGGGGCACAGACGAAAAAAATTGCAGTTGCATCATACAATACATAGAGACTGTATGTCTTCGAGCTTCCCGAAAAGGGCCTTATTGGGATGATGTGCGCGCGTAGCGCGAAAAAAATGGTATTTTACACTATTTTCGCCCATTATCCGGCTAAAAAGGGCTTTATTGTTACAATTTGCGCGCGTAGCGCGGAAAATTTTGTATTTTACACTATTTTGGCCCTGAATTTTGCTAGAAAAGGGGCTCCTTGCCCTTTTCTTTTCCTTTGCCCTCCTGATTTTCTCTCTCATTTTTTGTCAGAGGGGCACTTTTTCTTTCATTTTTTTTTTTTTTTGTCAGGGGGGGCACTCTGCCCCACCTGCCCCCCCGCTGGCTACGCTACTGCAAATCAGTCAAAATCAGTGAAATAATCATCCGAAATTCCCGGTGGGTTCAGTTTGTATTTAAAAGTAGGACGTATGACCGTTCCAGATTTCGGAAAATGACCCCTATTTCACGGGGAATCAAGGACATTTGCAGCAATTTTACCCCTATTTTACGCGAAATCAAGGAAAATTTGCCCCAAATAGGCCTACCTCCCTATTTTTATCATTCGCATTTTCATTTCACCCCCTTATTACGAGGAATCGAGGACATTTTTCCGAATTAAATACCCTTATTTTTACCATTTCAAGGACGCTTTTGAATTTCCCCCTATTTCACGGGGAAATGAGGTCAATAACGAAAACTGTAGCGGTAAAACGCCCGGGGTAAAACGCGGACGAAAGTCCTAGAAATATAGGCCTACCCTATTTTCCATTTCAAGGACAATTTTGCTCCAAAACACCCCTAATTTGGACAATCGCGAACAATTTTGTCCACGAAAATTCCGCGGACATTTCTTGAAAAGTAGGCCTACCCCTAATTGGAACCATCATGCGTAGGCCTACACATTGGGCTATTCCAGATAATAAAAGACCCCCCCTTATAGAGGGCAAATGGTTTTTTTGAAGAAAAATCTGGAATTCCAAATTTGTTTTGGAAAAAATATCTGGAATTCCAGACCAAATCTCCGCAAAAAGTATGGAATTCCCGGCACATTCCACCAAAACCCTATAGAGGGCAAATTATTTTTTTGAAAAAAAGTATGGAATTCCAGACCCAATCTCCGCAAAAAGTATGGAATTCCCGGCACTTTCCACCAAAACCCTATAGAGGGCAAACTGTTTTTTTGAAAAAAAGTCTGGAATTCCAAATTCGTTTTGGAAAAAATATCTGGAATTCCAGGCATATTCCACCAGAACCCCTATAGAGGGCAAACTTTTTTGGGGGGAAAAAGTCTGGAATTCCAAATTCATTTTTAAAGTAATTTGTTTTAATTTTTTTTTAATATGTTTATTGCACAAGAAACAAATAAACAAACAAACAAAATCGAAAAGATGCGTTGTGCAAAAAAGGCATTAAGTCCCACGGTTGGACCTTTTAATACACATTAGGGAAGTTATAGGCCTACAATTTTCATGCGAGACAAACACATTTACAAATAAGAAATAGTTTATGTTCAAATTGACACATTTCCTGAACCAGAGATTTACATCAAACATACTATTTGAAAATGTGTCTTATCAACTTTTATAAAACGAGCAGGATTTTCACTGTTTTATGGAAAATTGTATACATGCACATTGTGTCATTACACCTAGAGCTACCTAGATATTATAAATATTGAATAATTATATTAACAATATAAAACTAAAAGATGTTTAAGGGTAGACGAGGTATTGTTGATCGAAGCAACCTAAAAATCGATTTTCATTATCTAGATCAATATATTATTGAAAATTATCACCTTGATGTTTTGCAAAAGTTCATTCTACAAATCGTATACTCTGCAAACTTGCATAATTTATTGCTGTTAATTAGTTATGTACATTTTACAAAAGTGTTGTTGTTTCAGCCCTCTTCACAACGTAACTCAAGAACCGCAGCACATATAATTATAATTCTTCTACACGCTCGCTATGAATTGAGCAATGCAATTTTTGCCAAAGCTCACTACCATTCGTAAGATGCTGTGAACTACCAAATCACAACAGTTTAAAATAATTAATAACCTTAACATGTTTAAATAGATGGCTGATTTTTTGGTAAGCGAATGATTGATTTTGCCACTTGTTGCATTTATTTAGTATTAAAAACTACTCTAGTATTTTAATCATGTAAATAATTTAAATACATTGTACATACAGAAGGCCAATATATTTAAAACTCACATTATCCACTGCTATTATCTTTTCAAAAACACTATAGAGTGTGTTTAATAATACTAGTATACTCCAACCAGGCCAGTGCGCCTTTAATGGTAGTACAAGAATTCTGTAAAAGCCATTAAGCATGTTAGCCTCTTGCCCTTATAGCTCGCCCTATTTGACCTTTGTAATATTTAGTGGTAGATTTGAATATCTCTACTTCCCAGTGCAGTGCTCTGCTATTAATACTAGCTTATACTGTGACACAGTATATGCACCAAAGTCTATCAAATACGTATTTATTGAATAGAATATTTTAAATAAACTTGAACATGAATAAAAGTGTCATAACAAATACTCATATTTTATAAATGAAATAATTAGGAATTGTAATTAATAGTAATATACAAATCTACAAAGAACATAGTGATATATAAAAAATTATGGTACACTCAGTGAATTAGAAAAACATGCATGTACTTCTAAAATATTAGACCCAAGCCTAAGAAAGTAGTTACGCACATCATTATAAAAAAAATAGTTGTGTATATTAAAATATAACACTTTTAGCAGCACATGAAAGTATGAGTAATGAGTTGCTTTTAATGAAAATTGTTAATGTTTTAAATTTAATACTTAATAGTGTTGTTGTTGTGTTGTGAATGACTTCCTGTTTTGTTTTTGGTAATCTTGGTATTAGGCCTATAAGGTGGCCTATATTAACTTTACTTATTTGCAGACATATTCAAATTAGGATATAATGCATTTCAGACTCAATTTTTACGGCGACAAACTAGGCCTACATGTTTAATATTTATCTCAATAGAATTATTTAGTATTTAACAGAATGCAGGAAGGATCACTTTATTTGGGCAGTTTTTGAATTAATATTAATCACCATCTCTTCAAAAGTAACAAAGTTAAATACCAGCATGAGCTGTCATGATAATGTTAACATTTAGATATCATGGAAGACAAAGATATGCAATCAGATTATGGAAAAATCATGTCCCAGTAAACACAAAACATTTTCGATATCATTCGCAAAAGATTATAAAAGGACAAAAAGGTTGTCAGAAAACGTTTAAATGTCGGGTTATATAAAGGGTATATTAAGAGTATAAAACGTTTTCATAACCTTAAAAAACATTTTTTGATAATCTACTGTTCAGCAAACAAAAATGTTTTACAGAAAATGTTTAAATGTCGGGTTATATAAAGGGTATAAAAACATTTTAATAACATTCCAAAAACATTCATGAAAACTTGATACAAAACATTGTAAACAGAATGTTATTTTGGGGTTGAAAAAATATTTTGCGAAAAATGTTTGCCCAAAATATTTTTAATAACGTTTAAAAACGTTTTCATGACCTTTATATAACCCGACATTTAAATGTTATTAAAAGGTTTTGAAAAAAATATTTTAAGAACATTTCTGTGTTTCCTGGATTCAAATATTTTAACATAATGTTATTTAAGTATTGACACAATATTTGGCAAAAATGTTTGCAAAAATAGTTTGCAATAACATTTTTTGAAAACATTTAAAAATATTGTTGTATTGTGTTTTCATACAAAACGTTTTAAAACGTTATCATGACCTTTATATAACCCGACATTTTAATGTTATTAAAACGTTTTACCTAAACCAAAAGCCAAAATATAACTTATTTAAAACGTTTTTAAAACGTTTTTGTGTTTGCTAGGGTGCATAGTATTTGTTAGAAAAAATAATTTTCAAAGCTTCTAGACCTTCTAAATGGCCTGAATAGATAGCCCCTGAAAATTTGGTTCATTTTCCAACAAACAAACAAAAATAACCATAATATTGTGTAATTGAACTGAAGTTGCCCATACATACGCAGATTTTTTTTGGGGGGGGGGGGGCGGGGGGGGGTGCAGGAATTTCAAAAAGCGGACTTTCAAATGATAACTGTACTTGGGCAGATTTGTGCACCCAAATCCCTCTACAAATTGCCCTACTCTGTGTAAATGCCTTATCCCCAAATTTGTTCTCCCACTTCTGGACCTTTTATTGGAAAAATAGCAAAAACTGGACCTTTTTTTTTTGTGGGCAGTGGCGTAACTAGGGTTGGTAGCGTCCTGGGCAAAAAATAAAATTAGTGCCCCTACTACGCGGGCAGTGGCGTAGCTATAGGGGTTGTGGCACCCAGGGCTAAGGATACATAATGCCCCTCCCCAATTCTTGAAACAATTGCCCGCGGAGTTCACGCGTGGACAAATAAGGCCTACCACTAATTAATTTTGGTTACTAGAAGTTGAATATCGGTCTTAAAATGTTCTTTCAATTGATTTTGTGCTGAAATGCGTGCGAAGCGCTCGAAAATTTTGACTTTCATTCGATGCTGAATCTGTCAATTTGGCGCTCCCCTAAGGGTGGCACCGGGGCCCCCTTGGTTACGTCACTGGGGTGTTGTCGCTTCCGCCTGTACAGACTTGACGAAGGCCCAAAGATAAGAATTTAAACTTAATGTGTGATTTGCACCACAGCGACGCCTTCAATCAGGGGCGCAGTCTTATAGTTACTGTGGAGGGGCGAAGCCAAATTTTTGTCCCCTGAATTTTCCATTTTTGTCCCATTTTTAGTCATTTTAATGACACTTTACTCTTTGCCGTCCCCATTTTTTCTGTGAAAATTTTCTGTTATTGGGGTTGCCATTGCCACCCTCCCGTGCCCATTATACTAAATAAAATGGATGGAACGATCTAAAAAAATCATGGTACCCGACAATCTACAGCTTTTTAGAAAATAATGGCGGTAAGCGATCTAATTTGTAAAGAATTTAGTGTTTTTTACTTCTTCAAGTGGAAATTGAAAACTTGTTGGGTCTACCAATATTAGAAGTATTTTATTTCAAATCCTGATTTTTCACTTAAATATTGTCGCATTGTCAAATATTGAAAAAAATTAATTTAAGACATAATAATCCTTTACCGGGACTTAAATAATAATCCTTTACCTGGACTTATCTGACAATAAAAGTTCAATTTTAATATTTGGCCAATATTTTTTTAATTAGGGCCAAAACATTCTTTCTGAAAGGTGAAAACAGATGTGAGTTGGGACTGGGGGTTGAAAAATAGATCTTGTGATTTTACACAAATTTTACTAAAAACTAAGTAAATATTAAAATGGCTAAAAATTTAAAAGCAAGCCGAGTTCAGAATTCAAATTTGCTGCAGAGATTACGTCACATGCATTTAAAAAATAATATGAAAAAATATTGCATGTTTATATCTTGATGTAAACTTTGGGGTAAAATGCATTATTTTTGTGATTTTGTTCAATTCAGAAAAGTCCATCAATTGAACGTGGTACCTATAGCATTTTGATTTTGTACATAAATATAGTCATTTCTTTTTGAGCACTCTTTTACACGAAAGAAGAATGCAACTTCATGTATTTTCTTTTATATATCAAAAGCATCATGTACATTAACCCAGTGGGCACAGGTTAGGATTTCGACGTTGTATCAACGTTTATACAACGTCGAAATCTAACCTAACCAGATTTCAACCTGATTTCAACCTAAAGATTGGTTGAAATCAGGTTGAAATTTCAACGTCGATACAACGTTGAAATTTCAACCTGATTTCAACCAACTTTCAATGCAAAAAATTAAGAAGGTTGAAATCAGGTTGAACTTCAACGTTGATACAACGTTGAAATTTCAACCTGATTTCAACCAATGTTTCAACGCAAACTTAATGGCCTTTTTAATACATAAAATATTATTAGAATGAAATAGGCCTATGCTTAGTATATTAACATGATTAAAGTAAATTATATCCATGCCGCATGATCTCCCGATTTATACCGTACTTCCGTTTCTCTTCTTCAAAAGTGGCCCGCCGCGGTGTTCACTACCTCCAACAAGCATGTAATGACTTACGCGAAAACACCGGGTGGTACGGGGTATGCTATACGCCCCCGTCGCCGCTCAATTGGCGGGCTGATGTTGATATGGGAATTCCTACAACTTGGTGGAAGCTGGTGCGACAAACACTTGTTGGGGATGCAAAAAAGGGAGGGGGGTGCTTAAAAGTTTTGACCCTTCTAGGGGGGGTGGCCTTGAAAAAACAGAAACTAAAAATTTTCCTGTGAAAATAATTGAGTTTACATGATTTTCGATGGGATTGACCCATAATTTTTATGTCAAAAGGGACCCTGAACTATTTGAGAACTGATAATTTTTTTTTGCATTAGACCCCCTAACAAGTGTTTTGAACGGTCCCTAATAGGCCTATTGTTATTTCGCATAATCTTTTAATCATTTTACTAACACGTGATATCGCCACGGGGTAATGCCCCGGGTATCGCCGCCGGCGTAGCCGGCGTCAGAGTTGCAGAGGTACGTCGGCACCCATACGCGGGGGAGGCCTCTATATGTTGTCGATCATAGTCGGCGAAATACAGGGGAGGGGAAACGCACTCTCTCAATTTTTTTCATGGGACGGCAAGTGTTTATAGGTAGACCTATACACGCACGTTTGGCAAGCTATTTTAGGTGGGTGCGTACGCTCGCGCACATTGCCGGTAGGCCCTACACACACGCGTTCGCAAGTGTTGGTGAGTACGCACGCGGGTTCGCAAATGTTTGCGAGTATGCACTCACGTTTGCAAGTTTTCATTTGTACGCTTGCGAACATTGCCGGTATGCACACACGTTCACAAGTGTTTGCAAGTACACATGAGCATCTCAAGTGGTTATATGATATTGGGGTTTATGGGTACGCATGCACATGCTCAAGTGTTATGGGTACGCACATGCGTTCGCGAGTTATTGCGGGTACGCACGCGCGTACACAAGTACTTGCAAGTACAAACGTACGTTCGCAAGTGTTTATGGGCACGCATTTGGCATGCGAGTTCGCAAGTGTTTTCGTGTTTGCATGTGCGTTCGCAAGTGTTTATGAGTACTCGCGTGCGTGCGCAGGTTATTTGCATGTGCGCATGCCCATTCGCAAGTGTTTGCGAGTACGCAAACACGTTCGCAAGTATTTGAAAGTACGCACACGTGTGCGCAAGTGTTTGCATGTACACAGTCGTTCGCAAGTGTTTATGCGTACGCATGCACGTTCGCAAGTGTTTGCAAGTACGCAAGCGTGTGCGCAAGTGTTTATGGGTACGCACGCACATGTGCAAGTGTTTATGGATACGCACCTGCGTTCAAAAGTTATTTCGGGTACGCACGTGCGTGCGCAGGTGTTTGCAAGTACGTATCGCTTTCGCCCAACACTATGGGATATTGCCCAATGTACAGCAGTGAAAGTAAATTAATGGAGTTACACACGTACGAGTGACGTACATGAACTTGAGGCCTAAATTTGCAAATAAAACAGGTTAGTAAACACTTAAATTTTCTTTAAAAGTCTACTTGAATTTTGGACATATTGCAGCATGTATATTTCAACTTGTTTTTCCATTTTGTATCATCAGGATATGTTAAAATAGTTAAGCTTACTAAGCAGTTAAAATACATGCCTGTTGTTCATGAGCAAATTCGTTGCTAGTGTTTTTCGAGCAACATGCCTGCTGCATGCTGTATATACGATGAATGCACCATTAGACAGACACGATACAGTCATGACAGTGCCTCGACTTGTACTTTGTAGAAGACTCGGTCAGTTTGGAATATTTGCTGGGGCAATGCAAATGTAATTAACAAACTAGGCATGCTAGGCCCCTAGCCCTAGTCATATCGTACAGTAAAAGGTCTTGCATGGTACTGCTGGGAGCATAGATAGGTGAACCCTAGGCCCTAGAATACGTGTTAGTCATGTTCGATCATGTCATGTGCATGATGTGCTGGGTCGTGTACTAAATGATTTTATATTTAGACATTACGTTACCGGTAGGGGAGTCTAGGTTGTAACTCCGTCAAGTTTTTTGATGATTTAACATAAATATCAATGTCAATAACAATGATTTATGAAGAAAAAGATACAGGGCCCAGGGGCCTATAAATATGGCTAGGCGTATTAGTAGTACCAGTAATATTTAGTCAGTAATGTTTATAGGGCTAGGCTAGTGGAATTTGTTGAATAAAGTTCTTTTCAAATAAATAGGGCTTTGGGCTCGGATAGCGACGTTTTCACGTATATAGGCCCCCTATTTTGTGTGGGACCTGAGAGCACATCAGACATCTAATTGCATTTTGAATACGAGGAATGTCCTTCTAATATCAAATCATTTTTATTTTGTGAAATTCGATATACTATTTTTTTAATGTATAATATTTTATGGCAAATGATTATCATTAAAAATTGATATTTTTGAAACAGTCCTCGAAGTAAATTGTATAAATCTAATGAAATGTGGGGAAAATCTATATCTTCAATATGAAAGGTCAAAACTTTTAATTGAGGGTCGGCTTTTCATCCATCCCAGGTACATGCACTTAAATTAGGATTTCGTGATCCTATCATCCTCTTTTATGATATTTATCAATAGTTAATAATCCACGAAAAAAGCGTATTCCCAAAATTTCAGTTGATTCCGATTTTGCGTGTTATGCATGATATCATTTATGTGTATTATAGGCCCTACTGGTCTATCTAGGCCATTGTTGTAATTTCGTTCTGGACATACCAGAACGAAATTTAAATTTGACGATATTTTTGCTAAACAAATTAATCTGCAAGAAAATTTTGGTACATAAACAGTGTAGCCAGAGGTTTCCAGTGGTATAAAAACTTAACTTTTATTAACTTTTTTCGGAGAAAAGTGGGGAAATGACCGGATGAGGCTTTGGATCACGAAATGCCCTTTTAAGTATATGTCATTCAATTTATTAAGTTTACTTTGAGGACTGTTAAATGTCAAAAGTTGCAATTTTTAATAATTTGCTATCTTACATTACGCATATTTAATCATACTGCATATCTATGCCAAATATAATGTTTCTGTGTAAATTATGGAAATAGTTGTGTTTTTATTTTAAATGATAATCCCTAAATTGTTATTTTTGTCGTTACAGCTGACGTGTCGTTGCGCCACATGATAAAGGAATCAAAACAAGATCAGTGAAGATTGGCCATGCAATAGACAGACTATAGTCCATGACAATGTACAATGTATAAAGCATCAAGAAAATTGACTTAACATTAGAAAGGTTAGATGCAGCCAAAGATTTCGGATGAACTGGCCACTTGAGAGAGCCATAATTTTAAAAGAATGGCATGGAGCAACTCCTAGATCAACCCTCCTTCTTCCTGCAAATTCTGCCTTTGGGTCCATCGTAGAGCAGTTAGTGCCACGTACTACTCATCAGTTCAAGTTCTAACCTTGTTACTTGTTAGTCATGAAGGGCCAAGGGTCCTTCATTCCATCTATATCCCGCAGATGGAATGTACTCCCGCCTCAAATTCCAGGAATTGTGAAACGGACCAGCTTCAGTCAAAACGGAGGTTAACATCTATCTAGGCGCCAACCCATCAGCTTAATGATAACAGCTGTTATTGCCTTGATATGTGTCTTAACATACAAAGAAAGAAGTTGAACAACTAAGCAAGCAATACAGATTCTGGTCTAGATTTTCTTGATATTGGTAGTGATGACATCATCAATGCGAAATAAGCCTACTGATAGGGTTGACGTTTTCAATGCTTATCTCCTTCAGCTAAAACTGAGCACGACAAGGATCCTTTGAACATGTGTTGAAGGGTGGAGTGCAAGCGCAGAACAGTTCCAAAACTATTGATCACATTCTCTGTATGATCTGATCATCAGTCTAAGAAAGTTAGTGTGAAGTTCTTCCATGAGAAAAATAAAAGTATTTAGTTGTATAATCTGTCAACAATTTCCAGTTTAGTTAGCGTATCAAAAGTCAAGACTGAGAAACCATATGTTAAAGATACCTTGCATGGTATCAGAAGTTTTAAGTAAGTTGTAACGTGAAAAGAAGATTTTTACGCGTTTTCTTCAAGTTAATATTGAATGGATATTCCAAATGCGCAGGAATATTAACATTAAATACGAGGTTCATTCAAAAAGTTCTACCTCCCTCTCCATCGTCACCTCTCTATCTTACGTGTCAGGCAATTGAAATTAAACATCAGCAAACACAAAATGTTTTCGAGATCATTCGCAAAAGGTTATAAAAGGTTGTCAGAAAACGTTTAAATGTCGGGTTATATAAAGGTTATATTAAGGGTATAAAACGTTTTCATAACATTAAAAAAATTTTTTTGATAATCTTCTGTCCAGCAAACACAAAATGTGTTACAGAAACGTTTAAATGTCGGGTATAACATATGTCGGGTATAAAAACGTTTTAATAACATTCCAAAAACATTTTTGAAAACTTGATACAAAACATTCTGAACAGAATGTTATTTTGTTGAAAAAATATTTTGCGAAAAATGTTTGCCTAAAATATTTGCAATAACGTTTTAAAAACGTTTTCATGACATTTATATAACCGACATTTAAATGTTATTAAAAAAAAAAAAAAAAAACATTTTAAGAACATTTCTGTGTTTGCTGGATGCAAATATTTTAACATAATTAGTTATTTAAGTGTTGACAAAATATTTGGCAAAAATGTTTGCATTGATGCTAGTTTACAATAGCATTTTGAAAACATTGTTAAAATATTGTTGTAGTGTGTTTTTATACAAAACGTTTTAAAACGTTTTCATGACCTTTATATAACCCGACATTTTAATGTTATAAATACGTTTTTACCAAAGCCAAAAGCCATAATATAACTGATCTAAAACGTTTTTAAAACGTTTTTGTGTTTGCTGGGATGATTATACCCTTACATCTTGGCTACAAAATAAAAGTTATTAAATGTAATGTTTGGTTTTTAAGATGTGTTTGTTGAAGCGAATACAGATTTGGTGCGCCGGAAACGGTCTGAAAAAAGGCAAGTTTGATTTAAAAGGTGGCCTACATCAGTGGAAGTCATTACAGATTTGTTTCTGAAAATAATTAAATTGCTGTCTTTTTGTTCAAATACTTTAATCAATATCTAATGCTTGCATGTACAGTAGTGCAATTTAACTGGGTATCGTGTATTTTGCACCCTCAATTCAGCATGATCAGTGCTTTAATTAGAGCCTATGTGCGCTGATAAATTTGGCGGCCATTTAGGATTTGAAGGTTAAAAGTAGGTCCAATCATCAAATTGAGGCTTATTACGGTAAACTGATATGAAAAGGTGAGAAATTAGCACAAGGTTGCAGGTTTACTCAGTGGTGGCCATCTTGAAAAAACAAATTGGTCAAAAATTTGATTTTTGGACAAAATGTGATTTTTGGTCAAAAATGAGATTTTTGGTCAAAATTGTGAATTTTCGTCCAAAATGAGATTTTTGGTCAAAGATCAGATTTTTGGTCAAAGATCAGATTTTTGGTCAAAAATTAGATTTTTGGTCAAAAATGTGATTTTTAGTCAAAAATGTGATTTTTGGTCAAAAATGCGACCGCTGCACACGGCACTCCACACCCAGTTGCCTGCCGCGTATGGATGTCTACTGCACGGGGCCCTCTGCACCGACCACAACGCATGACCGCTGCGCACGACCTACCAACTCCACACCGGGTTGTCTCCCGCGCGGGCTCCCGCGTATGAGTGCCAACTGCGCATTCTGCACCGACTACTATGCGGGCGATATAGACGAATCCGACCGCGCACTCTCGAAAGGGCGCCCTCTTACATCGCCGCCATTACGGGGGGCCATTTCGGGGGCCATTTGTGCAGCATAGCATAAGCAAACAATAACAATACCTTGGATATGCTTCACTAAGTTCACTTCACTGTCACCATCATCAAATTGCCATGGATGTTCGAGATGCAGATGATGTTCGAGACTGGCCAAAACTAGAATTTCAATGTAATTTAGGGGGCCTACTTGTCAAAAAAGTGAATTTATGCATCTTTTTTCGCCGTAGCGTAGGCCTAAATATTGTAAACATAAGCTTTTTTTTCGTCCATATGAAAAGTGTTAAAAAGCATCGGTCGTTCAGCTCTGGCTTAAAGAACCGGATACAGGTGTATTGAAAATATTTTTTTTAAGTAGTATAAAATATCGCAAAATTTTCATCAGAAGTAGAGTTTTAAACTTAAAAAAAAATGCAAATGGTGATGCTTTTAATTAAGAAGGTACAAAAGAACAAAAAAAATTTCGGTCTTTGACTGACGATTTTCTTCGGCGACGAATTGAAAGTCCAATGCGGTAGGCCTACTTCCCGATAAGGCCAATTAAAATAAATAACGTCCCCGCCCGATTTTTGAAGATTTTCAAATATTTTTATAATTTTTCTTCTTAGCTCCCTTACTTTGTTTCTAAAATGTTGCAATGAAAAGACATGTTTAGAAGTTCTTGCTTACCATTAGCTATACCATTTATAGGCCTAACATGTATTGCAAACACTCTCTTTAAGCTACGGGTAGGCCTAGGGCTTTGGGGAAATAACAAATAATATTAGGGGCCTCCTCGTTTTCATTATCGTATATCGGCTGCTGGCTGCTAGGGCTCAGGCATGTTTTCTAAAAAAATAAAATAAAACCAGTTTAGTGCTAATGTTAATTTATAGAAGACTCTGTACTGGGTATGTATAGCAGTTGTCTATGCATGGCCTATACTTTGCACCAATATAAAGCTAACTTATTACCTTTAGACGGCAAAGCATGTGTAGCAGTTAGATAGTTAATAAAAAGTATTAATGTGCATGAACCATTTGAAAGTCAGAAGTAAATTATTTCGGAAATCATCTTGTAGGTCTATTAAACATGTTAAATTTAAAAAAAACCAAGTGCGTGCATGATCTGAAAGTCGGAACGAAAACGATGTCGGAAATCATCTTGTAGGCCTATTATTTTGCACCAATAGAGCTAATAGTTAACTAAATACCTTCAGACGACAAAGCATGTGTAGGCCCTAGTAGTTAGATAGGCCCCTAGTTAATAAAATACATGTGCATGAACCATCTGAAAGTCGGAAGTAAACTATATCGGTGATCATCATAATATAGGTCTATTAAATAAAAAAATAATAATGTGCATTCATGATCCGAAAGTCGGACCGAAAACGATGTCGGAAATCATCTTGTAGGCCTATTATTTTGCACCAATAGAGCTAAATAAATTTAGTTAACTAAATACCTTCAGACGACATAGCATGTGTAGCAGTTAGGCCCTATACCCACAAACACGAAAAGTTTTCGACATCATTCACAAAAGGTTATAAAAGGTTGTCAGAAAACGTTTAAATGTCGGGTTATATAAAGGGTATAAAAATGTTTTCATATAGGCTAACATTAAAAAACATTTGTTGGTAATTTACTGCACAGCAAACCATTATGTTTTACAGAAAACATTTAAATGTCGGGTTATATAAAGGGTATAAAAATGTTTTAATAACATTCAAAAACATTTTGAAAACTTGGTACAAATCATTCTAAACAGAATGTTATTTTGGGGTTGAAAAATATTTTGCAAAAATGTTTGCCCAAAATATTTACAATAACGTTTTAAAATGTTTTCACGACCTTTATATAACCCGACATTTAAATGTTATTAAAATGTTTTATAAAAAACATTTAAGAACATTTCTGTGTTTGTTGGGTGCAAATATTTTAACATAATGTTACATAAGTGTTGACAAAATATTTGGCCAAAAATGTTTGCAAAAATAGTTTACAATGACATTTCGAAAACATTTTAAAAATATTGTTGTAGTGTGTTTTCATACAAAACGTTTAAAACGATTTCATGACCTTTATATAACCCGACATTTTAATGTTATTAAAAACGTTTTTACCTAAACCAAAACCCAAAATAAAAACGTTTTTGTGTTTGCTGGGTAGTTAGGCCTAGTTAATAAAAAATATTAATGTGCATGAACCATCTGAAAGTCAGAAGTAAATTATTTTGGAAATCATCTTTTAGGTATATTAAATTTTAAAAAGTCGGAACGAAAACGATGTCGGAAATCACCTTGTAGGCCTATTATTTTGCACCAAAATAGCTAAATAGTTAACTAAATACCTTCAGCCGACGGAATAGTGGGCAAATTTACCCTATCAGCAGCAGGTGCTGGCCGCTGAAGTGATTTAACTTTCCGATTTAGAAAGTAGGCCTAACAATCGGAACGGATTTTAAAAACACGGAAAAGGGTAATGAAAAAGCCAATTTAATTACCATAATAAATATAGTATTAATCAGAGATACCTTTTTGGGGAGCAAATTGTAAAATTCCATGACTTTCAATTCCATGACTTTCAAGAGATTTTCTTAATTCCATGACTTTGCAGGCCTAAAAAATGAAAAAGCAACATTCCATGACTTTCCTGGTTTTCCATGACCCGTACGAACCCTGCTTTGCTCTCACAAAACGTGTTACGTTGTTCATTGTAGGCCCATGGGGCCCGAGTATATGCTTCGATCGTTTATTTGATAAATCATGAATGAATCCCACCTCCAGATCCCTCACTTGAAGTTAAACCTGGTCTAAAATAACACTACCAACATGCCAATATCGGTTGTGAGAGCCGGCGAGTTGTGCTAGGGTTGGCTACCCGTGTCAATGCCGAGTAGGCCTACCAACTAAAAATAAATGACTAGTCAGGCCCAAGGCCTAGCATGTTAGGCCTAAAGTCGAGTATCAATATAATTGTAGGTCTAAATGCTCAAAAATGTTCATACCACAGCCCGGGACCACAGCACCTCAAAATAAGGTAGACCTAATCATGAAAATATTTATAGTACAAACCTGATTAAAATAGCTTAAAAGCGTGCACGTGAACTTGAATCAAGCGCGAAATGGCCCCCGGCAATGGCGGACGCAACAGCGCCACCCACGGTTGAGGAGTAGAAACAGCTCCCGTCGGATTCGTGTATAGGGCCTACCCGTGGCAATTCCCCAGGGCGATACCAGGCCTATAATCATGATGTAATACACCAGCCGGCCGATTGTGAAACTCTACACGGGTAAGTATCAATTTATTACTATTATTTAGTTATTAGGCCCTATTTTTGAATGATAATTTACAAAATCGGGTTAAAACCGGGTTATAATCAGGTTGAAATCGGGTTGAAATCGGGTTGAAATCAGGTTGAAATCAGGTTGAATTTCGACGTTGATACAACGTCGATACAACGTTGTATCAAGGTTGATGCCCATTTGCAAATACAACGTGATTTCAACCTTATTTCAACGTCGAAATCGGACGTTGATACAACGTCGATACAACGTCAGAAACTGACCCGTGTGCCCACTGGGTTGTATTTTACAAAGAAAGGTTAAGGGTAGGCCTACCTAATGTGTTGCGTACAGTGTAGAGGGCCGTGAGGATTCACTTAATATACATAATAACTTGTAAGTATTTAAAGAAATCGAAGATGTTTTGGAGTAAACATTTTAGTGTAATGTGTGCCCGGGGGGGGACACTCAAGTATGATAGTGTACGCATGCGTGACCAAATTTTCTTTAAACACCCCCTAAACAAGTTTTACACTAACAGCAAATTTAGGCCCTTAACAAGGTAATCTTAATACTAATTATAGAGAGTTTGTCCGTCTGTCCGCGCGCTATCGCGAGCGCGTACGCGGATTATCAACGGGCGTGTGCGCGGAGTTCCGAGGGCGCAATGCGGGTATCGCAGATTACAGTGTGCATGTGACTAATTTACAGGTGCATCTCATCGGACCAGAACCAGGTAAGGCATAGCCCATTATATTGATCACTATTAAGAGACGCAGGCCTATATCATAGTAGTTTAAAAGGTCAGAGCGGGTATATGGGTAACGGGTGTTTGGTAATTAGAGATAGGCCTATAATGAGAACCACCCAACCCGAGAACCGCGAAATCTAGTTTAATATAAAATTGACCCCCTAATGAGTTTTTTGGCTAGTGAAAATTAAAAAATGTACCCTTTTTGGACTCGTAATTTACCAAAAATTTGAAAAGGTACCCTAAACAGGTTGTTCAGTCTCAGAAAACTACCCTTATTCTTGAAAATCACTGTTTTTTAGACCCTAAACGCGTCACTCGCGTAACTTGCCTTGCCTAAAAACACCCCTTTTCCTTTTTTTTGGTCACGCATGCATACAGACCATTTATGTGAGTGGCCCCCCCCCAGGATGTGTGCCCCTAAAGACCCATGTTGAGTGATTGTTTTCTCCTTTTTGTATTTTGCTACTAACCTATAAGGTCGCCATTTATAAGAACCAGTACCGATTAAATTTTAGAAGTCCATATTTTAGAGGGGATCATTTGGCATGACAAAAAATGTTTTGTTATCACCATCCTTCTAGTTTCAGCTGTTGTTTTTATATAAAGAGAGCAGTTACCAGTTATCCAATTCCATGATTTATCAAATTTTGCTCATTTGAAGTTAATTAGTTTAAAAAGCACTAAAAGGGCCTTTCGGACTAAAATAAGGTTGTCATATTTTTCACTAGCATACTACTTTTTTGTTTCATACTCCGGTCACTGCATGATGCATCAACTATTACATCACACAGGAGAAACTCATAAGTAATTAACATATTTAAATTATTCAACTATTTTGTCAACATTAGCCTGTGTTCAAAGGGTGACTGTTTTTATGAAGAACCTATTGTCAACAGTAGAGTGATTAGCTAGTTAGGGACCTATCTTATATACATATTTGCATCATTTACCTCATCCTGGTCATAGTTTCAAACAGAGGACGTCCTCGTTTGGAGGTGTGTCCTCGTTTTGTGGTGTGTATCCATATGTAGGTCCTCGTTTGGAGGCATTTACAAATGCACCAGACCACTTACTTTCCAACCGTGGCCCGTCCTATACCGCCATTGGTGGACCCGTTTTAAATAAATGTTTACGTTATTTGCGATGTCCTGGTTATATCCAATAGACGACTGTGGACGTCCTCGCGAGGACGTCTAACAGTCGCTGTGTGTGTGTTAACATTTGTTATGTGTGTATCCTTATGTAGGTCCTCGTTTGCCTGGCGACGTAAACACACCTCACCCCCACACACCCCCACACCCCACACAAAATCATATTTCTTCATATTCAAGAATATTTATGAGCTCCAGTAGTTTTTCACTACGCTCGTTTGTTGTGTAATGTGCAAATGTTCACTTCAGTAGTGTTATAATTATTTTTTTGCAATTTTTCCGGGTTTTTGTGAAAAAAATTCCAATGCGCAAAATAAGCCATCAAAAACGAAATGCGCGCGATATAGGAAACAAAATTATACTTGTTTGTTTTTTGGCCTTACAGCAATATTTTTGTTTTCATTTCTTTATAAACATGATAAAATAATACCACGTAAAACAATTTCTCTTTTTACATAACAAATATTGATGGTTTTCAGATAAAAATGACTAAAATCGAGGATGGGGCTGATCTACCATTAATTGTAGGCCTATAGGCCTAGATTTCTCCACAACAAAAAAAACCCAAAAAACCTGTTTTACCATTTTTTACTTTTTGCTAAACCAGAACATTTTCAAAATATGTTTGCAAAAAAATCATTAAATTCAGTGACCAAATATTCAAGCTTTTAGTGATATTTGATGGTCATTTTAGCTTCCAAAAAGATAAAAATAGACTAGATAATCTCGTACCGGGTAACTTTTTTCAAGTATCCTTAGCCCTGGGCCTGGGCGCCATAACCTCTAGCTACGCCACTGCTGAGTAGACCTTTAAACGGTCAAAATCCTTGAAACCCTTCCTAACAGGTATTACTAATTTCATGGTAATTTGAATAACAAAATTGACAGAAATCGTACATTATGGCTAAATGTTCAATAATATTCTTGAATTTGATTTCTTTCTAGTATTTCTCAAAATTACAAAGTGGAAATGTGTAAAAAAATTTAAAACTCTCATAATATTAAACTCAGCGTGTCCAACACGAATGATGATAAAACGCCCATGTGGCTTGGGGTCTTGATGACTTTGCTTTAAAAACATCAGTTAGGTTTGCCTACTCACATATGTACGGAAGTAACTAAGGGCCATGCAGGTTGCTTTGTAACGCAAGAAGTCAGTATCTTGTGATCACAAATCCCGACTTCTTGTGTTCTGACTTAGCCAGTTTGAAATAAAGAGGAAGTAAAGATATCAAAATAAAGAAATAGTTAAGACAACTCAGGATCTCAAGAACTCATGAAATCTGTTCAATTTTTACGGCGTTGGTATTTTAATTGTAAGCCAATTCCACGTTAGTTATCTCGAGATCCTATTTTCTTGACTTAAAGTCAGGAACTCGTGAACTCAAGCCACGCTTGAGTTCTGACTTCTGACTTCAAGTCAGGAACACAGGATCACGAGATCCTGACTTCATGACTTTAAAGTCAGGAACTCGTGAACTCAAGCCGCGCTTGAGTTCTTGAGTTCTGACTTCATGACTTTAAAGTCAGAACTCGTGAACACAAGCCGCGCTTGAGATCCTGACTTCACGACTTTAAAGTCAGGAACTCGTGAACACAAGTCGTGCTTGAGTTCACGACTTCCTGACTTTGAACTCAGGAACACAAGAACTCAAGCGCCGCTTGAGTTCACGACTTCTGACTTTGAACTCAGGAAGTCACGAACACAAGAACTCAAGCACGGCTTGTGTTCGCGACTTCCTGACTTTGTCGCGTGACCTATACCACCTGCTAGTCCAGGCTAGTCCAGGCAAAGTCAGGAAGTCGTGAACACAAGCGGCGCTTGAGTTCTTGTGTTCCTGAGTTCAAAGTCAGGAAGTCGTGAACTCAAGCGGCGCTTGAGTTCTTGTGTTCCTGAGTTCAAAGTCAGGAAGTCGTGAACTCAAGCGCGGCTTGTGTTCACGAGTTCCTGACTTTAAAGTCGTGAAGTCAGGATCTCAAGCGCGGCTTGTGTTCACGAGTTCCTGACTTTAAAGTCATGAAGTCATGAACTCAAGAACACAAGCGCGGCTTGAATTCACGAGTTCCTGACTTTAAAGTCATGAAGTCAGGATCTCGTGATCCTGTGTTCCTGACTTGAAGTCAGGAAGTCAGGAACTCAATCGTGGCTTGAGTTCACGAGTTCTTGACTTTAAGTCAAGAAAATAGGATCTCGAGATAACTAAAGTGGATGGGCTTACAATTACTAACGCCTTGAAAATTGATCTGATTTCATGAGTTCTTGAGATCCTGAGTTGTCTTAACTATTTCTTTATTTTGATATCTTTACTATCTCTTTATTTCAAACTGGCTAAGTCAGGAACACAAGAAGTCGGGATTTGTGATCACAAGATCCTGACTTCTTGCGTACAAAGCGAACTCACGTGGCCCTTAGTTACTTCCGTACATATGAGTCATTCCAGCCACATCAACAAAATGGGTTGGTTGGTCAGTGGTCATCCCCTCAAATCATTTCTAGCATACCTCTATGAGCATAATGAACACATGGAAAAAAATTAATGCTCAACTCCAAGCGGTTTGAAGATATGGCATGTCAAAATTTGGCCCAGACCCCCACTTTTTGCTCTCTCGAGTCGCGTCGTTGAATTAGTAGCATTTTGGGACACTCATATTTTTACTTTGAAAAAAGATATTATGCTAAAAAGTACTAACTGGGGTGATTTTTACCCAGAAAAACAGAATCTGGCCTCAGAAACAGTGTATCTTATCTACAAGAAGTATGGGTCTCTCAAAACCTTGCTTCGTTTTGTCAAAATTTTTAATTTGTCAAAAACGAAACGAAAAGAGGTTTTGAGAGACCCATAACTTCTTCAGTAGATAAGATACAATATTTCTGAGGCAAGATTCTGCTTTTATGGGTAAAAGTCACCCTAGGTGATACTTTTCAGCTTATATCTTTTTCGCAAAGTCAAAATGGGCTATTCCATTTAAAATCCACACTACCCCTGTGGAAGATTTTGGAAATATCTTCAACAGGGGGAGTATGTTTTTAAATGTAATTGGTCAGAGTTAACCATTTTGCAACACATACTCCCCCTGTATTATGGCTTTACCTATATCTTCCACAACTGGAGTGAGTATTTTTTCAAATGGAAGTTGCCCAATTGTCTATTCTATTCAAAACTTCTACTCCCTCTGTGGAAGACTTGAGCTAAATCTTCCACAGGGGGAATGTGGATTTTAAATGGAATAGCCCAATGAGTGTCCCAAAACATGACTAATTCAACGACGCGACTCGAGAGAGCAAAAAGTGGGGATCTGCGTCAAATTTTGACAAGCCATATCTCCAAAACCGCTTGGAGTTGAGCATTTATTTTTTCCATGTATTCATTATGCCCATAGAGGTATGCTAGAAATGATTTTCAGCAAAATCTGATGAGGGGATGACCACTGACCAGCAAACTCATTTTTTGATATGACATGGAATGACTCATATGTATGAAGTATGGAGTAGACAAACCTAACTGATGTTTTTAAAGCAAAGTCATCAAGTCCCCAAGCCACTATCTCTCAGAAATGTTTTCCATGAACATATTTTCAACATACCTGAAGTTGATGGTCGGACAAAATGTCTGACATTGGTTTTCAATTCAGGGGGGTAAAAATGTACAAAAATTGTACAATTGGAGTTTTGCATGGGCAATATCTCAACTAAAAGTATTCTAATAGGCTCAATATGGGATAAGAGTAATGTCCTACCAAAGGGCTCTGACTGGCAAAAAATGGACAATAAAATTATTTTTACTTTTGGAGTTCTGACCCCCCCTAAGTTGGTTCTGGATGGTCGAAGTTGCATTTTGAGGGCCCTATATCTTTTAAAGTAAAGTTACAAGTTTTTGATGCCAGATTTGAATTCTACACAAAAAGCACCCCAGGATAAATACTTTTCAAAGTTATAGTGGGTTCTCTTTATACATTTATGGACCTCCAAACATCGTCTTTCGCGTTGCGACACATTGTTTACGCTGACCCCCCTAAATTTCAAATTGATGCCACGGGAAAACGAAATGGAGCACGAAGCTCAAATTTTCAGGATTTTACTTTCTCATCAATATCTACCACCACACAGAAAAAAAATTGAAGAGGTGCTGCGGTGCACATCCCTGGAGTTGACGTGGAATGGCTCTTATGCAGTATTAAATCACAAGCCCTGGGGAGGGTAAAATGGGGGGAGCAGCAGCTGAAGAGGAGGGGGGGGCAATAAATTTTTGGCTAACCAAGAGAGGGGGCGATTTTTGCACACATAGGCCACCTTTTAAATAAATCGCTCTAAAAACACGTACGGAAATGCTTAAATTGGCAAATTTTCATACCCCCTCCTCTCTTGACTTGGCCATATTGTAAATTGGGATCCCAAAAACATGGCATGTGTCAAGGGAGGAGGCAAAGGTTTCTTGGCAGGCTGGAGGGGGGTTGCCCAGATAAACGAGCAAATGAGGGGTGGGTGGCAGTACGACGCTCTCAATATATGGGTTTGAAGGCGTTTCATGGGGAAGACAGTCTGGAAGTGCAGTTATTAAGAGTGCGATATTGGGGAAGTCTGGAATTCAATGCGTCGTTCGGGGAAAAAAGTCTGGAATTCCGATGCCCTCTATAGTTTGGAGTACATGATTTTGAATGAGTTTTGGGGAAAAAGTCTTGAATTCCATAAATAAAGAGTAAAAAAGTCTGGAATTCCGACGCGTTGGGGGGAAAAAAGGAGTAAAAAATGTCTGGAATTCTGATGCGCTGGGGGAATAAAAGTCTGGAATTCCGACGCGCTGGGGTAAAAAAGCCTGGAATTCCGATGCCCTCTATAGGTTTGGATTATATGATTGCGAAGGAGTTTGGGTGAAAAAAGTCTGGAATTCCAGACAAGAGTACATACAAAAAGAGTATGGAATTCCAGTGCCCTCTATAGGGGGGGATTGATTATTATCTGGAACAGCCCATTGTCAGTGAAGACTGAACCCACCAGGCCGAAATTACGTTATCCCCATGATTGTTTTTGATTCGGTATTCCATGTATTCCAGCCGTTCAAGGTACCTATGAATCCCGGGGGGGGCACTTCCATGACAGATATGCATCATGTGCCTCGGGATCGGATAGACCCCCTTTTTCAAACCGGCTTGTACCCAATGACCCCTTTTTTTGTGTTATGGTCCTACCTATTACCCAATGACCCCCTTTAAAAAAATTCATGTACTCAATGACCCCCTTTTTTTATTTCCTGCTATACCCAATGACCCCCCCCTTTTAATTCCCAAATTTAGGTGGTATTTGTGTTCTCCTCCAGAAATAATGAGATTTTTCACATTTCCAAGGTGGCCAAGTTGTTTTTACGCAGTTTGGCACTTATTTATGTGTACTTAATGATACTCTTTTGGCAATCCTGTACTCAATGACTCCCATTTTACTTTTTGTTACCCCAATGATCATCCTTTTTCAATGTTTTATACCGAATGACCCCATTTTTATTCAGGTTGTGTACTGAATGACCCCATATTTTTGTAATTGTACATTTGACCTGAATGCCCCCTATTTTTAACATGGCCGAGGCACATCCCTGCCATTTCAGATATATAGTGCCTCCCCCGGGCTATGAATAATTAAGCAGATGACGTATTTACCAACTCTGAGGACGTAGTGTTTCGTCTGTTTTGACCAGGTTTGACGAATAAATACTATGTTTGAATGTCACTATGTCTTAAGGCGATATAATACCCCGATTTTCATCAGTACCCCTCTTCTTTTTTTTCTTGCAAATTTATTAAGTACATATATATGTTTATCACCTCATGTCCTGAACTTATAAAATATATCTACATATAAAGTGACTTTCAACCATTTTAGTAAGTCATTTTAGCCCTATATATTTTTTGTTTACTGTAACCTAGTAACTCAGATCTGTGTTTCATAACAAACCATAATTTATTCTTTTCAAAATGTTCAAGTAGGGTACATGAATAGAATACATTAAATCCTTTGTTATACTCTCTATATAAAATCTATAGTGGCGCATGCAAAATACCTACCATGATATAACACTGAATAAATTAAATAAACACTTATACAATGGATGCATAATCATTAGTTGTTAGGAGAAGAAAAGGCTATTAGGTCACCGTATGTCAGGTTATAGGTCAATTGGTTCAGGTCAAATTTAAGCATCAATTTTGAATACACATGTGAGAGTCTATGATATCATATGAGGCATAATTTTGATTTTCTGTCTTTAACTGGATATATATCGAGAAGTGCATGGTGGATATACTAATATACCTTGGGATGTAAATGGTGAGTACAATTTAGAATGCCTAGTTGAGACGGATTTCACAAATAAATATAAAATAGTTACCAAAATCACAAAAGTAAAGCTTACGGAAAACTACCCAATATGGTTGTATAGGTGACAAGAAATACAATTTTTTTCATCATTGCTGTAGTATGGTTGTTGTAACCTGTTACCTATGGCTTAATTAAGTTTCAGTGCAATAATGTCGCAAGTTAAAAATACAAATATTGCTCAACATTGAAAATAGAAGCATTTTAACCAGTTCCTTTTTGATAGTTGTGGAGCACCAAGTTCATGAAGTCATAAAAGAAATCAGGAACCACTTATTCCCATTTTACATATCAACTTTATTTCCCTAATGTGTTAGCAACACATATCCAAAATTTTAACGAAATCCGTTGATAGTAAGCTTTCCAAAATGAAGTGAATTTAAATCATCAGTGATGTACCTCCTTTTGGCTTCTATCTGTAAAAGCATGTAAGCTACATTGATACCGATACCACCAATAAAACGAGAAGATTTGCCCCTTCATTTTGCATACCACTTTGTCCAATTTTTTTTGTAATTTCTTCACAAAATGCAAAAAATGCAAAAAAAATCAATGGGTGTAGTACCCCTTAAGCCAGCGTAGGCACGCTACGTGTCCGTGGCACGGACACTCACAATGAGGCCGCAGGCCGAAGTGTTCCAGGTTTTTTTTTTTTTTTTGTCCTTCTGATATCAAATAATTTTGAATTTTTTGAAATTCGCAATGTAATACACATTTCATGGCAAATCACTAAAAATTGATACCTCTGACACCCAACCGAAGCAAACTTCACAAATCTGACGATCTACACCCAAAGTGCATGTAGGTGGGAGGAAAAGCCGACGATCAATTGAAATCTCCGACCCTTCGCATTGAAGATATGGATTCTTTTTGGATTAAATAATTTAGTTATTTTATTTTACTACTACTAAATAAAAATGAGAAATATAACAGCAAGTTGGAACATTCATGTGCATCAGTTTTGTTGTATCATGATTTTTTTCCATTCAATCATCCATAAGGGGCCACCATTTGATTTCCAGGTGGGGAACAGGTTTTTTTTTAAACAAAAATCTTTGCCCGATAGTAAGACGGGAAAAAACTTTGCCCACTAGTGAGACGAAAAAACTTCGCCCCCACTAGTAAAACGGGAAAAAATTCGCTTCGCTGATGATTTTAAAAAATCCCCCCCCCCCCCAACAAATTGAAGAAAAAAATTGGTGGAAAAAAAATACTGCCTGACACAAACTCTCATGCCCCCCCGATAAACAAATGGTGTGTCCCTAAGGGAGCGATCGGTATTTACGATGCAATAAAGGGGGAAATGGGCATTTTGAGGGAGAACCCGACATTTTTTTGGGGTCTTGAGGGGGGAACACAAATTTTTTTGTTGAATCAAAAGGGGGGAGTGGAGAAATTCGGGAAAACAAGGGGAATCCGAAAATTTTGAGCGGACGCGAGGGGGAACGCAAATTTTTTTGTCAATATTTTTCCAAAACACCCATTACCCCCCCTGCCGTAAATAACGATCAGTCCCTAAGTAGTATTTATTATGCCCGCCAATAATCGACTGCAATGCCGGAGCTAGGATTTTTTTCTTGACTCGATGAGGGTGTGAAATTTACATAAAATGCCGAAAATAATGGATTTCCTGTGATTATTCAGCTGTCTGGGGGAATAAAAAGGGGGAAATCCCTCTTGCCCTCTACCATGGACTGTCAGTCACTAATTGCTTGCATCCTTTTGAGATTCTTAGGGGCTATCATTTTCTTCAAAAGGGTTTCCCATATATATGGGGGGTCATACATTTTTGAAAAGAAAAATGGGGGGGGGGGTCATAAAATATTTGATGACCAAAATGTAGGGAGTCACAAGATGACCACAGATAGTGTGTTTATTTTATTCAAAAAAAATGAGGTAAGATGTATCGGTAGAAGGGGTCATCAAATTTTTGTTGCAGAAATAGGGGGGTCACAATTTTATTGATGCCGACATTTTGTATATTTGGGACCCCCCCCCTTCCGAAGAAAATGCTATCCCCTTATTTGAACCACCCTATTAATGTTGAGTAATTGCAAAAATGTTGAATTGCAAGTTGTATTTTTAATTTATCTTGAAACCACTGATTTTAGTCACACACGTTTCAGTATTATCATTATTATGTATATAGCCTATTTATTTGCCCTTTTATTTAAAATTATAAGTATTTTTATTTTATTTTTCAATAACATGCACAATTAACTAGTAAACAAGCCTGAAATCTTAAAATGTTGCCACGTGATTTCCCGAACACATGATATGTTAACATGTGACCACTATTCAGATTTACCGTAAATATTTGGAGTATGCTTGCACATCATGCACATACACTGTGCATTTCTTTACTTCCGTATAAAATCAATAATTCATGCTGGGAGCCAAGTAACATTGTCTGCTCAGAGCAGATTGGTATTTTATTTTACTTGAGAGCATAATAGAAATACATAAAGACGAATAAGGCGCCATGATGGAAGTTCAGGTCGGGTATCAAAGGTTATTATAACTTAAATACTACTTGTATTTCCCACCTTGCCTCTGTCACATATTTCCTTCATATTATTGACAGCAAGTCCTAATTTTGACTTTGCTATTGCAAAATGTCATTTCATATCAAATTAGTAGACTTTCTTTGAAAAAACATATCACTGGTGCCTGATGGGAATACCCGTCCGCCATTTCATTAAACTGGATCGTTTTCGCCTGTTTTGTGCCCAGATGTATTGGGGGCGCGCTATACTCTCATTGAACAGGCAAAGTTCGCAAAACTAACAACGTTGTTATTTGCCAAACTCAATTAACATGATCCAAGGGTCGAACATGAATTATTCATAACGAGCTATAACGGATCGATAACTGGCCTCACTGCTCTAGTAAACCAGCTGAATTTTTCATAGATTTTGCGTTGCTAATAGAACAACCGTGAATTTAGTGTCACCCCCTTGGGTTGACCTCCGCGCTGACTGGCATCACTTTTTCAATTTGACCAAAACTTTTATTATTTTTATTAAAAAGTCAATTATCTCAAAATTGAGATGGAAATAATCAAAATTGAAACTCTCAAAATGGCTGACATCCCCTGCTGATCATAATCAGCAGTTTTTCTTAGCTGTAGGGGTAGAGGATGTAGTAAATAATGGAAATTTAAGGATTACCTCATCATGTTTCTAGTGATTACAAAAATTGCCAATTTCTTTTCATTTTAAATTTAATAAAAACAAATTTAAATCTTTTCTCAATCTGTTGCAAAATGTCTGTAAAGATGAAATAAGTATTATTGCCTCTGTTTTGAGATGGTCTTTCAACAATATATATACTTTGGTACTGGTGGGGTACCTAAATTTGTAGAAAGCTGTTCATAAAATCATTGTTTTTGTTGACATAATGAAAAGAGACCGAATAATGAATAATGAAATAACGACCTCATCCTTTCTTTCAAACATCCAATCGGAAACTGATAATCGAGTTCCATTGGCCTAAGGTTTGCAAATTGGGATCCAACAATTTGCCATGTGCAAGGGGGGGGAGAGCAAAGAATTTTGGCGGGCCGAGGGGGGGGCAAGCGATTTTGGCGGGCCGAGAGGGGGGCAAGCGATTTTTGGCGAGCCGTTTGGAAATTTTACCTCACCCCCGGGGGCTCATAATTATTGCACAGCCCCTTACACCCTCTTGCTCTACTCTTCAGGTCGGGGTGACTTTTTGGACATGCACTTGAATACAGTGTCCAAACCCAGGGGTGACTTTGGACAAACTTTGCCATCCAAAAATTGTTGGTGCTAGGGCATTTGTTTGCTAAATTTCCACTTTTTTTCTCATTTCCTGCTGTATATAATACACATACGCGCGAGATTCAAACATTCTAATAAAGCTTATTATTCACCAAAGGCAAAAAGGTTCCACACCACCAAATAGAGTTCCTATTCATTTATGTGTTAAAAGGTATGGAGGAATTGGTCGTTTTCTCATTGTTAAACCTCCCTGGTTCATTCAAAACACCATTTTACCTATTGTTTATGATATTTTCTACCATAAAACCAACAAATATTGGGTAGGTAAGCGGCTTGATTTTTCGCAGTGACGCGTCGAAAACTACGTACATCCTGTCAATCTTACAGCACACTGATTCTATGTAGTGACGTCATCTGGCGAAGAAGAACAAAAAACGTGCCTCAAATTTCAGAATTGTGACAAATGTAATCTTTTTATACTTAGATAATAAGAAAACCATCCACAAAGTACAGCTATCACAAAAAAATAGGCACATCAGCCTTCTTTCTAACTTTTTTTCCCATTAAATCAACCCTGGTGTGGTTCTCACAATAAAAACACTGATTTTTTTTATCGGCCATTTACCTTGGTGGTGTGATTTGGTGGTGTGGACTCAAAAATGGAGATGATCAGTGGCTATTATACAAATATTGACTGCTATGAGGGGCATGGTTAAAATTATAGGCCCAAGGTGATCAAAACCATGACTATGCCCCGAGGCGTAGCCGAGGGGCATAGTCGTGGTTTTGAGATCACTGCGGGACTATAATTTTAACCATTCCCCGAATAAAAAGCAGTCAATATTTGTTTTATATACCAAATCTTAAGATTCTTGTCATCTGAGGTCAATTAGTAACAACAATTTTACTCAGAGACTAGAGGTCACACTTTCCTCAAACTTGGTGGGTGGGTACATCTTGACCAGAGACAGAACAAGTTTGTATTGGCTAGTGAATCAAGGTCGCCCAAGGGCATCTAGGTCAAATTAGTAAAAACTGTTTTTCACAAAGACTAGAGGACAGGTTGTACGTTCTTCAAATTTGGTGGGTGGGTGATCCGAGGTCAAATTAGTAAAAACTGTGATATGGGCATGGAACTTGGTGGGTATAGTCAACATTCGGAGCCAACATTTTTGGAAGGTCATTTTGGGGTCACCAGGAGTCATCTGAGGTCAAATTTTGGGGAGGTCATTTCGGGATCATCTAGCTGAGGTTAAATTAGTAAAAACTGTCGTATGGGAATGACACTTGGTGGGTATAGTCACGGATGTATCATATTCGTGGAGGCGCAATAGTACGGTGTCTGATCTCCGCCAAACTCCCCCTTTTATAATTCATATCCCCAAATTTTAGTTTTCCCCTTTTGCGAAATGCTTTCCCCTTTTTCAAATATTTCCCCCTTTTTAACTTTCCCCGTTTTTCGACTTTCCCCCTTTTCGACTTACCCCCTTTTCAAATAGTTTCCCCCTTTTCGACTTTCCCCCCTTTTCAAATAGTTTCCCCCTTTTCGACTTGCCCCCTTTTCAAATAGTTTCTCCCTTTTCGACTTTCCCCCTTTTCAAATAGTTTCCCCTTTTCGACTTGCCCCCTTTTCAAACTTTGTAGTTTCCCCCTTTTCGACTTTCCCCCTTTTCAAATAGTTTCCCCCTTTTCGACTTTCCCCCTTTTCATATAGTTTCCCCCTTTTCGAATCCCCCCTTTTCAAATAGTTTCCCCCTTTTTTAATTTCCCTTTTCAAATAGTTTCCCCGTTTTCGAATTACCCCCTTTACAAATAATACCCCTTTTTATTTTCACCCATTTTGTAAAATTAATAGTTCCCCCTTTTTACAAATAATCCCTTTTAACTTTCCTCCGCTTTTCACAAATAGGTTCCCATTTTAAATAGTTTCTCCCTTTTAAATAATACTCCTTTTTGTTTTTAATACTCCCTTTTTGTTTGGGTACTCCCCGTTTTCCGTGCGTAGGCTTTACCAGTAAGCCTGGACCCTGGAGAGTACCGTGCACTCACTAGAGCTCATTTCGCTACATCCATTATTGGAAAGGCGTTCTACATGAATTTGGATACCAACGTAGGTAGATTTATAGCCTGTTGTGCAAGCGCCGCTAAATTCAATGGGTTAGGGATCCGTCAACTTTTATGCACGTTTATAGAGGGGCTGTACAAAGAGCAAATCCGATATGATTGATAAACCAAATGATGTTCAGAATGTTAAACGGGTGAAATGGCATGCATAAATATTTATGCTGGTCAAATTCATAGCAATGTTTGAAAGCCTGTGAAGAACTTGTCTATAAACAGGGATATGTCAGAGACAACAAACAACTGGCTGCCATTGTTACAGAAGCCTAGATAATAAGAATTGTTTGTGCTATATAATTATTCAAAAGTGTTTTTTTAAAGTTAGCACCAAAGTTTAAAACAAGCGGTCTTAACAGTGAAATGGCAATAAAAGCATACATTTATAAAACGGGCCTGGACAAAATGGGCATTGCATATTTATGACAAGTGTGGCTGTGTGATTTTATGCAACTTTATTTTTAAGCCAGTTCCGAGTAATTTTCGCTATTCTTTGTTTGTCAACAATCCCGTTAACAATAAAAATGTGCTTTCTAATCAAAGGCTCTATGGCGTATATTCAATTGACCAGACAAATGAACCAGGGACTTCGGTCAGTGGTGCACGCCTCAAAAATCCAAAAAGAATTAGTAGGCCCTATATGTTAGATGAAGAATTAAGTAGCAATTAAGGGTACTACACCTGCCCAATTTTGTGCCTATTTTTGCATTTTTCTCAAAAATTATAGCTCATTGACCAGTGACAAGGAAGATATGTATATTATAGGGGCAAGGACTACAACTACTGCACTGGAAATTTTATTTCAGCACAGCCAACAGTTGTGGAGTTACAGTCAAAAATGAGGGAAAACCAATATTTGATCAATAAATCAATAACTACTTGCTTTGTGTTGCTGTATTTTCAGTACAGTAGTTGTAGTCCTTGCCCTATAATATACATATCTTACTTGTCACCAATGTGCTATAATTTTTGAGAAAATTGCAAAAATAGGCGCAAATTGGACAGGGTGTAGTACCCCCTTAAGCCTAGTCTTTTGCTGAACCATGAAATGGTATCAGCCTATATGAGTGTATGTTACTTACTTGCTTTACTTACTTACTTACTTACTTACTTACTTACTTACTTACTTACTTACTTACTTACTTACTTACTTACTTACCAACCATTTGGTCTAAAATGGACATATCTTTAAACGCCGCGAAGGTATGAACCCCCAAGTGGTGTCAAATAAAAGAGAAAGAAGTAAAGAATATAATAAAAATATTTCCTAAAATCAGAGGTCATCCAAGGGGTCACAGGGGTCAAAAAAGGTCATTTTAACCAAAAATGCTCCAATCGAGCTGAAATTTATATGCAATGATGCTTATGACATTCTAAACATGTTAAAAATATTTTAATATTCACTTAAGGTCATTAAGGGGTCATAAAGGGGTCAAAGGTCAAGTTGTCAAAAATGCTCCAATTGAGCTGATATTTAAATGCCATGATCTTTATGACATTCTAAACATGTTTAAAATATTCCTATATTTATTTAAGATCATTCAGGCCGCGGCAGGGGTCATAAAGGGGTCAAAGGTCAAGTTTTCAAAAATGCTCCAATTGAGCTGATATTTAAATACAATGATCTTTATGACATTCTAAACATGTTTAAAATATTTTAATATTCATTTAAGGGCATTAAGGGGTTATAAAGATATATATATATCACAATATACTGCCAAATCCCCATGGTTCAGCTATGGTGCGGTAACCGCTCTAGTTTAAAAGTCGAGACAAGTCCAAAATAATAACGATTAATAAGCCAATCTAATTGATTCGAATTCTTAAATGTTGATCTATATCCTATAGTATTCATAAATTACATAATAAGTATCATTTTATTCATTTTATTTAGCTCAAGAATTTGTATCAGACAATCACGTGCTTTCAACGTGTAGGCCGGACCTATTTCAATATCGAAGTACATGGGACGTGAATGCACGGTACTATAGATGGTCCGTGTGGAAAAGCCTACGCATCGTGAAAAGGGGAATAAAAAAAAAGGGAGTAAAAAAAAAGGGAATAAAAAAATAAGGGAGAAACTATTTTAATGGGGGAAAAATCTGTAAAATGGTATTATGTAAAAGGTGAAAAGAAAATTCGAAAAGGGGGAAACTATATGAAAAGGGGGAAACTATATGAAAAGGGGAAATTCGAAAAGGGGGGATACTATATGAAAAAAAGGGGGAAATTCGAAAAGGGGGAAACTATATGAAAAGGGGAAATTCGAAAAGGGGAAACTATATGAAAAGGGGAAAATTCGAAACGGGGGAACTATATGAAAAGGGGAAACTATATGAAAAGGGGAATTCGAAAATGGGGAAACTATATGAAAAGGGGAAATTCGAAAATGGGAAACTATATGAAAAGGGGAAATTCGAAAAGGGGAACTATTTGAAAAGGGGAAAGTCGAAAAGGGGGAACTATTTGAAAAGGGGAAAGTCGAAAGGGGGAACTATTTGAAAAGGGGGAAAGTTAAAAGAAAATAGTTGAAAAAGGGGGAAAGCATTTCGAAAAAGGGGGAAAACTGAAAATTTGGGGAGATGAATTATAAAAGGGGGGGTTTGGCGGAGATCAGACACCGTACAATAGATTACATAACGCATTGTAACTTTGTGCTGATTTGAAAATCCGCCAAGCTATTCATCGAGAGGTAGGTACCTTTTGTTCAAGACAAAAGAGTTCCGCCATTAAATCGGTAACTAACCTGACAGCGTATTAACGCTTTACCAGGCAGGCTACTGTCAATAAGTGATCAAATTCATCAAAAGAATGTCATGATGTGAAAGCGCCCACTTGAGTGAGAGGTACTTATTGTCCTGATTAAACCCAAGGGTGTGACTGAGTGTTCGCCATCAGCACACAAAAAGAAAAAGAAAGGAAGAGGGGGAGAAGGAGAGAGAGAGAGGGAGACGGATAGCGATGGCGTATAGATCCGGGGGGATAAATCCCCAATATTTTGCCAGGGGATTGTCCATACAATCACCCCCCCCACCCCATGTTGACGACTGTGTGTGGAATTCTGTCGAAATCAACCTCATTTGGCCATGTTAGCCACAAAATGCCAATTTTTTTAGTGCTTCGCGTGAATTTATTCCACTTGTCCCATATTTCAACAGTTTAGCTTCAATATGCCTATGGTAACATTTTTCGCGCGCCACTGCTGAAGTGTAGGAATAAGAAAGAATAGAGAAAGGAAAAGAAAGTGATGAATAAAGAAAATAATTATTAGAAAATAAGCACATAACAGCACTAGGCAGCCATTCAATGATGCCAAAACCTTTATGCGTTACGTAATTAAAACACCCAGTCAGATGTATTTCACACCTGCCAAACACAAGTCACCCAATTTCGAAAACTGGACGTTGAATGTACACTCTCATGAATATTGATTGGCAACATTTTCCAATATGTCAGCGCTCTAATCGGAATAGAACAAAAGACCCTGCAGACCGTTGGGTATAGTCACCATTTAGAGCCAGATTTTAGTCAGGTTATTTCGGAATCACCAGGGGTCATCTGAAGTCATTAGTTACAAGAATTTGTCTTTAAAAAAGACAAGTTCACGGATCAGGTGTATTGTACATGTACTTTGAACTACTTTGGTCTCTAACATTTAATATTCATATCTAACCTACTCTGCACTTATTCCGTTATTCGACAATAAATAGGTGATATGAGGCTTAATAATGATACCTGCGTATTGACTCTGGAAAACAATATTTTTTAAAAACCTCATTTTGCATTTAGTTTTTTAAGTCCCCTCGGGAGTCACCTACAGGATCTCATTTTGCATTTAAGTTTTTATTGTGTTGCAAAGTAGCAAAACTTTCTTTATATGGCGCAATTTGTGCCTGGAAAAGGCTATCCCTCTTACAACCTATCGACAGGTCTGATTTCTATAATGAGGTGTCACCGGGTTTGCAAGAGATAATAATACCAAATCTAAACACCATGAAATTCACCACATCACGACCAAGCTCACATTGGGCGCCCCATTCCTTTTTTAAAGGAATTTTGATTAAGCTACCTATACAGGAAACAAATTTGGCTATAAGTATACTAAGAAAATTGCAAGATGCCTTCATCACTAAAGTAAACACTGATTACACAGCCATTTGCTCTTGCTAGCTTTTGTCAGGGTCATGGTCCTGTTTTTAAAACTGAACACCAATATTATACAGGTTTATACACATGGGTTATCAGAGTCAATAAACATTCAATTAACTATAGATAATGGACTTAGTTTTGTGCAATGTAGTAATTTTCTGAAGTAAATCGCCTACTGCATAGTTTTCTATACAGATGATGTTTATTTTGTGATCAGGCCTGGCCATGACATGGTAACCAATCAGTTATGTGTATTGTCACCATGTGATGGCTATAAGCCAATTACAAACATGTTTATAAAAAAAGCTAAAAAATTCCTACATTTAACAGACTCTTCCCCGGCCAAGGGCTAAATAGTAAGTTGTCAGTGG
The DNA here is from genome assembly GCF_039555335.1 of Amphiura filiformis. NCBI lineage: Eukaryota > Metazoa > Echinodermata > Ophiuroidea > Amphilepidida > Amphiuridae > Amphiura > Amphiura filiformis. Next base: position 5,771,152 of record NC_092646.1, read on the forward strand.
GGCAAGATTAGATAAAGGCATACAAATTTAGGTATGAGATATTAGGAATTATTTCCTAGTCTCTTTAACTACAAGGTTGGTGGGCTATATAGCTATTCAAGACACAGGGTATGTAAGGGATAAACTGTGCATATGAGATGTGGGTGCAAGTGGCATCATTTCACTGCCGTGAAAAAATTGTATGGGCATGAAACTTGGTGGGTAGTCACCACATGTCAGGTAATCGCGACAGCCGAGAACCACCAAATACGGGTAACCGCCTAGTAAGATTGTACATTTTAGTAATTCATATTAACAGGCACTGTTGAGACAACAAAATAACTGTTTTGAGATCACTGTGCTAAATCGGAGGGGTTTAAGGGCTGGGGTATGAACGTTTGGACAGTATTTATTGTGGGACATTAGAGCACATCAGACATATCGAATTGCATTCTGAATACGAAGAATGTCATTCTGATATCAAATAATTTTGATTTTTGAAATTTGCAATTTAATACACATTTTATGGCAAATCATTAAAAATTGATATTTTGATATTTAACAGTACTTGAATAAACTTTATAAATCTGATGATTTATACTTAAAGTGTATGTAGGTGGGATGAAAAGCCGACGATCAATTGAAAATTTTGACCTTTCGTATTGAAGATATGGATTTTTTTCCCAAAACACCAAAAAAAATTAGGTCTTTTGGGAAAAAATCCATATCTTGATTATCTTCAATATGAAAGGTCAGAATTTTCAATTGACCGTCGGCTTTTCCTCCCTGCTACATACACTTTAAGAATATGTCATTAGATTTAAATAATTTACTTCGAGGACTGTTATATATCAAAAATTTGAAAAATATCAAATTTTTATAATTTGTCATATAATTTGTATTATATTGTGATTTTCAAAAAATGAAAAATATTTGATATCAGAAAGACATGCTTCGTATTCAGAATGCAATTCGATAGGTCTGAGGTGCTCTAATGTCCCACAAAAAATACTGTCGAAACGCAATAAATGCTCATTTTAGATCCCTTAAGTTTTGGGCTGAGGTTCCCAAGCAAAAACCCTGACGATTTCACACAATGACCATAAAACAGATGGTGCAAAGTTATTTTCAGTCATTATGTCACATGAAAATATTGTTTATTGAACTATTGAAAATGTATCTTCCGTTCACTGTTTCAATGCAAATTTACTAACGAAATTAAGAAATGATATGCAAACGCGGGTTATTTATGTGCGAGATTGGAATTATGCATTTTGCGGTCAATTGTGTGTTGTTTAATAACCTGCATTTGTGTCCACGCATTTACATATAATAAGCCTACAATATGATTGGATCATACACATTGCGTATGAAGTTATGAATATTATTATACTTTTAAAACTATGTTTCATGAAAGTTAAACTTAAAGAATGATGCAATTGGAAAACAAGAACTGTAAACCGGGGTGGAGGCAATTAATGTGCCTACCGGAGTCACGAAGTAGGGGCCTATCGGGTACAAAACGTTATTTAAAAAAGTGGGGTCATTGGGTACAAACAAAATAAAAAAGAGGGTCATTGGGTATAATACTTTGAAAAAGGGGGTCATTGGGTATAAGATTTCAAAAAAGGGGTCATCGGGTAGAAATTTTTTGAAAAAATGGAGCAAAAATTCCATTTTCTTGTTTCAAATTTTCCAAATTTCCAATACAAATTTGTTGAAATAAGAGAATTTGACAATTTCGGCATTATTTTGTGGCATTTTGATGCTATTATAGAAAAAAAAAAAAAAATGGGGGGGTCATTGGGGTAGCCGCAACTAAAAAAAGGGGGTTGTGACGGGACCGAGCGGCTAGGTACTTAGCAAGTGGTTTTATAGGTGGGTTTGCCGGAGCTAGAATCCGGCTACGCACTGGAGGAGTCTGTGATGGACCTCAAAGAAAACTGCAGTGATATCTCGTTTTACTTCAACAATGTATTATTGATTTATTCATGACACTTGTCTTATCTGTATAACATACTACGGCTTCCAAAATACTCTTTATCTCCACAAAGTAATACCATCTCACATATTGATCAACATCAGCTTTTAATCTGGCCAGCAGGCTGTCTCACTCGTCACAATAACCGGGCAGCAGGTAACAGTAAACACAAGTTGCCGTACCACCAATAACACGCTACACAACGGCAACAGTCTAGAATGGTCCACGCCAGAATGGATTAAGAAAAATGTGTTAATATAATTATATAACATGTAAGGCCTACAAAAAAATGTGTTAATATAATTATATAACATGTAAGGCCTACAAAAATCTCTAAGTTATCTAGTACAAAATGAAAATTTGGGCATAGTGGCCCCGCGAAGCGCCATGCTAATATCGACGACACATGCAAGCATGTAGTGGCAAGGTATCATCATAAAATCTGACAAATATGATATAAAACACGACTACCTATTGGCATACGAAAATTTGGGCGGCATGGCCCCACGCGGCGCATGCCAATAGGTATAATACATGCAAATGACATACTAGTATGCATTGGCACATATTAATATTTTGACAAATACATCCAAGTTTTTGAACGCAATTGGAAATTTGCACATAGAGGCCTCCCTCTAGGTGCCGACCAGATTTTCAACAATACATAAGATGCCATATGTATGTATCTTTACGATACATGACGTATGTATCCCTATGCATCATTACTCTTAGAATTACGACATAAAAAAACCCAATATAAATTTCAACAGACTATGTGTTATAAACAATAGCACTATACAAACCACTAGGCCCTACTATACCATTAGGCCTTGTCACTACCTCCACCACTCAGTATTTGGACTGGTCAACTACTTCCATCACTCAAAGCTCAGGCCCTCCATCACTCACAACTGGATTAGTCTACTACCTCCACCACTCAAAACTCAAGCCCTCCATCACTCAAAACTCGGATTGATCAACTCCCCAGCTCCATCACCCAAACTCGGATTAGTCAAACTCCTCTACCACTCAACTCGGATTGGTCTAACTCTCCTCAAAATACCCGCAGTACCAGGGCACCAGCCCACGTAGCACCAGGACACCAGTCCACGTAGCACCAGGACACCAGTCCACGTAGAACCAGGACACCAGTCCACGTAGAACCAGGACACCAGTCCACGTAGAACCAGGACACCAGTCCACGTAGAACCAGGACACCAGTCCTACCCGACGTGTTCCTCCTCTCTACTACCTTTAACTCGCCAAATATTACTCTCCGCAGTAATTAGGCCCCAGACCTCCTCTCTCTACATTCCCGATGATGTGTCCTGGGCTGCGCCACGCTACTGCATGGGCCCCTTGGACCTTCTCCTCTTTATGGATCCGTGCTAGTACCTTTTGATCCATTGCCTCTCTCTTTCCTTTCAGGTTCCTCAGCTGACTCAGTTGATATACCACTCAGAAATAACCCGAGGCGCCTCCGCAGCCTCGGCGTTATTTCCTACGGGTGTCCTCACCCTTAGTCGATGCACTACCGCTCAGAAATAACTCCGGGCGCCTCCGCAGCCTCGGCGTTATTTCCTACGGGGTGTTATTTCCTCACCCAGTGCACTACTCCGTAGATCCGCACTCTCACACAGGCCTGTCTGGAGCACTGAAAAGCAAACATACACGTGCACGGAACCATAACACAATGTCTGTTGAAATCACATATAATAATGATAAAAATATACCATATCATCTTACCAATAACTTCCCGTGAGCACTTAATATTCACATATGAAAATAAAAATACATGAACATTTGAATATACTTCACACAATTTATGGGCCTAAATAAGATCATAGGCCCTGTACATGACATGTTTTGTAATAAAACCCTAATTAATTTAAAATAGTATCTGGGTGTGACTTGCGTGAGTTTCACATAAATACTCTGATCCAAATGTTAAAACCTCCATGATTAGACAAAATGTAAAACAATTGCTTTTATCTGAGGCTACAATGTTTGCATACTAATAATAATCATGAATAATGTCAAAAGTCAGACAATATAAATAAACACATGATAAATTGTGGAAAGTGAGAAAGAGAGTGAGAGTATTATTTTCCAAACGAAAATAATACCACGCGAAAATATAATAATCTCTATTAATATTATACGCAACTCGCCATCTCTAATAATTAATCAAATCTAAGATCCAAAATACTATTCGGGAAAACCCGAATAATGCAATTAGCGCATGTACATGTATATGTGCTACCTAGTAATGCGCTGTGCGGTACGTGTACCTTGACCTCATTGATATGCATAATCTTGCACGTAAGCCAAGCCAGCCATCGCGCAACAATGGAAACCAAATAAATTTAATTACAAAAATCTAAGATAGACGAACTAAATCAGTCATTTCTCTCTTTCCGCTTTACCTAGAAAGTCCTGTTATATACCAACATGAGCAGCAAAGAATATTATATTGTTTAAAACATATGATTTTGAAATACGAACACGATAAAGCATGATTTTGGGGGTTAATTGTGGCCAAAACCGATAAGAAATGTGCAGAGATGCTATGCTTTCCGTATACACGCACACGGAAAATAAAACAACGAAGCATCACTCGAATTGCTCACAGAAAATCGCTTAAAACACATCCTGAAATTAATTTCACGACTCCCAAATCACCTCTGCGTGTTCTATACATAATAATCTAAGTTGAGTTGGAATGACTTAATTCCCAGAACCATTTATAATGATAAAAATAATAAAAGAATAACGGAAGAACAAGAGAAATATAATTACCTAGAACGGTCCGCACCGGAGTGGGGAAATTTCCACTCCAGCGGGACCGCGTGGTAAGCAGCCAATCAGCGAGGCTTATTACCAGTTAATTGATTGATTGATAATGACGTAATGCAAAACGAATTTTTAAATTCGTTTAAATTCGCCTTTAAAAAGGCGCACTACGTAATTTGGATAATAAAATTAAAAGATACTAAATAATAATATTTAATATTTCGAATCCCGTCACAGGGTCATCAAGTGTGACTTTTATACTTGCACGTTATGTCACTTCTAAAGTTAAGTGCCCCCCCCCCCCGGCTGCAAACATGGGGAAAATATATAACAGACAATTGATGCTCTTCCTTGATCATTCATGTACAAGTAGTCCCCCACAAGTACACTAGAAGTGCCACCCCCCCCGTTTGAATCGCAAATTTCAAAAAATCTACATTATTTGATATCACCAGGGCATTCCTCGTACATTCAGAATGCAATTTTATTTGTCTGATGTGCTCTCATGTCCCACAAAAAATACTGGGTAAACTTTCCTTACTTCAGCTACCTTTATGCTGTTACTGGGCAGCATCTGTGTGGTCTTTGTCCAGGAAATCTTCAGAAAGCCAGATGTAGTTTAGGAATGATACAAGACACTTTTAAGTCTGATGTGGCTCTGCTGGTCTAGCAATCACATAATGCATTTAAAGTGCCATGTAAAAATCTGGAAAATATCAAGTTTAGACTGCCCATGGAACCATCATGATGACAAGTGATACTTGTTTGAATATATTTTGTGGTCACCTTGAGATAAATACTACCCATAGAAATGATTAATGTATATCCATTAGGCAGTGTCAAGGGTTAGCAACTTTGTGGTGGATATGTATCATCAGCTAGTTATTGTAACTACATAAACCAGACACACATTCCATTTGGGGCGCACATGCAACGATCCAGCCCTTTAATGGTTCATTTACAAGTTTTTATTCAAAGTAAGGAAGATTAAAGTTTTAAAATGCTCATACAATTAATGTTGGAACTTGAACATATCTCCTGCAGCAGGTTTTAATATGTTACAGAGTTTTAATGTCTTGAGTCTGGTCTATTAAAGTTAAGTGGAGAAGACTGAATCCTGCAAATACTGTTATTCCAGCACTCAAAATATTTTGGTTTGGCAGGATTGAGAAGGGGGTCAGTTGGGTGATCGCAAACACATCAATAATTTTGTCCACCTTAAGGGATCTAGAATGAGCGTTTATTGCGTTTCGACAGTATTTTTTGTGGGACGAGAGCACCTCAGACGTATCGAATTGCATTCTGAATACTGAAGCATGTCTTTCTGATATCAAATAATTTTCATTTTTGAAATTCACGATATAATACAAATTTTATGACAAATTATTAAAATTTGATATTTTTCAAATTTTGATAGATAACAGTCCTCGAAATAAATTTTATAAATCTAATGATATATTCTTAAAGTGTATGTAGCTGGGAGGAAAAAGCCGACGATCAATTGAAAATTTTGACCTTTTATATTGAAGCTATAGATTTTTTTCCCAAAAAGACCTATTTTTTTTGGGTGTTTTGGGAAAAAAATACATATCTTCAATACGAAAGGTCAAAATTTTCAATTGATCATCGGCTTTTCATCCCACCTACATACACGTTAAGTATAAATCATCAGATTTATAAAGTTTACTTCAAGTACTGTTAAATATCAAAAATATCAATAATTAATGATTTGCCATAAAATGTGTATTACATTGCGAATTTCAAAAAGTCAAAATTATTTGATATCAGAAGGACATTCTTCATATTCAGAATGCAATTCGATATGTCTGATGTGCTCTAATGTCCCACAATAAATACTGTCCAAACATTCATGCCACTTCCCTTAAGGTTTCTCTTTCATGAGATTTGACGTGTGCTGTCCGAGTACTATTCTGTGCAAAATGTTTGTCAATAATCACACTGGTAGGGTTTCTCTTTGGTGTGAGTTCTGATGTGTTTTGTCAGTTTATTATCTACTGCAAAACATTTCTGACAATACTAACTGATAGGGTTTCTCTTTGGTGCGAGTTTTGATGTGTGTTATCAGATGACAAATCTGTGTAAAATATTTCTGGCAATATTCGCACTAATAGGGTTTCTCTTTGGTATGAGGTCTGATGTGTATTGTCAGTTTACAATTCTGTGCAAAACATTTCTGGCAATATTCACACTGGTAAGTTTTCTCTTATGAGTTCTGATGTGTCTTGTCAGATCACAACTCTGTAAAACATTTCTAGCATTACTCATACTGATAGGGTTTCTCTTTGGTATGAGTTCTGATGTGTCTTGTCAGATCACTACTATGTGCAAAACATTTCTGGCAATACTCACACTGATACGGTTTCTCTTTGGTATGAGTTCTGATGTGCACTATCAGATTACTTTTCAGAGCAAAACATTTCAGGCAATACTCACACTGGTAGGGTTTCTCTTTGTTATGAGTTCTGATGTGTCTTGTCCGATAACTACTCTGTGTAAAACATTTCTGGCAATACTCACACTGATAGGGTTTCTCTTTGGTATGAGTTCTGATGTGTGCTGTCAGCGTACTATTCTGTGCAAAATATTTCTGGCAATACTCACACTGATAGGGTTTCTCTTTGGTATGAGTTCTGATGTGTGCTGTCAGATCGCTATTCCGTGTAAAACATTTCTGGCAATACTCACACTGATAGGGTTTCTCTTTGGTATGAGTTCTGATGTGTCCTGTCAGATCACCATTCCGTGTAAAACGTTTCTGGCAATACTCACACTGATAGGGTTTCTCTTTGGCATGAGTTCTGATGTGTGTTCTGAGATGACAAATCTGTGTAAAACATTTCTGGCAAAATTCGCACTGATAGGGTTTCTCTTTGGTATGAGATCTGATGTGTCTTGTCAGTTTACTATTCTGTGCAAAACATTTCTGGCAATACTCACACTCATAGGGTTTCTCTTTGGTATGAGTTCTGATGTGCACTATCAGATTACTTTTCAGAGCAAAACATTTCTGGCAATACTCACACTGGTAAGGTTTCTCTTTGCTATGAGTTCTGATGTGTCTTGTCAAATCACAACTCCGTGTAAAACATTTCTGGCAATACTCACACTGATAGGGTTTCTCTTTGGTATGAGTTCTGATGTGTCCTGTCAGATCACTATTCCGTGTAAAACGTTTCTGGCAATACTCACACTGATAGGGTTTCTCTTTGGTATGAGTTCTGATGTGTATTGTCAGAGAACTATTCCGTGCAAAACATTTCTGGCAATACTCACACTGATAGGGTTTCTCTTTGGTATGAGTTCTGATGTGTGCTGTCAGCGTACTATTCTCTGGAAAACATTTCTGACAATACCCACACTGATAGGGTTTCTCTATGGTATGAGTTCTGTGCTGTGTGAGAGTACTCCTTCCAGCGAAACACTGCTGACAATATTCACATTGATATTTCTCAGTGTGAATTCTGGTGTGGTTCACTAGGCAAATTTTTAGAGCAAAATATTTCTGACAACACTCACACCGATGTGTTTTCTCTTTAATGTTCATGAAGTTATTACATTGGTACCATAGCCGCCTGTTATTATTCAAATGTCTTTGCTCCCCATTTTTTGACAAACGAGCCCGCACATATTTAATCAGATGTCTGTTAACATGAGTTTTGAATTTGTCCAAAGAATAATACTCGAGTCCGCAAAATGTACAAGAAAATGGTTTGAAAAGTTTTGACGCCATCTTAAGAAGAACCCAACAACATTCGAATATTTAGATCAAGTTTCTCTGTGTTCCTAAAACATACCACGGAATGAGATTGAAGACTAGCGAAGACGTCTTTAAGAGAAGTAGCAAGCAATACAAGACCACAATCCTCACTGGCGTCTGTTTTAGCCCTGGTTCTACTTTTACAAGTTTCCAACTGCAGCGGATCAAAATATCTGAAAAGTTACAACATTGATTAATGTTAATTATATTCTGAAAGTTTACTTTCAAACCACATGTTGTTTTATATCTTAAAAGAATTGGATAAAATCCACATGTATAAAAATATGCGAATGAGGTTTAAGCAACCAATAATTCATGTGGAACATTTCCATGTCTTGCAGTTCTTGAGTTAAGGCAAATAATGTTTGAAAAAATAAAAAGTTTTGTTCATACCCCTAACCTTTTTGATCTTCTTCATAAAACCCATAATTTTGTGTTTCGATCGTAATAGTGCAAACACTGCTTAAATCTCCTCCAACCCACTTTAAGGAGTGCTTATTAGATTTTGGATGGTAAGCCCTTTTTGTTTGATGGGATATAGGAGGGTCATTCAAAAAGGTGAATACCTGAATACAAAACCCACCCAAGTCCATCGAAAGTGATTTTGAGCAAACTAAAAAACAAACAAATGGGTATCAAACATGCTGGGTATAGGCCATGTTGGAATTCACATGCTCAATAGAGGCACACACAGTGTCGACTTCCTATACGATAAATATAAATTTAATACTCCGTTGGTGAGCGACAGCCGACTAGTATTTCACCGAGCGCAAGAAAAGGAGTTCTATCTGATTGGCTAGCAATCGATCGCTTAGTAGTCAACTACAAACTCAAAACTGAGCAATGTGTTCAATTCGATTGAAATCGATATTCTATTATTGCCGTAGATAAAGAGAGTGATAGTGTGTCAATAATGTACATTGTATTGCAGCTGGATTTTACATGCATTCTTTTATATAAATTTTTTCTCAAAGAGTTGAATATGATCAAAATTTTTACTCAGGATTTCAAATTTTTACCCGCAAATTGCAGTTAAACATCCACAGCAAAATACCGGTCCTCACTAATTAGTGTATTTAATTTCCAGTTAGTGTATTTAAGATAAAACCTGACAACAAATAAAATTTTCTTGCAATAGAAATATCACATGGGATACTGATATGGTAGGCGCAACCGCCATTAGCGTGGAGCTGCTACTGCGTAGCTGACTTTTTGCTCCGTGGAGCCAAATTGACCAATCATGATCATGTTAGAGTTTTTCATTACTCGGAGGTAAAACTGACTAATTAAGTACGACTTACTCATTACGTGAAAGCGAATTTATTCATTAAGAATTTGCCAGACGAGAGTCACGTAGTTGCAAAATATCCTCGGTCACGAAAGATAAGAATAAAAAAGTAGTTTATGAAAAGTACGAACTGACTTATTATTAAGATGGACATGCACTCATAAGAAACTCATACAGTATTGTACATAACTATATAGCTAGGCAGAGTGGTGGTAAACTATGCACACAGTTCTGCGATCTGCAGTGTATCGCCGGAGCTAATTTGTATAACTTGCGGTGTCCCTGCGAATTCGACCTTCAGCAAACTGCAAACCAGTTCGGATTTACTTTATATACTAGTAGTAGGCCATACATACTGTAGTTACTGTCCGTTTTCCTATACACAATACTCAGTGCGCTCACCATTGACGCGTGACATCTACAAATAGTGTATGTTAGAAGTATAGGCCATTGCCTAGTTGACGTCACTGTGTAAAAAATAACCGGCCAATATTTTTAGTATTCTCTGAAATTCTAGAAAATATAGTTTTGTAAGATGTCCTAAATTTTTAGCTAATTTAGGTGTGTGGAAATATTGGTACTTTAGTGTTTGAGGAAGGATATGTAAACGACAGATAACACCAAACTAGAGCGATAACCGCACCATAGCTGAACCATGTGGCTTCGGCAGTATATTGTGGTAGGCCTATACCACTGTAATGTCTCAAGGATCATTGCATTTAAATTTCAGCTCAATTGAAGCATTTTGAAAACTTGACCTTTGACCCCTTTAGTGCCCCTTAATGACCTTAAATGAATTTTAAAATATTTTCAACATGTTTAGTATGTCATAAGGATCATTGCGTTCAAATTTCAGCTCAATTGGAGCATTTTGGAAAACTTGACCTTTGACCCCTTTATGACCCCTTAATGACCTGAAATGAATCTTAAAATATTTTTTAAATGTTTAGAATGTCATAAGGATCATTGCATTTAAATTTCAGCTCAATTGGAGCATTTTGAGAACCTTGACCTTTGACCCCTTTATGACCCCTTAATGACCTTAAATAAATTTTTTAATGTTTTAAACATGTTTAGAATGTCATAAGGATCATTGCATTTAAGTTTAAGCTCAATCGGAGCATTTTCGGTTAAAATGACCTTTTTTGACCCCTGTGACCTCTGGATGACCTCCGACGTTTGAAAATATTTCTATTATATTCTTTATGTTTTCCTCTTTCATATGACACCACTCATGGGGTCATACCTTCGTAACATTTAAAGATATGTCCATTTCAGACCAAATGGTTAGTCAGTAAGCTAGTAAGTAAGCTAGTAAGTAAGCTAGTAACATTCGCCCTTATAGGCTGATACCATTTCATGGTTCAGCAAAAATATGAAGAAATTATTTCTAAACCGTGTTAAGTCATTAAGCTTCTCATTTTCAAGAATGCTGGTTAACAATTAGCAGACTATTGTCTCATTTCGTAAACAAAAGCCCACAGTATTGTTACCTTGCGTTCGCTTTATAATCGTTCACCCAACTGAAACTATAATACCAGCTCATTGCTCATTGCACAGGTAAAACAGACACAAGTGCAGTGTGTATTTAAACCAGAGAAGATCTGATGTAACATAGTTGAGCTGTTTTCATTGAGTGTTATCTTGGTTTAATAGCTTTTAATAGGGTTTAAGTCCTTCAAAGGTCGCGGTGAGTTCTACTGTAGACATGACTGCATCATGATTATTTTAAAGTCAACAACATTCAACAATATGATCACCGTGATAGTATGAGAGTATCAGTACCGTGGGTGTCAGTGATCCTGGCCTGACACAGTAGACAAACAAACAAACAAACACGCCATACACATGACACATGCATGCAAGATAACATTGACTATACACTAATCAAACACATCAAACAATGGTATTGATCCTGTACAACTGGTCGTGGTTCATTTACAATTGATTCATTTAAAATCCCCATAGTAAACATTAATTTTGGCAAGAGTTTTCTCTCTCTGACGAGGATGCATCCACTGGCTCCAGCGTAATGAAAAGATCTAACATGATTGGTCAATTTAGCTCCATGGCAAAAAAGTAAGCTACAGCGTAGCAGCTCCACGTTGTGGCGGTTACTGCCAGCCATATATTGATCATGCGAAAATCGTAAAACATAGAATAGAAACAGTGTGGCAGGCTCTCAAAATCTCAAATTGTATGCTTAGCCTGAGTCGCACGGCCTATCTCGAACAAAATCATTATGCGTAGTTGTTGAAAAACGTGAGGATTCATCGTACTATCACGGCAATTTTTAACACGAAGATATAGGGATGATGACGGTGTGGCACATGGACAATGCATTTGGGTTCAACTTTTATACATATGATAGGCCTATGTATAAGCAACCATTTCGCATGATTAACTCAATTTGGCCAAGGTATGGACTTGTGTGGATTTTGTATTCATATATTCATGCAATTATGTGTACACCACAGGTGATAAATTATAGCATTTTTGCCAGGTAAGAGGGGACAATCTATATCTGTGGCAAGTCGAATCGACACATCAAAAACTCATCAACAATAAGAACAAAGCGGTTCTCTAACCGCGAGTCTTGCCTACTTTCGCGACCGCCTGCTTTTACGAATACTTTTGGTAGAGGTAAATGAATTTGGCGGTTCTTGGCTGGGCACGATTACCTGGCTGATGGTGACTGTGCCCACCAAGTTTCATAACCATACAAAAGCTTTGAGTAATTTGACCTCAGCTGACCCCTGGATGACCTTGAATGACCCCAAAATGACCTTCCAAAAATTGGTTTTAAATGATGACATTACCCACCAAGTTTCATGCCCATACGAGTTGTTAGTAACTTGACCTCAGTTAACCCCTGTGTGACTATGGATGAAACCAAAATGACCTTCCAAAAATTTGTCTATAAATGTTGATTGTACTCAACAAGTTGCATGTCCATACAATAGTAATCTGACCTCAGATGACCCCTGGGTGACCTTGGACGACCCTAATATGACCTTCCAAAATTTGGCTCTAAATGTTGACTGTACCTACTAAGTTTCTCGCCCATACGAGTTTTAAGTCATTTGACCTCAGATGACCTCTGTGTGGTCCCGGATGACCCCAAAATGACCTTCCAAAACTTTGACTCCAAATGTTGACTGTACCCACCAAGTTTCATGCCCACACAACAGTTTTTAGTATGACCTCAAATGACCCCTGGGTGACCCCAGATGACCTTCCAAAAAGTTGGCTCTAAATGGTGACTGTACCCACCCAGTTTCATGCCCATACGACAGTTTTTGCTAATTTGACCTCAAATGACCCCTGGATGACCTTGACCCACTAACCAATGTAAACATGTTCTGTCTGGGGTTAAATTTGATTATTTTATTATTACTTTTATAAGCATCTGGTCACTGTACCCAAACGGATCTCCAGATAATCTGTTCACAAGGACTTTTGCTTATTATGAATAAATTATGCCAATTAGGTACTTAATTACCATATTTTGCACTCTAATTCAGTCGAGACCCTCTGGTCATGCTACCAACTATGAAGCTTCATCATCATAGCACGTACGGGTCTCAAGATAACGTGTTTACAAGCTTTTTTCCGAACACACACCCCTGGACACACATACACACCAAAATAATTACCAAGTCTGGCCCTTAACATAGTTCTGGCAAGATCAAAATGGGGGGGTTGAGAAGCGGAAGATGATGTTAATCGGGTTATGGACCATTAATTAAGCTACCTTTAAGGGTCTGTGCAATAATGATGAGCCCCCCAGGTAAAATTTTCAAACGGCTCACCAAAAATTGCTTGCCCCCCACCTCTCGGCCCGCTAAAAATCGCTTGTCCCCCCCCCCTCTCAACCCGCCAAAAAGTCTTTGCCCCCCCCCCCCCCCCCTTTGAACATGCCAAATTTTTGGGATCCCAATTTGCAAACTTTAAATTGTCTATATGTATGTTGCGAGCGCAGCGATCAGGAAAATTTGCATATTTAAGCGTTTCCGTACTGTTTTCCTATGCCATTTTAGAGCGTTTTATTAAAAAGGCGCCTGTGAATGTGTGCAAAAGTCGCTTGCCCCCCCCTCTCGGCTTGCCAAAAATTGCTTCCTCTCCCCCTTTCGGCTCGCCAAAAGTTTCTTGCCCCCCTCCTAATTTTACCCTCCCTCCAGGGCTCATAATTATTGCACTGCCCCCAAGTTATTACTGGGCAGCATATGTGTGGTCTGTAACCTCTGTGCTTCATCCAGGAAATCATCGGAAACCCAGATGTATAAATGTAGGAATGATACAAGATACTAACTAAGGTCTGATGTGGCTCTGGTGTACATGTGGCATTCAAAATTCAAAATAATTATGAAGGAAGATTAAGTTACAAAATACTCATACAATCAATGTTGGAACTAGAACATTTCTCCAGCAGCATTCAGCAAGTTTTAACATGTTAATACGGAGTTTTAATGTCTTCAGTCTGGTTTGGCAGGATTGAGAAGGGGTCAGTTGGGTGACTGCCCCCAGGGTGACTGCAAAGACATCAATAACTTTGTCCACCTTACGGTTTCTCTTTGGCATGAGCAGGGGTAGCATTAAGGTCTGACAGTCAGGGGTCATTTTTCACCCTCACAGAAAATCTAAAAATGGGGGGCGAAAATGAAAATACCAGCGGGAAAAATAAGCAATGTAGTGACCATATATACGTTCCACAGATTAAAACATAAATTATAATTGATATCATTTAAATTTACTTATGTGACAAAAGTATTCTGCCTTGTAATTTTAAAACCCAGCCCAGGATTCCACACAGCCAATCTATTTGTGTGATTCAATACTTTTTGTTTTCTTTTTTCCCATTTCATTTTATTTTTATTTTATAATGTATTTTATTTTATAATGTATATTATTTTATAATGTATTTTATTTTATTTTTACTTTATAATTTATTTTTTATTTATAAATTATTTTTATTTCAATCTAATTGCCTGGAACATGTATCTACCGACCGGTGCCCGCTGGCCAATATTGAATAATGTTTTTGTCAACTAGTAACAAACGCACAGCGCATGCGCGAGCCGGGAAGTTCAGCTTGCTGAAGTGTTGGTTTTGAAATGTAAACAAAGCTGAATGCCAAAACGACTCCATGCAGAAAATCACTTCTTTTTATAAAACTAAGCAAAATTGCAACAATATTACTTCAGGGAATATAAACACCAAAGTCATATCTAGCACATATGTCAAAAAGAAGTTGAAAATTCATCAGATAAGAGAGAAAGGGTCGAAATTTCCTCACATTTTCGGTCAAAAAAAAATTTTTTTGGCTTAATAATTGGCCATAAAAAAGTCCTGTACACCACCAATTTCATGATTTTTGTCCTCAAAAATTATCTTTGTAATCCTCATAGTGTTTTCAAGTCAATTCCCTGGGAGACGGAAAAACGGATATATAGAAAAAAAAGATATTTAATTTTATTTTGCCCTCTATCACCAGTCACAAACAATATGGTGGATGTGAGATTTACTGTGCATTATATTAATCATTGAAGTAAATTAATCCATAATTCATCATTGTAAGAGTTCAGTTGCTTCGAAAATGATGTCCATAATGCAATTTGGGGCAGCACTTTTAAGCCTTTATAGTGTCATTGCTTGTTTGTTTTCATAATTTTCTACCTTGTCTCTCATTTTCCGTGCGTAAAAACTCACCACCGTACTACTAGCCGCAGACGCAAATCCGAGCATGAATATTTTTACAAATTGGTTTTGGTGCGTGATTCACACAAAATATTGCGTTAACGCGACCCCTGGGCATGAGTTTTGACGTGTGCTATCAGATTGCTACACTGTGCAAAATATTTCTGGCAATAATCACACTGGTAGAGTTTCTCTTTGGTATGAGTTCTGATGTGTGCCGTCCAAGTATTATTATGTGCAAAACATTTCTGGCAATACTCACACTGATAGGGTTTCTCTTTGGTATGAGTTCTGATGTGCGATGTCAGATTACTATTCTGAGTAAAACATTTCTGGCAATACTCACACTGATAGGGTTTCTCTTTGGTATGAGTTCTGATGTGTCTTGTCAGTTCATTATTCCGTGCAAAATATTTCTGGCAATAGTTACACTGGAATGGTTTCTCTTTGGTATGAGTTATTATGTGTTTTGTCAGTTTACTATTCTGTGCAAAATATTTCTTGCAATATTTACACTGGTATGGTTTCTCTTTGGTATGAGTTCCGATGTGTGCTGTCAGATTACTATTATGTGTAAAACATTTCTGGCAATGCTCACACTGATATGGTTTCTCTTTGGTATGAGTTCTGATGTGTCTTGTCAGTTTACTATTCTGTGCAAAACATTTCTGGCAATACTCGCACTGATAGGGTTTCTCTTTGGTATGAGTTCTGATATGTGCTGTCAGCATACTATTCAGTGTGAAATATTTCTGGCAATATTTACACTGGTAGGGTTTCTCTTTGGTATGTGTTCCGATGTGTGATGTCAGAGTACTATTCTGAGTAAAACATTTCTGGCAATACTCACACTGATAGGGTTTCTCTTTGGTATGAGTTCTGATGTGTCTTGTCAGTTCATTATTCCGTGCAAAATATTTCTGGCAATATTTACACTGGAATGGTTTCTCTTTGGTATGAGTTATGATGTGTTTTGTCAGTTTACTATTCTGTGCAAAATATTTCTTGCAATATTTACACTGGTAGGGTTTCTCTTTGGTATGAGTTCCGATGTGTGCTGTCAGATTACTATTATGTGTAAAACATTTCTGGCAATGCTCACACTGGAAGGGTTTCTCTTTGGTGTGAATTCTGATGTGTGCGGTCAGATTACTTTTCTGTGAAAAACATTTCTGGCAATACTCACACTGATAGGGTTTCTCTTTGGTATGAGTTCTGATGTGTGCTGTCAGATTATTAGTCTGTGTAAAACATTTCTGGCAATACTCACACTCATATGGTTTCTCTTTGGTATGAGTTCTGATGTGTGTGGTCAGACTAGTATTCAGTATAAAACATTTCTGGCAATACTCACACTGGTAGGGTTTCTCTTTGGTATGAGTTCTGATGTGGTGTGTGAGGCTACTCCTTCCAGGGAAACACTTCTGACAATATTCACATTGATATTTCTCAGTGTGAATTCTGGTGTGGTTCACTAGGCTAATTTTTAGAGCAAAAGATTTCTGACAGTACTGGCACTGATAGGTATTCTCTTTAATGTTCAAGAAGTGGTTACATTGGTACCCTAACTGCCTGTGATTATTCAAATGTCTTTCCAGATCTCCATTTTTTGACAAACAAGCCCGCACATATTTAATCAGATGTCTGTTAACGTGGGTTTTGAATTTGTCCAAAGAATAATGTTTGAGATTGCAAAATGCACAAGAAAATGGTTTGAAAAGTTTTGACGCCATCTTAAGAAGAATCCTTAGCGAAGACGTCTTTAAGAGAAGCAGCAAGCAATACAAGACCACAATCCTCACTGGCTTCTGTTTTAGCCCTGGTTCTTCTCTTACTAGTTTCCAACTGCAGCGGATCGAAATATCTGAAAAGTTACCACATTGATTAATGGTGGCTTCTTTAAACTTGGCATAATTATACATTGGAATGTCATCTACACCCCTGTCTACACTTTGTTGCAAATTATTATGTTGATCTTTTACATATTTTAGTAGATGACCTCAGAACCAAAAAATTGAAATGAAAATACTTGTGTATCCCTCTTACGAGATTAGCTAGATATGCAAGTGTTATGATTATGCTAGCAGATTATAACTGAAACAACATCAAATGTGTAACCAACCATAAAGATAACCAGTAAAACGTTTAAAAAAAACTTATCCCAACATCAAATTTACACTGCTATGGTTTTTATGGTTTTCATGAGTATGGTTATAATGGTTTTAATGAGAATGAGTATCTGATTGAGGACCATCTGTATGAAATGACTTTTAAATATACTTCCAGTTTTTACTTAGCTTAATACCACAAACAGGAAAAGATGTTATTTTTTTTCATCAGCTCATAGGTTATGATTAGGGGTAGGTTAAACAGCCTTATAAAAAGGGTGATGTTTCATATTTCTTAGGACGTGTTCTCACTACAGACATGGGGTCTCGTACCTAGGTCCGAGTCCACATACATTGTACAAGTGGCCTCGGTCCACATTGATTTTGCGTTCTCACTAACACCAAAATGCTGATGTAGGATCGACTCCACTTACCGGATGTTATAATATCAAGCACTTGAGGCATGGCCATGACGTCACAAATTCTGTTGCAATGCACGTTTTGAGCCGAACTCACAGCACAAATCAAACTTTACGATAGTAGACTATCAATTTTAGCTAATTTTGAAAGATCATGTTTTATTTACAGGCCCGTGATATATTTCTTCAATCTATGGATATGGTATTTTGTTATATGTATTTTGGAAAGATCTGAAATAAACAGCTCTAAAAATTTTATATTGGGCCTATACATGTAAAATGAGAGAAATACATCGGTTTGTTTAATATTTCTGATTTTGGTCAAGCACGCCGATTCACACGCAACACAACCTCTATTTTGCCTGTATTTTACCATCAAAATGGTAAATTAACTCAGTCTAGCAAAATGTGCACCTCAAAAACGATTCATATTAAACCTGAATATCCTTTTGTACCATCCAGTAAAGCCCAATGTCGTTTTGTTTAATTCTGAAACTGGATAAAATATGTATCTTGCCGCTATGCCGTTGTTTTCACACTGCACGAGAAGCATGCTGCTCATCAAACTATGGCAATCATCTCGAACGAACACCGTGTATTTTCCCCTCGACTTTCCGCATAAAAAATAAATGTTGTAAATTACATGAAATAAAGCCTGTATAAATTTGTTCTATAATACCAGCTATGAATTTTTAAGTTGAAAATGCATATGTTTAAATTTTATCATGGAAAATTATAATGTAGACATGGATAGGCCTATAGTACAACCATGGTAGGTATTATAGAAGGAGAATTCACGAACCCAGTTCCCTTTGTACTATGATCGTTATGAGTCGATACTGAGCAATCAGGTATGAATGGTGCACTATCGATTTGCTAAGCTTCTTATCTATTGAGCTTGACCGGTTATGAACCACCGTTATCGCGACTTCTAAGCAGAATGACATCATTTTTACCCACAAAGCACCGTCACCATAAACAAAGGAAAACAATTTACTTCTGGTAATTTTATAACGCCAATATTTCTTATGGG
This sequence comes from Amphiura filiformis, assembly GCF_039555335.1. Lineage (NCBI taxonomy): Eukaryota > Metazoa > Echinodermata > Ophiuroidea > Amphilepidida > Amphiuridae > Amphiura > Amphiura filiformis. Next base: position 5,790,228 of record NC_092646.1, read on the forward strand.
CAAGCTTGGCGGATCATAGAAACAACATTGCCAGTCTTGGAAAACATTTCAAAATCATTTCCACTGGTTTAAAAGTCCCGCAGACACCCGCCAGTATTACTAATCATGATCAGAAAAAATACATAAGATTCACCGTAACTTGGGAAGGAAATGAGGGAATTCGATCAGGTTTTCGGTAGTAAATCAACTTGAACTCGGAAACACAATGACGCAATCGAAGATCATGTGACCGATGCAAAAGGGCACAAATATCATCCATTTCCAGTAGGGGTCACCTGGGGGGGTCTGTTTAAATTAAGTTTTAAGATAGATGATCGATATTGTCGCATAACGATCATATCAAAGGCTGTGTTTGAGGGACTACACTGATTAAATCCATTCAAGTGATGACTCGCGTTGAATAGCGTAATCGGCTTAACCCAATTGAGTGGATTAGGATTTTTCTGTGGAACCTCCTTCTATAATACCTACCATGGTACAACGACGGCCCTCAAGGTTGTGCATTTCCGGTATAAGTGGATCGAGTCCACTTGTAAACGCGTTCTCACTATGCTGTTTGATACCACGTCCTAGGTACGAGAATACCTCAATGAGGTGGTCTCGATGCTACATCCTGGATGTAGGATCGAGACCGCTTATTTCGTGTTCTCACTATGCTTGGAAGTGGACTCGATGTAGGATCGAGTCCACGTCCTGGTATCAAACAGGCATAGTGAGAACGCGCCCTTAGGGAACAGGCTTATTTGATGCAGTATGATCTCCTGAGCATTTTGACACCATTTTCATCCAAATCGGCCAAAAAATGAGTTGGTGCCGGGAAAAACTGTGGGGGATCTGAAAATCAATATTTTTGACAATAATCATTATTATATGGTTAAATCTGTTAAAGTTGGTGCTGATTTACAATGTATATGTAATTGATCCATATATGAAAGTTGCATAAAAATTGGAGTTGTCGTTTTCTTAAAATTTCTGTTTTACGTCCAAATATGGATGTGAGGGCGCTTTGCATAAAATATGCAAATGATCTTTCAAACGGAAATTTCAATGATGTATGTATGAAGATAATCATAGTTAGTACCTGCTCAAGAAATTTGAGCGGTTTACATAGTACAGTTTGATTTTGGCAGCATAACTGTACAGGGGTCAATGCACTTTAAAACGTGTACGATTGAATGGAAGGCTTCCTGAGAATACTGAAAAATGGGGCCACGGTCAAGCGAAAAGCAATATAATGCCCAAATTTCTTGAGGATATGCCACATGTGATTATCTTCAAACTGGCATCATTAACATTTCTTGTGAAAAGAATGTGTGCGTGTTTTATGCAAAGCGCTCTCAGCCCTCACATCCATATTTGGACGTAAAACAGCCATTTTAAGAAAACAACAACTCCAATTTTTATGCAACTTTCGTAAATGCAATTCATGACATCAATTATACACAAATCAGCACCAACTTAAACAGAATTAGGCCAAAAAAAAATTGTTGTGTTGCCCTCAACTGCCCGACCCTAAATCCTGAAAAATCAGGGTCAGCATTTTTTTTTAATGATGATTTTTACAGATTTGTTCAAAAAATCAATCTTTTTCACTTCAAATTAATATTTTATTGAAAGACTAGTCTTTAATTGATGTCTAACAGGTATACAGAAGTCAAAATTGACAAATGTTTCCTAATTGAAGAAGTATTATTTAATATTTGAGGGGATTTTTACAAAACTGAAGGTTTGAAAAAAAAAAAAAAAAAAATCTGATCGTCCGAGCCAACTTTCCAATTTTCCCACATGAGGGCAACACAACAATATTTTTTTTTTTGGCCTTAGAAATAATGATTATTGTCAAAAATATTAATTTTCAGAACCAAACCCCCCCCCCGTCCAAAAACCATAATAGTTTCCCGTCACCCGCCCGCATCACCATTTCAATTTGACCAAAACTTTTATTATTTTCATAAAAAAGTCAATTATCTGAAAATTGAGATGGAACTCTCAAAAGGCTAAAAAAAAAAAATTGTTTGTTTGTCCTCGACCGCCCGCACCTATTTTTACGCTGGCGCCTACAACTTTTTTTTTTTTTTTTCTATTTTTTTTTTTTAAACATTTTCCCCAAAACTGTAAGTTAAAAACATCGATTTTGTTGGATTTTCTACCTTTCTACGACTTTTACGTCTTGATTTAGGCATTTTACGCAGACCATATCATACGTGTGGCCGCATGTCCAAACTCACTATACAAATCTATATTTCGTTGTGAACTTTGTACTCGGCGATCGTACTATTAAAAGAACTGAATTTATATCGTATAGCTAGCGTTGTTTGTGGACAAAACGCAGGGTGAAAATGTGTAAATATACCGATTTTTCTCACAAGTTACAAAAATGTACTAAATACATTGTATTAAAATATTTTTCATACATTTGAAATACATATTTGAATGATATATGTAATAGTTTTTTGATTTTTAAATATTTTCACGTGGTGATTTATATTGTCTGCATAACAACGTTCAAGTGATGCAGTCCAAACATGGCGACCTCACGCGGTTTTGCGTATGTGTTTTTTGTGAAAGGAAAGTGATTGTAGATCGCCTTGTAAGTGCCCCTATATCCCTAAATTTACGGGAATTATTTAATAATGTAATGTCAGATGTTCCGGCTACTGCTGATGATCAATTTACCGGCCTGGAGATAGCGGTGGGGGAGAAAAGAAATGGACCGTGGAGTACTGTTTCTCCTACTGAAACAGTGGCTACCATTGCCGATTTGCAGTTCAGATATGTGCATTTCAAAAAAAAAAAAAAAAAAAAAAAAAATCCGCCTACCGCACCAATTTTCAAATGGTTGTGGAGGACAAACAAACAATTTTTTTTTTTTAGCCTAATGTCTGACATCCCCTGCTGATTGAAGAACAAGTGGATTCGATCTACCATCATGGCGATTCCTGCCATAAAGATATCGGGGCGAGGACACTGTGCCCCCCCCCCCCACGTTACTATAATTATGGATACTTTATCATGTTTATTAGGCACAAATCTGAAATTCAAATTGAACAAAAAGTGACCAAAAGGTCGTGCGTCATGAATTGGGGTATAGGAAAAGGTGGTGGTGTTACATTTAAAAAAAAAATTCAGGACGTTTTGGCCCAGATCTCAAGAATGTAGAGGGCTACTGAACTAGAAATGGTCTAATTTTGTTGCTAATTTATCTACCTAAAACTGTGGAAAGTAAAAACTTAACACTGTATTTACTTTTTGAGATATTGCAATTCAAACGATGCAAAGTCAGGGGTGGTGGTGCCTACGGTTGAGGTGCCTACGGTTGAGGCGTGTGTTAAAGTATAGGGAATATTGATTTTCAGTGCCTCTCAAATTTATTTTTTACTGGAACTTCATAAGGCCAAATAAAAAAATAAACATGTTTCACGTCCCCTCCCGCTTCCTTTTTTGAGGTTTCCTCAAATATATTTTTATTTTTGAAATGAAGTTATAACTTTTCAAAAAATATGTCTAGGAAGTTGGGATGCATTCTATAGCCTTGTTAAGATACAAGAAACACTTTAGGAAGGTTTTGTGATCATTAGAGGGGGTGTAACTCTCAGAACAACAAATAAAAAAGGGCCTCCTCCTTTTTCCAGGCATTATTGTATACGCTAAAATAGCTTTAAGTAAGGGTATTTACACCAATTTTGCGATAAAAATAGAAAATAAAAAGCCCCCTCTTCCTCCTTTTTTCGAAAACCCGGACGTGAAACATGTTTTATTTTTTACTTGGCCTAACCCAGCAAGGTATTAGGATGGATTATGTACCATTGTTTTGGTATTTATGTCTAGTAGGTAACTTGACCAATTTTAATTTGGTTTAATTTGTTGTTAATGTGCTGCATTCTGTGTCATGGGTTCTAGTAGTCCGAATAATCAGACCCAGAACAAAATATTAATTTCTGACATGATCTTGTACTGGGTCTGAACTGTTTCCATATGAAATCTTGATGGCAAATTGGACAATAGAACTTAAGCACATGGTCAGACATGGTTCTATGTGACAGCTTTTTAATCCCTATTCAGGTTACGTGAATCACGCTATTGTGGACCGTCCTTCTGATACTTCAGTGTTTGGACACGCGGAACGGTTTTTTGTCTACCTCTCTGTTTGTAAACAAACCAGGAGGTCGAAATCGTCCTCCTCGCCGAATACGAAAGTCAGCGTAATAGTACGGCACTAGGGTTCTAGGCTTTTCCTATACGTTACTGGCCAATTCCATGCCAAAAGTGCCTTTTGTAACGTCCGTAACAAAATTTTGGAACATTATTGCTCAAAACAGGAGCATTTATTTATATGTAATATAAACATATTCCAAAGTTTGAGTTTCCCCTGATTCATAATTAAGAAGATATTTGAAATTTCGTTCGTGTTTTCGTACCTTTCACACGGCGTTGTAATCATCCACGGAGGCTGCCATTTTTGTATTGTTGAGTTGGAAATTCCTCCTTTTGTGTAGGAGCACCTCTTCCTTTTTTGGGCGCCCGCTACAGCGGCGCCCTTTATTGGCTTGTAGTTGCAAAAATGCAAATTACTGTTTACTAATGTGCATGGGTACAAGTAGGCCTAAAGTAGTCAGCGGGAATTAACGCTCAATTTAAACATTTGTGAATGATAACATTTGCATGCTCTATTACTAAAACACCGATCTAAAATACCTGAATATATTTATAGAATGCTCAGAAAATGTGTGTGTGTGTGGGGGGGGGGGGGAGTGGGCGGGGGGTGCTAGGGCATTTGTTTTGCTAAATTTCCACTTTTTTTTCTCATTTCGTGCTGTATATAATACACATACGCGTGAGATTCAAACATTCTAATAAAGTAATAATAGGCTTATTATTCACCAAAGGCAAACATGGAGATGATCCGTGACTCTATTGTAATATAATAAAGATCATAGGTTTATTCGATGATCATTTTGCAATGCTAATATGTGACCCGTTACCATGGTTACAGCAAAAGGTACCTTAAGGGGAGACGAGGTGTTGTTGGTCGAAGCAACAAAAAAAAATCGATTTTCATTCTCTAGATCAATAAATTATTGACAAATAACACCTTGATGTTTTGCAAAAGTTCATTCTACAAATTATATAATTTGAAAACTTGCTTAATTTATTGTTGTTAATGAGTTATGTACATTTTACAAAAGTGTTGTTGTTTCAGCCCTCTTTACAACATAACTCAAGAACCACAGGACCTATAAAATTATTTCTGTGATATTTGAATTCTTCTACACGCTCGCAAGGAAATGAGCAATGCAAATTTTGCCAAAGCTCATTACCATTCGCAAGATGTTGTGAACTACCAAATCGCAACACTTTAAAATAGTGTATTACCTTAAGGTTGGTCTGAACCCTGGAATTATGAAAACTTTCGGGCCTCATAACTGCTAAATTATTAGTCTAAAGAATATAAAGGTATACATTTTTAGAATGGAAATGACTTGATGAATTCATCTGTGAGGTCCAATTTGGGCCAAAATGCTCATTTTTGGAGAAAATCCCAAAAAAAATTGTTTGTATTAATTTTTAAAAACTAGATAAAAATATCTAGGGACCGTTTTTTCATTTTTTTGAATTTTGACCAACTTCACCAAAAATATTTGAAATTTGGGCAAAAATCAGGCTTTTTTATGATTTTTTTGAAAATGTTGCATTTTTTGACCATTTTTGGTGCAAATTTCTCATAGTTGGCCAAATTTAAAAAAATAAAGTCGGGTCCTACTGCGTTTGGCTTGTTGCTGGTAATATATACTAGTATTTAAGTAGCAGCCACGTAATTTATACCCCGGTTTGGAAAACAATCCATAAGAATTAAATATGCAAACCTATATTCTGAATAAAATAATTCTATTCCAACAATCCCCCTCCCACATGATATACCATTTCCTAATAATAGTAATAAATAAGCGGTGGACTATTTTAGCCGAATTTCACTGTTACATAAATCGTGGAGTGATTTGGTGGTGCGCCCTCATAATGTCTTGTATAAAGCATTTAATGTTAATATTCATATCACTTTCTGTCTTTCAGTATTGGTTATTTTTTTAAATCACTCCATAACACTTCTTCTTTTCCAATGCAGTCAATCATAAGAAATAAATACCCCGGTTTGGAAAACAATCCATAAGAATTAAATATGCAAACCTATATTCTGAATAAAATACTACTACCATAACAATCCGTCCCCCCAACATGATATACCATTTCCTAATAATAGTAACCAATAGTGCCAAAAATCGCTTCCCCCCCCCCACCCCCTTTGCCAACAATTGCTCCACCCCACCCATTTCGGCTCGTCAAATCCTCCCCACAGGGCTCATAATTATTGCACAGCCCCTTGGTGGGTTCCTCAAAGTTGTTTAGTGGGTCAAGGTCACCAAACGTCATTCAGGGGTCATCTGAGGTCAAATTAGTACAAACTGTTTTTCTAGGAGACTAGGGGTCACATGGTCCTCAAACTTAGTGGGTGCATGTTGACCTTAGAACAAGTTTGCTGGCTAATGGGTAAAGGTCCAGGGGTCATCCGAGGTCATATTAGTAAAAACTGTCATATGGGCATGAAACTTAAGGTGACATATTAAACAAATTTGTATTGATTAGTGGGTCAAGGTCATCCAGGGGTCATCTGAGGTCAGTTAGTAAAAACTATATTACTCGGAGACTAGGGGCCACACGTTCCTCAAACTTGGTGGGTGAGTACATCTTGACCAGAGACAGTTTGTATTGATTAGTGAGTCAAGATCGCCCAAGGGCATCTGAGGTCAAATTAGTTAAAACTGTTTTTCACGGAGGCAAGAGGACAGGTTGTACGTTGGTGGGTGGGTGCATCTTGATCCGAGGTCAAATTAGTAAAAACTGTGATATGGGCATGTGGGTATAGTCAACATTCGGAGCCAAATTTTTGGAAGGTCATTTGGGGTCACCAGGAGTCATCTGAGGTCAAATTAGTAAAAACTCATATGGGCATGGAACATTCACGAGTGCATTCTCGATTTAGAGCCAACTTTTTGGGAGGTAATTTCGGGGTCATCTAGCTAAGGTCAAATTAGTAAAAACTGTCGTATGGACAATGACACTTGGTGGGTACAGTCACCATTTGGAGCCAAATTTTGGGAAGGTCATTTTGGGATCACCAGGGGTCAGGGGCTGTGCAATAATTATGAGCCTGGGGGGAGGGGTAAAATGGGGGGCAAGAAATTTTTGGCGAACCAAAAGGGGGGCCGAGAGGGGGGGCAAGCGATTTTTGGCGAGCCGTTTGGAAATTTTACCCCCTCATTTCGGGGGCTCATAATTATTGCACAGCCCCTCATCTGAAGTCAAATAGTAAAAACTGTTGTATGGGCATGAAACATGGTGGGTAGTCACCACAAGTCAGGTAATCGCGATAGCGGAGAACCGCCAAATACGGGTAACCGCCTAGTAAGATAGTACATTTTAGTCATTCATATTAAGCAGGCACTATTGAGACAACAATAACTGTGCTAAATCAGAGGGGTTAGTTTTGGGCTGAGGTAATTTTTCCGTGGGAGCATAGAGGTTATCCGTGTAAGCTGCATATCCTATCAACGACTGCTATACCTTGTTTACAACTTTCAAAAGAACTGACTGCATGTGCAACCATGACTGTTTCACAATGGCCCGCCAAGAGTCATGCAGGTAACTCCGAGGTCATGAATTGATTTGTTTTGAATAAGGAATACTACAGGAATCGGCGCCTTTTGTTAGAAGTCACACATGAGTGAAGTGGATAACCTCTATTAGCTCCCAAGCAAAAATCCTGACGATTTCATACAATGACCATAACAGTCTGCCGCCTGGACAACCAATTCTTTAGAAATGCTTAGTCGCGCTAAAAGTCGATCGATACATGTAAAAATCAGCACAATTCAGAGATACACCTTTTTGCTATGAAATTAATTTTCTCGGTCAAATATAAACCATTTTTTTTTTCTTCAGTAATGTCAGTTAAAAACTTGGTGCTTGGATATACATTTTTTTAAATCCTGGTGTTAAAATTAAGAATCAAATTGTGTCTTTTAGTGTGATATTTTTGATTTTTATAGGCCTTGAATTCGCCTGCGAGCTTTTTACGGAATTCATGTTTTAGCGTCTCAAACTAACATAGTTTGCTAAAGAAGATATTTCCCACCTCTGTAAAGCACATCGTGTGGGTCTATATGTTATAGTTTTGTCAGATGATTTCCGTTTTTGTTTTACCCTTTTTCCATTCATGCTCAGAAAATGTCAAACTAAGTAAAAGTAGGCAATGGTGAGTACTTTTATCTCGAGAGCAACCAGCAGAAATAGTCGATATTTCCTTTGTTGTTATCCAGGTCAATTTTTCATTGAAAGCAAATTGCCCGACCAGCGATTAAATCCCCAATTGGGTGTTCTGGTTAAACATGATCAGTAGGAGCGCTATAGGTCTGGGAATTTCTTTGCTATATTGAAGTTCTGGCAACACTATAGCCATGCCGGTATTCCTATTAAACCCAGGGATATCGATCCACAATGCTAGTACTAGCCTTTAGATTTCACGTGTTGATTTAGAAATTTTTTCAGCCGACAGTGAAAGATGGTGAAATCAAACGGAAATTCTGACAAAACTATGATATATAGCTCACGGTGATGTGCTTTAGAAAGTTGGGGAAAATCCTTCATTAGCGAACTATATTACTTTGAAAAGCTAAAAGGTTGATCCAAGAAAAAGCTCATGGCCGAGCTGAAGCCTATAAAAATCGAATATCTTACACTAAATGACTGAATTTCAGGCCTAAGTTTAACACCAGGATTAAAAAAAAAAATCAGTATCAAGCATTATAGTTTTTCCAGCCATTTACTGAAAAAATTAAAATTATTGCTTTTCATTTGGCTGAGAAAAAATTTTTACACTGAAAAGGTGTAACTCAAAATTTTGCTCATTTCAACACCAATTTCGATCGTTTGTATTGCCTCATTAAATGACTGAGTGAGCCTTGCAGAACAAAAGAATCGGTTGTGCAGGTAGCTGACTGATAAAACTGATGCATTGATGGTGCAAAGTTAGTTTGTTTGTTGTACTATTGAATGTATCTTCCGTTCACTATTTCAATGTGAATTTACTAACAAATTTAAGGGCTGGGGTATGAACGTTTGGGCAGTATTTATTGTGGGACATTAGAGCACATCAGACATATCGAATTGCATTCTGAATACGAAGCATGTCCTTCTGATATCAAATAATTTTCATTTTTGAAATTGCAATTTAATACACATTTTATGGCAAATCATTAAAATTGATATTTTGATATTTAACAGTACTAAAGTAAACTTTATAAATCTGATGATTTATACTTAAAGTATATGTAGCTGGGATGAAAAGCCGACGATCAATTGAAAATTTTGACCTTTCGTATTGAATATATGGATTTTGTTTCCAAAAACACACACATAAAAAGGTCTTTTGGGAAAAAATCCATATCTTCAATATGAAAGGTCAAAATTTTCAATTGACCGTCGGCTTTTCCTCCCAGCTACATACACTTTAAGAATATATCATTAGATTTATATAATTTACTTGAGGACTGTTATATATGAAAATATCAAATTTTATAATTTGTCATAAAATTTGTATATTGTGATTTTCAAAAAATGAAAATTATTTGATATTAGAAAGACATGCTTCGTATTCAGAATGCAATTCGATAGGTCTGAGGTGCTCTCATGTTCCACAAAAAATACTGTCGAAACTCAATAAACGCTCATTCTAGATCCCTTAACGCAGGTTATTTATGTGCGAGATTCCGGGGGGGGGGGCACTCCCATATATTGACATACACCATGTGCGCATTAAAAGACCCCATTATTTTTGGCATTTTTGTGGCATTTTGATGCTATTGTAGAAAAAAGGGGGGTCATCATGTATGACTTTTAAAAAGGGGTCATCGGGCTGTAACCCGGCTGTAAACATGGTGAAAATATATAACGGACAATATTATTGATACTCTTCCTTGATCATTCATGTACAAGTAGTCCCCCACAAGTACAATAGAAGGGGTCAGTTTAAGAGCAAGGTTACTATAGTCAGGCCTAACTGAGGGTCTGTCTTTGAAAAAAAAAATATCTGTTTTTAGTGAACTGAGGATCTGGTACAGCTAAAAAATCTGGAATTTCTGTATAGTCTCCTGTATAGTCTACAGGGGGCACCAATTAGAGCAGAGTGCTACTATTAAGGTCATGGTACTTAGGGGCTTTGTAATAATTATGTCTGCCCCAGGGGTGGTGGTATCAAAATGTCAGCTAAACATTGCTCCTCCCCTGGAATTATTTAAACCATACAATACCTTTGTACACAACAAGTGTAGAAAAAATCTGGAAGTGTAATAAAATTCCCTTTAAAAGGGAAAGCCAGCCTCAATGTAGAAGAGGTCTTGTAATTAGTTTTGGTCAATGTGAAAGGCATTTTTAGGATCACGCTTACATCTACATGACAGTCCACCAAACCATCAACGATGAGAACATGCACACTGAAACAGCAGAAAACATTAATTCCTAATCTCATGTCAACTCTTTTAATTCATTACATGTACTCCAAATTGTTCTGGTCTGTTTGTTTTGTTGTTGTTGTTGTTGTTGTTGTCGTTGGGTTTTTTGTCTTTTCAGCTTTTTACCCACGATATCTCAATTTCCAATTTTGTAATACCAGAACTTACTTAACTCAATATCTTCGCTTAGGAATGTCCGATTTCACTGCTTTTATATATACACTGCCGGTTTGAGTTAACTTACATGTACATTTTATTTTAAAATAACTTAATTAATTCGCAATGTATAGTTTAAGCCTACTATATTATAATAGATAGTGGCCAGCACATTTATAAAGGACTGGTTACTCACTACAATCTTCACTCTTAAACTGTGTTTTTCTGAATGTGCTGATCATGTTGATTGCTAGTCGGAAACTCCTGCATGAAGCTATGGACATGGCATCTTACATACTCCATTCTATAACAGTCTGCCTAGTGCCTTGTGTGTTTTCTCTTCAATCATTTTGTTGAATGTAATTTTATGAATCAAATAGTTATGTGTCATTTTATTTATAATAAAGAAGTTATTAAATTAATAAAGTAAGACAATTTATTTATCTATAAGTGCATGTCAAATGGGGTACATTGTTCAATACTATATGCATAAATTATGCCCATATTATAGCTAGGCCCTAAAAACTTTATTTTGCATCGGATTTTTCCGTTGAAAAGACAAAACTGATGTTTATGATAGCAACCATTTCATCAATAACATTTTGAGTCATTTTTATCCATAAAACGACACAGGATATGATAGATAACTACTTTCACATCAATATGGTCCATATGATCACAGATTGTTGAGAATCTGTGATATGATCCGGGATATGATGAAGATTTTGATTCTATAGATCTGTTATCAACATGATATCACGCTGTTCAGTGGTCAAGGAGTAAGGAACCCCGGTCAAGGACACTGATATGACATCATAGGTGATGTCAGATTTTCTTCTGCTGACCATATGATGCTATATATATTAACTATTATTGTTACATTTAGGCCTTTAAACTTTTAAAGTCATAATTAATTAGTTCAAACATAACTTTGGTAATACTCACTGCGTTTTCGCTCGTTGAAACGGCAAAACATACTTACTTTTCTTAACAAATCGAATTAAAATATTTAAAAAAAAAAATTTAACCACAAAAAAGTAAAAAAAAAAATCATTCCAATACCACTAAAATATAATCTCTTGAGTAAACTGACCCCAAACCTGAACAGGTACCAGCCCGAATGGGCTGGCGAAAAAAAAATATCTGTAAACAGATTAGAATCTGGTCTACGTCTTTCACACACCTGTATATAGTCTCCTGTATAGTCTACAGGGGGCACCAATTAGAGCAGAGTGCTACTATTAAGGTCATGGTACTTAGGGGCTTTGTAATAATTATGTCTGCCCCAGGGGTGGTGGTATCAAAATGTCAGCTAAACATTGCTCCTCCCCCCTGGAATTATTTAAACCATACAATACCTTTGTACACAACAAGTGTAGAAAAAAATCTGGAAGTGTAAAAAGAAAAATATCTGTAAACAGATTAGAATCTGGTCTACGTCTTTCACACACCTGTATATAGTCTCCTGTATAGTCTACAGGGGGCACCAATTAGAGCAGTGTGCTACTATTAAGGTCATGGTACTTAGGGGCTTTGTAATAATTATGTCTGCCCCTGGGGTGGTGGTATCAAAATGTCATCCAAACATTGCTCCTCCTCCCTGGAATTATTTAAACCATACATACCTTTGTACACAACAAGTGTAGAAAAAAATCTGGAAGTTTAAAAAGAAAAATATCTGGAAACAGATTAGAATCTGGTCTACGTCTTTCACACACCTGTATATAGTCTCCTGTAGTCTACAGGGGGCACCAATTAGAGCAGGGTGCTACTATGAAGGTCATGGTATTTAGGGGCTTTGTAATAATTATGTCTGCCCCTGGGGTGGTGGTATCAAAATGTCAGCCAAACATTGCTCCTCCTCCCCACCTTGGCTGTGCCGGCCCACCCCCCCTTCAATTCAGCACCAAGGGTGCACACAAATATTGCACCATGTACCCCTTCTCTTCAGATTTGAGATACATTGTAAGTTGGGCAGTTCTTTTCAAATTACCACAAGCAAAACATTTCTCTTTATGTTGTCTTTTAATGGTAGTAATTATCAATTAAAATCAGACACTATTCAATTTACTCTTCCCAGGGATTGTAATGAATTAGCATGTTTATGAAAATATTATTACATTAAAAATACCTTACAATTAAAGGGGCATTTCGTGATCAACAGCCTCAACCCCCCACTTTTCTCAAAAAAAGTTGAGATTTTTATCATCACTGGAATACTCTGGCTACATAATGTTTATGTACAAAATATTTCTTGCAGATTGATTCGCTTAGCAAAGATATCGCTGAAATTTGAATTTCGTTCTGGTGCACCAGAACGAATTACAAGGTATTGCCTATGGAGCAGTGTAATACACATAATCATGCATAACTCGCAAACACAAAATCGGAATCAACTGAAATTTTGGGAATATGCTTTTTTCGTGGATATGTACTGAAAAATGTAATAAAAAGAGGATGCTAGGATCACGAAATACTCCTTTAAGATACCTTTGTACTGGGCAGCATCTGTGTCATCTGTGACCTCTGAACTCCGGGCCAGATGTAATTTGGGAGTGATACTATGAATTAACTTAGGTGCTACATGTATTATGCTCTGGTGTAGCAATCACAATACCGGAACGTATAATGGATAATTTCCAAGTTTTTATTCAAAATAATTATAAAGGAAGATTAAGGGTGGTCCTAACCCTGGAATTATGGCATGTTTTGGGCCTCAAAACTGCTAAATTATTGGTCAGAAGTATATACATGTAACAGAATACATATTTAGAATGGTGCAGACTTGATGAATTCATCTGTGATGTCAAATTTGGGCAAAAAGGAACGTAAAAACCAGGTTTTTGGCCCAAGTTTTTTAATTAATTTTAAAAAACTAGATAAAAATATCCAGGGCCCCATTTTTTATTATTTATTTTTTGACCAACTTTGAGCAATTTGCACCAAAAATGGTTGAAAATTTTCAATTTGCAAAAATATTCTAAAAAAGCGTGACTTTGGCCCACATTTTTAATATTTTTGGTGACGTTGATCAAAATTTTTAAAAAATAAATAAACAACGGGTCCTAGATATTTATATCTAATCTTTAAAATTGATACAATTTTTTTTTCTCAAGAAATTTTTCGGCAAAAAGAAATTGTTTTTGGGGATTTTCTCCAAAAACAAGCACTTTTGGTCCAAATTTGACTTCACAGATGATTCAAGTCTTTGTCATTTTATATGTATACTTTTATATACTTTTAGACCAACAAATTTAGCAGTTATGAGGCCCAGAGGTTTCCATAATTGCAGGATTAAGACCAGCCTTACGTAAACAAAATGTTTACAGGTAAACAATCAAATGTTGGAACTAGAACAATTCTCCTGCAGCAAGTTTTAACATGTTACAGAGGTTTAATGTTTTGAGTCAAGTCTGTTGAAAAAGTAAACTGAAATACAATTTTTTTCCAAAACTCAAAATATATTTAGGTTGGCAGGGATGAGAAGGGGGTTGGGTGGGTGACCGCAAAAACATCAATTTTGTCCAAACTAAGGATTCTCTTTGGTATGAGATATCTTGTGTCTTGCCAGATTGTTCTGTGTAAAACATTTCTGGCAATGCTTTCACTGGTACGGTTTCTCTTTGGTGTGCGTTCTCATGCTTTGTCAGATTACCATTCCGTGTAAAACATATCTTGCAATACTTGCACTGTTAAGGTTTCTCTTTGGTATGAGTTCTGATGTGTCTTGTTAGACTACTTTTCTGTGTAAAACATTTCTGGCAATGCTTACACTGGTAGGGTTTCTCTTTGGTGTGAGTTCTTATATGTTTTGTCAGATTATCATTCCGTGTAAAACATTTCTGGCAATACTCGCACTGGTATGGGTTCTTTTTGGTGTGAGTTCTGATGTGCAATGTCAGATTACTATTCACTGAAAAACATTTTTGGCAATAGTCGCACTGATATGGTTTTTCTTTGGTATGAGTTCTGATGTGTCTTATCAGAACACTACTCTCTGCAAAACATTTCTGGCAATACTTGCACCGATAGGGTTTCTCTTTGGTATGAGTTCTGATGTGTCTTGTCAGATCACTATTATGTGCAAAACACATCTGGCAATACTCACACTGATAGGGTTTCTCTTTGGTATGAGTTCTGATGTGCATTCTCAGATTACCTTTATGTGCAAAACATTTTTGGCAATAGTCGCACTGATATGGCTTTTCTTTGGTATGAGTTCTGATGTGTCTTATCAGAGCACTACTCTCTGCAAAACATTTCTGGCAATACTTGCACCGATAGGGTTTCTCTTTGGTATGAGTTCTGATGTGTGCTGTCAGATGACTATTCTGTATAAAACACATCTGGCAATACTCACACTGATAGGATTTCTCTTTGGTATGAGTTCTGATGTGCATTCTCAGATTACCTTTATGTGTAAAACATTTCTGGCAATACTCACACTGATACGGTTTCTCTTTGGTATGAGTTCTGATGTGTCTTGTCAATACACTATTCTGTGTAAAACATTTCTGGCAATACTTGCACTGATAGGGTTTCTCTTTGGTATGAGTTCTGATGTGTGTTGTCAGATTACTATTCTGTGTAAAACATTTCTGGCAATACTCACACTGATAGGGCTTCTCTTTGGTATGAGTTCTGATGTGGTGTGTGAGGCTACTGCTTCCAGCGAAACACTTCTGACAATATTCACATTGATATGACTTCTCAGTGTGAATCCTGATGTGGTTTTCTCGGCTGGTTTTTTGGGCAAAATATTTCTGACAGTACTTGCAGTGATAGGGTTTCTCTTTGGTATGAGTTCTGATGTGTGTTGTCAGATTACTATTCTGTGTAAAACATTTCTGGCAATACTCGCACTGATAGGGCTTCTCTTTGGTATGAGTTCTGGTGTGGCGTGTGAGGCTACTACTTCCAGCGAAACACTGCTGACGATATTCACATTGATATTTCTTAGTGTCATTTCTGGCATGGTTCACTAGGCTAATGTTTAGAGCAAAACATTTCTGACAGTACTGACACTGATAGGTTTTCTTTTTAATGTTCAAGAAGTGGTTACATTGGTACCCTAGCTGCCTGTAGTTATTCAAATGTCTTTCCAGATCTCCATTTTTGACAAACGAGCCCGTACATATTTAATCAGATGTCTGTTAACATGGGTTTTGAATTTGTCCAAAGAATAATGCTTGAGTTTGCAAAATGCACAAGAAAATGGTTTGAAAAGTGTAATTGCCATCCTGAGAGGAAACCATCAATATTCAAAGATGTTGATCAAGTTACTGTGTACCTGAAACCCATGGAAGTCAATTCCGTTAATTCTAGTAAAGATGTCCTTGAGTGAAGCAGCACGCAATATATGACCACAATCCTCACTGGCTTCCGTGCAGTGGATCAAAAAACCTGAAAAGTTACATTCATCAATGTTAATTGTATTCTAAAGTAATTACATTCAAACCACATAATGATATCTTTTCGATGGAGTGGATAGAAATACATGTGTTTAATGTTTAGAAATAAATTCAATTTGCAGTGGCAAATGAGGTTAAAGTGAAAGCCCCACCTTTGGTTCAAGTTCCTTGGGGAGTAAGTGAAGGTTAAAATTTATCCATGTAAATTCTGTTCTGTCTGTCATCAAAGTATTGTCAGTTCTTCTGTGGAGAACTGGCCAGACAGGACTTCCTGTTTACGAAACTAAGCGTTCATGTTGCATTTCCATTTCCATAGGTCTTTCAGTTCTTGAGTTCGGGGCTGTCGTTTTTTTCTTCTGAATGGGGTCATGAATATACGGGGGAGTGTCAAAGAATTTTCAGACCAAAATTTTATACACCAAAATTAGGGTGGTTATAGAACTTACAGTTAAAATGTGCATTCAGTCCACATTTACAATCCAAATTTTAATACACTCCGTGCAATTTTGGCATCCTCAGCAAAAAGAATACTTACTTGTCTTGAGTCTGTGCAGGCGGAAGGGGTCATAAAAATTTAGCTCGCTATATGGGGGTCATAAACAATTGACACCGGTCAACAACATATACATGACCCCCTTCAAAAGAAAATGACATCCCTCTTATATACTGAAAATGAAACTTATGTGCATTTTCCACCCTCGCGAGAAAAAATCATGTGACATGGGGAGGAATGATACCCCTTTAAACACATTCCTCTTGCATGTGTTATAATAGTGCAAACACTGTTAGTTCATGCTCCCCTCCAACACACCTGATGGGGTGCTAATTAGGTCTTGGATGGTAAAGCCTTTTTGTTAATGGTCATAATAATATGATGCAAGCCAAAATTACTTGCCCCCCCCCCCCGACATGCCAAAATTGCTTCCCCCCTCATAATTATGGCAAAGTTTTTTTATGTCACAGACGCTCAAGGTTTTAAGTCAGATCTATTTCATTCGGTTGGAGACTGAACACTAGATAAATATTTTTGTTCCAGCACTCCAAATATATTTAGGGTTGGCATGGATGAGCAGGGGGTCAGTTGGGTGACCCAAAACACATATTATTTTGTCCAGCCTAAGGTTTGTCTTTGGTATGAGTTCTGAGGTGTCTTGTCAGGTTACTATTCTGTGAAAAACATTTCTGGCAATACTCACACTGGTAGGGGTTCTCTTTGGTATGAGTTCTCATGTGTACTGTCAGATGATTATTCTGTGGAAAACATTTCTGGCAATACTTGCACTGATAAGGTTTCTCTTTGGTATGAGTTCTGATGTGTCTTGTCATATCAATATTATGAGCAAAATATTTTTGGCAATACTCACACTGATAGGGTTTCTCTTTCGTATGAGTTCTAATGTGACATCTCAGAGTACTATTCTGTGTAAAACATTTTTGGCAATACTCACACTCATACGGTTTCTCTTTGGTATGAGTTCTGATGTGTCGTGTTAGTGTGCTTTTCTGTGGAAAGCATTTCTGGCAATGCTCACATTGATAGGGTTTCTCTTTGGTATGAGTTCTGATGTGTACTGTCAGAAGACAATTATGTGGAAAACATTTCTGGCAATACTCACACTGATAGTGTTTCATTTTGGTATGAGCCGTCAGATTACTATTCTGTGTAAAACATTTTTGGCAATACTCACACTGGTAGAGTTTTTCTTTAGTGTGAGTCCTGATGTGTTTTGCCAGAATACTATTCCGTGTAAAACATTTCTGGCAATACTCACACTGATAGGGTTTCTCTTTGGTATGAGTTCTGATGTGTCTTGTAAGGGTGCTATTCTGTGTAAAGTGTATCTGGCAATACTCACACTTGTAGGGTTTCTCTTTGGTATGCGTTTTGATGTGTCTTGTCAATACACTATTC
The DNA here is from genome assembly GCF_039555335.1 of Amphiura filiformis. Taxonomy (NCBI): domain Eukaryota; kingdom Metazoa; phylum Echinodermata; class Ophiuroidea; order Amphilepidida; family Amphiuridae; genus Amphiura; species Amphiura filiformis. Next base: position 5,808,269 of record NC_092646.1, read on the forward strand.
TGTGTAAAACATTTCTGGCAATACTCACACTGGTAGGGTTTCTCTTTGGTATGAGTTCTGATGTGTTGTGTGAGGCTACTCCTTCCAGCGAAACACTTCTGACAATATTCACATTGATATTTCTCGGTGTGAATTCTGGTGTGCTTCACTAGGCCAATTTTAAGAGCAAAACATTTCTGACAGTACTGGCACTGATAGGTTTTCTCTTCAATGTTCAAGAAGTAATTGCATTGGTACCCTAGCTGCCTGTGACTATTTAAATGTCTTTTTAGCTCTCCATTTTTTGACAGCCGAGCCCGCACATATTTAATCAGATGTCTGTTAATGTGGGTTTTGAGTTTGTCCAAAGAATAATGTTTGAGATTGCAAAATGCACAAGAAAATGGTTGGAAAAGTTTTGTTGCCATCTTCAGAAGAACCCAACAACATTCAACGATTTAGATTAAGTTACTGTGTGCACCGGAAACATACCATGGAAGTCAATTGTAGACTAGTAAAGATGTCCCTGAGTGAAGCAGCCCGCATGCAATACAAGACCACAATCCTCACTGGCTTTTGTCCTGGTTCTTCTCACTAGTTTCCAACTGCAGTGGATTAAAATACCTGAAAGGTTACAACATTGATTAAATTTAATGTTAATTATATTCAGACCACCTGGTGTTTTATATCTTCCTTATAGTGGATAGAATTCCAAATTCCTAACACTGGACCCTGCTTTTTGGGATCGGAAGTCAAAGAAGATCCGAAAAAGTCAAGGAGAAGAAGAATTTTTGACTTGGCACCCCCGGGATTCGAACCTTTGACCCCTCGCATGCCAAGCACACGATCATGGACCGGTAGCTACACGGGTTATTGCTGCCCGCCAGCAATTCCATGCGATATAACACTTAGGGTGATTGCATCATCGCAGACCCTGGGATTCATGCATGCACAGATTTTTTCATCGTAAGATTTTGTAAGATTTTTGGGTGTTAGGGTTAGGGTAGGCTCTAATCTGGAAAAATACATCTTAGTTAACCCTAACACTGGACCCTGCTTTTTGGGATCGGAAGTCAAAGAAGATCCGAAAAAGTCAAGGAGAAGAAGAATTTTTGACTTGGCACCCCAGGGATTCGAACCTTTGACCCCTCGCATGCCAAGCACACAATCACGGACCTATAGCTACACGGGTTATTGCTGCCCAGCCAGCAATTCCGTGCGCATATAACACTTAGGGTGATTGCGTCATCGAGACCCTGGGATTCATGCATGCAGATTTTTTCATCGTAAGATTTTGTAAGAATTTTGGGTGTTAGGGTTAATGTTTAGAAATACAGTGGAAACTCTTGAATACAAAATTTGTGGGGCCACAAAATTTAATTTGTCTTATGAGGATTTTGCCTTATCCATCACATATTACATAGGGGTTCATTGTCAGGGACCTGAAAATCAAGCTTGTCTTCTCAGGTTTTTTGTATTATCAGAGCTTGTATTATAACAAGTTTCCACTGTATTATAATTTGACCTGGCCATATCCAACGATTTTCATGTTAAAAATTTTGTATCAAGCAAATTAAAGCCTAGATCCCCTCTTACAACCCATCGACAGTTCCAATTCCAATGAAGGGTCACCGAATTTGGAACAAATAATATATATTAATGGGTAACAGGGTAACACAGGATTATCGGCTACACTTGCCTGTCCTGTAAAAACTAGAGCGGTTCTCGACTTGCGCGGTTCTCGACGCAAAGCGTCGGCCGCAATGCCTCCACCTTGACGCGTATCATTTTAACTGGTGCAATTTCACTAGGAACTGGCCATTTCTAGATGACAGTGTAGGTTTTTAGAAAAAGTGTAACAAATGAAAGATCCTTGACCCATTTTGTCTTCATCAAAATGGTTTGATTTGGGTACCAGAAGCAAGGAAGTATTTTGATACTATCCGAGTGGAATGTAAGGCCAAAAATGACCTTCCAAAAAATTTAACTTTATATGTTGACTGTACCCACCAAGTTTCATGCCCATACGACAGTTTTAAGTTATTTGACCTCAGATGATGACCCCTGGATGACCCCAAAATGACCGTCCAAAATTTGACTCTAAATGTTGACTGTATCCACCCAGTTTCATGCCCATACGACAGTTTTAAGTTATTTGACCTCAGATGACCCAGGCTGGGTGACTCCGGATGACCCCAAAATGACCCTCAAAAAATTTGGTTCTAAAATGTTTACAGTACCCCCCAAGGTTGATGCCCATACAACGGTTTTTGCTAATTTGACCTCAGATGACCCCTGGGTGACCCCTGATGACCCAAAAAAGACCGTCCAAAAATTTGACTCTAAATGTTGACTGTACCCACCAAGTTTCATGCCCATATGACAGTTTTAAGTTATTTGACCTCAGATGACCCCTGGGTGACCCCGGATGACCCCCAAAAGACCGTCCAAAAATTTGGCTCTAAATGTTTACAGTACCCTCCAAGGTTCATGCCCATACGGCAGTTTTAAGTTATTTGACCTCAGATGACCCAGGCTGGGTGACCCCGGATGACCCCAAAATGACCCTCAAAAAATTTGGTTCTAAAATGTTTACAGTACCCCCAAGATTCATGCCCATACTGACGGTTTTTGCTAATTTGACCTCAGATGACCCCTAGATGACCTTGGGTGACCTTGACCCACTAACCAAACCTACTGGAATTTGAAGACCGCCAATGACCATCCCTCCACCAAATTGCATCACTTTACATCTTATCAGTTCCGAGATATTGCACCCGCAAGCTCGGACGGACGGACGGACGGACAGATGGACGGACAACCAGGAAACATAATACCTCCGGTGGAGGCATAAAAAACGACCAGCTATCTACAGTGACCCCCTCCGTTCACCAGGTCACTTGTGCCTGGCCGACGTTTCATCAGCGTTACCTCCTACATTTCAGCAGTTAATGCCTAGATATGCCCGACATAATAAAAACTACAAAATGTGGGACATTCAGGTGAGCATACTTTTCCTCATAACATTGCCAATTGTAGTGGGCCTGCAGACATGATTGACCCCTCATTTTTTAAGTTAAATGATTCTCTTTTTAATGAAAGCAATTTTAGGTGAATTTATTAAATTTCCATATTTTATGAACATGCCTAATAAAGCACTTCAGGATATGGGCTGTGGAATAATTAAAATATCTGAACTGCCCCCCCTCAGCCTGCCAAGAAAATCTTTGCCCCCCCCCCCCTTGCACATGCCAAATTTCTGGAATCCCAATTTGCAAGTCTTGTATAGCCTATGGTCTAGATAAATTTGCATATATTAACAGTGTTGCAATAATAAGTGCGTAGCAGTAGCAAAATGTTACACAATTTTTATTATTTGCTACACAATTTTGGAATGTGTAGCAATTTTGAACCATTCATAAGCATTCGCTCCCAAATTTGGTGAACATTTATGCTACACAAATATGCATATGAGTTTCGCGTACCATTTTCCTGAAGCCTTTTAGGGCATGATCACATCAGGCACTTTTGATATAGGGACGTGAGTCGACCCTACATGAAACCACTTCCCTGTGTAGTGTGAACACAAAGTAAGTGGATTCGACCCTACATCAACAATGTGGATCGAAACTACCTGGTTGAGGTAGTTTCAGCCCCTAGGAGGTGGGTTAAATTTCAGAATGTGAACGCGATAATGTGGAGTCGATCCAGATCGACTACACATAACGCTAATTCTACAAAATCCGGTGCCAATCCACTATAAAAATTGAAAAAATAAAAGTTGTTCAAAAATACCTGCTTTTTTGTTTATTAAGAGTAAATTTATGTATCACTACTTTCAGATGTAAAAAATTGCCAACACCACTTGCATATTTTTCTTTCAGGAAGTCATGATGCTTTTTAATACTAAGGGCGTGTTCACATTACACAATGTGGGTTCGTACCTAGGTAGTGAAGTGGTGTCGATCCACATCGAATCCACATTGAGTTCGCGTTCACACTAGCAAGCTAATCTACATCGAAAGTGGGTTATGACGTAAGTGGAGCGAATCCACATACCCGGATGTTACATGTAGAACGACTCACATGTAGTACCACGCAGCATAGATACCAAATTTCGTAAAGCCATCACCTCAGAAGCGATTTATAGACCTTTTTCTGATGATGTCACCTATCGATATTGGAGTCTGAGATGTAGACAAACAGCATGTGCGTTTCTCACGTGTTCACGGTGTAAAAATACCAAATACAGCGTATTTTCTCCTCTGTTTTGTCATATTTCACTTTAGCTTCCATAAAATAATTGTTTAAACGGGAACTGTATACTAGTTACCGGTACCTTTGTTCCAGTTTGTTTTGATGCCATAAAATACAAAAGATATATACGGAAAAACAGCGATGCTATTTAAAATTCAATCTTTATTTTGTTTCACAATTTTGTTTACTTTTTACACCGTGAAGAACTACACGCGTACTGCGAGCTGGCAATTCGCGCAGGACGTGGCGCAAAGTTGATCGCGCTACCGGCGCGGTAATTGCGCTTTGGGTGCGGATGACTCGAATGCTGGACCCCAATATCGATTGATTGGTGACGTCTTTGACGCTCACCATTTCGCCATTTCACGACCACAGCCACTTCGGTATATGTGGATCGACTCCACATTATCGTGTTCACATTACGAAATTTAACCCACCTCCTAGGGTCGAAACTACCTCAACCAGGTAGTTTCGATCCACATTGTTGATGTAGGGTCGAATCCACTTACTTTGTGTTCACACTACACTGGGAAGTGGTTTCGATGTAGGGTCGACTCCACGTCCCTACATCAAAAGTGCCTGATGTGATCACGCCCTAACAGTCAATGTAATGTGAGCTACGTTACTGACTACAAAATGGGCTGGTTTTACTCAATCCAAGGTCATAAAAAGCAATCTAAAGATCACTTGAGTGAAATGTAAAACAGATTTCACCATTTCATAGAAGTTTTGAAGATGCATAAATGAGTGTGTAACGTAGCTCACAGTAACGTAGTTCACTGGTTTTTAATGGTTTTAATGTGATTTGCGAACGTTAGAACGTTATATCGGTTAATTCTAATATATATGGGGTTCGACCACTGGAAGCTTTCACATATTATTAGGATCTAATACAAGTACGTGCATACTATAGAATCCTGGTAACGTAGCTCACCAATCTTAACATGGTCGGTCGAAATTTCAATGTTTACAACATTTCTATGCCAAAAATATGCTACAGCATCACGATTTGTACTGTGATTTTTAAAAACCTATGAGTGTTTTCTTTCAAAAACCGCAAATTACATTGATACCTCTCTCTGTTTTACTTCTTTCCAATAACATGTGTTAAAAAGGGGTAACGTAGATCACAGCGTTTTGGTGGAAAGTGCAATTCATTTTAGAATTACACAAAGATGTTTTAGTCACTGAAAAATAATGTTGATAAACAATATGATGGTGCGTTATCTAATTTAAAAAAAAAAACAAATATGTAAAGAAATCGCATTTACTCAAAGAAAATATTCAGGGTTAGATGTGACACTTGAGCAGTGGAAACGCATTTTTAGTGATTTTTGAGCCTTTGCAAGGGTTAATCAGGCTGAAGAAAGCATTTAAAGTATGGAAAACTATATATGTCCGTGTAGATCTCGTTGAGTTCTACCAGAAAAACAACATATTTGATGCCCTAAATGCTCGACAAAGTGTTTGTGGACCAAAGAACGGAAAAAAGGCTATTGGCACCGGATTTTGTAGAATGAGTGATATACCGGAAGTGGCCGTGGTCGTACGGGCCTAAATGGTGAACGTCAATGGAACAAAACGAACTGTATTCACTGGGAATTGACTTCATGACATTTACATGCTAAAAAATATTTCAGTCCACAGCATGGTCAACATAAGCTTACATAAATTACTTGTTTTATGATCAGACAGGCCGTGTTACGGGCAATCCCAAATAAATGGCTTATGGTTCTGTATATTCGGCGTTTTAGCCACCACAATGTTACCGCTAGTCACTTCTCTGGGACTAGTATCAGGAATAATAGACAAAGGGATAGGCATCCTAGACTGCTGCCCTCTGTTGAAATATGTATCCTAGGTCTAGACAATAGGCGGATTAGCGGCCATTTTGTCTTCGACATGATTTTATTCACATGTCCTTATACTTTTGTACACAAATATATAAGTTAACAGGTTTACAATAATTAAAATTATATTTTGAATATGCAATATATTCTGTAGTAAATCGATCAAACGACGGTGATTGTTCAGGTATTAAATGCTTGATAAAATTAAACTGTCTGACCAGCTAGTATTCTCCTCCGCCGTCAGTGTGATTCCAGACACTCCACGACGTACCGTGTTGCGAAGGTGGAGGAGACTAAAAGCTGTATTGACAAACACGCATGCGTTACAAAATATGTAGCCAAGGTCGAACAATAGCGTGACGTAGTTTCCGGCATCGTTCCTATATGCACTTTCACCCTCCTGCTGATCCATCATGTCCAATGTGACTTTTAGTCCTCTTCAGATTTGTAGCAAGCCCCGCATCAATGGCAGGTTTGATATACGTTTGACAAATTGCGTTAGTCAAATTATCCACGTCAACTCTATCACAATCAAAATTGTCGATTACTGTAGCTAAATGTTCAATTTCAGAATTATTAAAATTATCCTTGTACTTAACTGACATTGACCTATCCCAGCCTAGTATCAGGAGGGTGAAAGTGCATAGGAACAATGCCGGAAACTACGTCACTCTATTGTTCAACTTAAACTACATCATTTTTAACGCATGTGTGTTCGTTAATACAGCTTTAGTCTCCTCCACCTTCTCAACATGGTACATGGAATGTCTGGAATCACACTGACAGCGGAGGAGAGCTGGAGACAGTTTAATTTTATCAAGCATATACATCCTAAACAATCACCGTCATTTGATCGATTTACTACAGAATATAATTGATTATTCAAAATATAATTTTAATATTGTAAACATGTTAACTTTATACATATTTGTGTACTAAAGTATAAGGACACGTGAATAAAATCATGTCAAGACAAAATGGCCGCTTAATCCGCTCATTGTCTAGACTTAAACTACATCTTCCGGTTTGTTACGTAATACTAAGATGCCCATCCTTTGTATCGATCCCTGCTAGTATCCTGCGTGGTCGCGGCGCTTTACTTCCGGGTCGTAAACATCCAGGTATGGTCGCATGTCACAAATAGGTCACCCAAAAATGGAGCAGCCGTACCATGAAAACACTTTTGTCACACTTCAAGTCAGGTCTATTCTAAAAGTATAATACCTATTGTAGAAAGTTTGGTGTCATTTTGTAGATAATTATGTTCTTTTTCAAATACAAAAACTCCCAAGTCAATTGAACAACAACTTTGAGATTTATACCTCAATATGTAAAGATGTGTCAATGGAGCAGCCGGGTCGGGGAGCCGGGTCGGGGGAGCCCCATAGGATTGTACACAAAATTCTGAAAATATGACAAACTTCAAACCTTTGTATCTTAAAAAGTACAACTAGCATGGACCTCAAATTGCACATATATCATCCTGGATTGTAGATCTACTTCATAGTAGATCAACTGTAACAAAAGATGTAACTAATTAATTACCTAATTAAATGCTAATTAAGACAGTTTTCCCTATATGTTACTGTGCAAAATGTGCATATTATGCTCCGACATTTCTAAATGGACTATCTCTTGCCCGAGTCACCCTGCTTATTCAAAAGTACACCTATTTTTATGGAAATTTGATGAGGAATTCAATTATGCTATTAGTTTTAGTGCCAGAAATGGAAGAAAAAAGTTTTGATTGATAAATGTCATAAAAATCGACAAATTATTTTACAATTTTTGACCACCCTGTATGTTTAACGCAAGGGATACCAAACTTTTTCTTCCTAATTTGTTTGAAGGACCCATGCAATGTCTTTCTGAATCCATATTTATTTTGAGCTACATAGCTTTCAGAAAAGGAAAATTTGGGGTTCGCCATGACAAGAAAAATGTTAATTTTGTTGTTGTCCCACCCTGTATATTTCTTACCCACCCTGTATTATGACGTTATACTTTGTTGATTTGGCATCCTTGTAATATAAGCTTTCCAGAAATATATACTTATAATGGTCTAAAATGTATTCATTAAAAGTTGTGTTGAATTGAATTAAAATTGGTGATATTTTACTCATTTTACATCATGTTACACAAAAGATGACCAATTCATGACATGCGACCGTATGTGGATTCGCTCCACTTACGTCATAACCGACTTTCGATGCAGATTAGCTTGGTAGTGTGAACGCGAACTCAATGTGGATTCGATGTGGATTGACACCACTTCACTAATCACTACCTAGGTACGAACCCACATTGTGTATTATGTGAACACGCCCTTAGGGTCAAAACTACTGTATTGTGTCACTGTAGTCTTATGTTACAAATCGTTTACATACTCATAGAACTCAAAAAACTAAAAATGTTGTAAGTTGCTAAAAATAACATGCAGACAGTGTTCGAAATAAGTGCTTATCCTCTTGTCCTCTTGTCCAAAAATCACTGGGGACAACCATATTGAGCTATGTACTTTATATCCCCTGGACAACCACTATTTGGATTCTTTGTACTCAAAAACATGACATTTATATTTGGGGGACAACCAAAATATTTTTAATTTTGAATTTTCAGAATTCATGCTTTAGTTGTCCTCGGGACAACCTCCATATTTTCCTTATTTCGGACACTGCATGCAGATGTGATTTTCTTAAATTTAATCATGGCCGTACAAATACTGGTAACATGTGTTTCAGTAACGGATGTTTCAGTTAATTTCTAAAACTTCCACATCTGTCATGTTTGTCTGTTAATATCATTGGTTATAAAATAATGATAGCAGTGGCAGTGCAACAAAATTATTTCACTTACTAATACTTGCCTTGACTCGAGTTGCTGAATTTTCAGTGCAGTAGTTCTAGTCCTTGCCCATAATATACATATCTTACTTGTCTCCAATGGGCTATAATTTTTGAGAAAAATGCAAAAATAGGCACAACATTGGGCAGGGGTGTTACTGTAGTAAACTCCTAGACGCACAGACTCAGTGGTCTAGATGGTACACCGTATACTTAAGCCCCCGCATAATTTCCTGCCGCTTGCCGCAGCGGCAAGCGGCAGGGCGTTTCAACCAATGACAAGCCTTGATTGTGTCCGTTTGTCTGCAATGCGCGTGCGCCACGCCGCTCAGCGACAAGCGACAGGGTAGTATGAAACCATCATTACTTACTGGAGGAAATACTAATCAATCAACTAACAAACCAAGATGTCTGCTTACAGTATAGTGGAATATCTCGCTGACCATGACGGCTACAAATGCGGTTATTGTGGCTCTAAGGACACGAATTTCTCTCGTGGTAAGTGTAATCAAATGCTAAGGTTCTGAAGATTAGACTGGTCTTGTTTTGACGTGATGACAAGATACGGGTATCGCTGGAACGAGATTTTTCGACTGACCCTAATTTGACAACTCTGTTCTCTATCCTGTTCACTTCCTCCTAGATATACATTTGTATACATATCGTCCTATGGACCGGCGCCCGCGCAAAGTGAAAGTAAAAGTGATTTCAAATGGAATGTGATATATTGTAGATTAGACCAGCAGAGAGTGCCCAGAAACCTTCAACACCGGAATGCTTGAAGGGCATACAGACAAATTACATTTCAGAGAATTCAGACCAGGAAAGATTGTTATAAATATTCGTTCTTCCCACGCACAGTGGTTGATTGGAACAATTTGCCATACGACATCATCTCTACAGAGAAACCAACATCTTTCAAGACATAAGCACCTAAGAGAATAACAAATTTTTTATGCGCACTCACAATCCTGTCCGCATTACTCTACCAGTTGCTGAGCAACGAAAGGAGTGTTGGGCAGTATCAGTATCAGAATCAGACTTAGAAATGAAAATGGTATAAAAAAAAGGCAAACCGGCTATGGCCGATACCCTGACAGTTGTAGTAACTACAAATTTAACGCTTGAGGACTTGTTTTCAAGTTGTAGAAGGTGCCATAGGGTGGCTGGAGTGTAATAATTATTTTCATTATAAATGTCGCAAAATATTAATATTGACAATAATTAATAACCTGTTTCACCTCTCCATATATTCATACATTGCTCACCTGTGTTTTCATATCATATTTTGTGGTGAAAAATGATTACAAATGTGTAATTTGCAATCATTTTTGGAGCAATGATTTCTTCGAACCGACGGCTAAGTGTGTATGTGAATGCACATTAAACACATACAAACACATACACAGCACCTGTTGGAACTCCCGGTCGGAGCCGGGAGTTTCGATTATTGGAACTGATACCTTGAGTAAATATATAGTAGGATTTCAATTTTTTATTAATGAAGTTACTTGTAGTTTTGAGGAATGACAAAGTTGTTTTTGAAAACTAAAATGTTTGTTTCAACTGATGATAGGAATCATAAGGTGAGTGAATTTGTGAAGAGATTTGCTTGTTTGAGTGATAGTAGGATACGCAATGTAGGCTGGTCCTCTGTTTGACCGGCTCCGACGCCTCAATTCACGCTGAATTATTCAGTACCTGCTAACCAGACAGCAATACTGCGTATTGCTGTATGGAACCAGACATACCTTGGCTACACTCGCTTGCCAGTAAAATAATGATAGGGCGCTTGCACGAAAGATTAAAAGGTTGATAAAAATTACCTGCATTGATTTGCAGAGGCTCAACATTTTTCAATATGTAGGTATGCTAGGTGAATTCAAATTTGCCATCAAACTGCATCATTTTACATATCAAATTAAAGCCCTTGAGCAAAGAAAGCCAAAACTGAAAACATTTTTGTCATAGCACTTTCCGTAATCCGCGTAACAAAGTTAAATCTTGTCAAAGATTGACTTACATCAAAAAGATTCAGCTAGCAAAATTCCACAAAACGGCATTTCAGGGGTGTTTCTAGATCTTAGTCTCATGGCGATAGCAGCTTTTTTTTAATGGAACTGCTATCAAAATCCTCTAAAATTCCATGTGCGACTTGATTATCACCATAAAAATCATATATTTGGGTCAAGTGAAGTATAGAAATCATATTTATGTAGATTTCCTTCACCGACCTATTCTTGAAAAAAATTCTAATTTCTATGTAAATATGCATTGTGTTTGGGCCCTGGTTTCAGCGAATTTCGCTGACTAGCAAATGTGTTAACTAAGGTTTGCCTGGGATGTAGCTCTTCTGGAGCCTTTGAGAGGAAACTTTACAAAGAGTTTACAATATATGCAAACAACAGGGATTTACGTGAACCATGAAAGTTCATATGTTAGGTATGCCAGGCAAACCTTAGTTCACACATTTGCTAGTCAGCCAAATTAACCGACAATGTCAATGTATATTTACATAGAAATTTAAAACAACTGGCCGAAGAAGGAAACCTACATTTAACAAGTTTTCTATACTTCACTTGACCCAAATATATGATTTTTTATGGTGATAAGACAATTTTAGAGGGATTTTGAGGCTCAGTTCCAAAAAAAGCTGCTATCATAATGAGACTAAGATCTAGAAACACCCCTAGATGCCATTTTGGGGAATTTTGCTAGCTGAATCTTTTTGATGAAAGTCAATTTTTGACAAGATGTAACTTTGCTACGGAAAGTGCAATAAAAAAAAGGTTTTCAGTTTTGGCTTTGTTTACTCAAGGGCTTTAATTTGATATATAAAATGATGCAGTTTGATGGCAAATTTGAATTCACCTAGCATACCTACATCTGTGTTGGTATAAATCATGATTTTGATTTAAACTTTTGATCCAAACACAAGGAATTAATTCCTACCTCGCAATTTTCAGATGGTACTCCATCTTTCATCAGCGAGTGAGTGACTGTATCAGGTTGTGATCTTTTTGACCTTTGACCTGATAACAGACTCGTAGACTCCTGAGAGTTTGAACCGGCCCGTCTTTGTTGAGAGCTTTGTTGTTGGATTCCTACAGCGTTTTTCTGCCGACTTTCGGATGATGCATGCACATTAAAAAATATTGTTTAAAAACATGTTTAAATAGGCCTACAATATGGTTTCCAAATAATTTGTTCTTGACTTTCAGATGGTTCATGCACATTAATGTTATTACATACATATGCAATGTCTTCTGAAAGTATTTAGTCAACTATTTATTGGTGCAAAAGAAAAGGCCTACAAGATGGTTTCCTAACTGCCGATTTTCGGATGATGCATGCACATTAAAAAAGGCACACATTAATATTTTTTCAAATATGCTTCAGCGTTTCAAGCATGTATCTATGATGTGAGGTAGGCCACACAGGTGACCCTCCCCCCCCCTGGAGTGGGGGTGGGGGAGGTGGGTGTTTGAGTTCTGGTGGAATGGTCCACTTGAATCAATGACTCGTAGACTCCTGAGAGTTTGAACCGCCCGCCTTTGTTGAGAGATTTGTTGTTGGATTCCTACAGCGTTTTTCTGCCGACTTTCGGATGATGCATGCACATTAAAAAATATTGTTTAAAAACATGTTTAAATAGGCCTACAACATGGTTTCCAAATAATTTGTTCTTGACTTTCAGATGGTTCATGCACATTAATATTATTACATATGCAATGTCTTCTGAAAGTATTTAGTCAACTATTTATTGGTGCAAAAGAAAAGGCCTACAAGATGGTTTCCTAACTGTTTGACTTCTGGTGGAATGGTCCACGTGAATCAATGAATTATGAGTTTGTTATAGTGCATCATATATGAAGGCCAGCCATGCAAATCATGTAAATAAAGCCAGTGCAGCAATTTCAAAAATGCCTTGTACATGGTTAAGTATAGGAAAGTGGACATTAAAAAGTGCTTTTAACTCGAAAATGGAGCCTCTTTGAATTTTACATTTTAATTTCTTGTTGATAGGTACATAACCTTGTCTTTGCTGTGAAAAATAGTAATCACCAGTTGCCCCGGGTGGGGGTGGGGGGAGGTGGGTGTTTGACTTCTGGTTGAATGGTCCACTTGAATCAATGAATTATGAGTTTGTAATAGTGCATCATATATGAAGGCCAGCCATGCAAATCATGTAATAAAGCCAGTGCAGCAGTTTCAAAAAAGCCTTGTACATGGTTAGGATAGTGTACATTAAAAAGTGCTATAACTCCAAAATGGAGCCTCTTTGAAAATTGCATTTTAACTATCAAATTTATCTTCTGTATGGGGCTTAAAATGGTTTTTACAGTGTAGAAACACTCTAGCTTTGGGGCCCAGGGGCTTCGCCCCCTCGACCCCCACCGTGCCATTGCCCCTGGACCCACCAGGGGCCTTAATCGCCCATGACGCTGCATGACGCGATGCTACGGTCACTTCACTCCCTAAAATACAGTTTTGTATGGCAAAATACAGTTTTTGGGGTCTGTGAGTACAGTTTCTTGAGTTGCAAGGTTTGCATCCCTGCATCTACAGCACGTAGTGTATAGTGACAGAAGTGAAAATAAGACTACCCGTAAACAAATAAGACATAAACTCAAAATCATGACAGTGAATTGTGATGGGTTGAAGGGAAAGAAGAAACAGCATGAATTGGCTTCCTTAATTGACATGGAACAACCTGACATAGTGTTGGGTACAGAATATCATCTCCCTAGTACAATCAATAGCTCTGAGGTGTTCCCTGATACATTTAAGGTTCAGCGTAAAGACCATGATATGTATGGTGGAGGCGTACCGGTATTCATTGCCTACAAGGATGACATAGTTGCCAGTGAAGTGAAAGGGTAGGTGAAAAGTGTTATCCCGATATCAACATGGTGTGTTAACGTCCATAGCAAGTTCCAGCCACTGAAAATGAACATCGGTAGCCTTTGTAATAACGGTTTTTTATTAATGCGAGTGCGAGTTCTTACTCACAGATGACCACAAACAACCTCTGAAACAACGCTTGTTACTTGGTACCAAAGTTAAAAAGTCACCAACAGTAATGTATACTCATTTACCTGTTACAATCGATGTCCATTATCCCATACACTCAATGCAGCAATGGCACTTACAAAGTGTTTTCTGTTCTCATTTGCAGGCATGTGGGCACACTCAATGACATGTGAGGATTATCAAGACCTCATTGATAGAGGATGGAGGAGGTATGTATATGCCTATTGCCTAGCCCCCCCCCCCCCCCACTCAGCACTAAGGCCTGGGCAACCCTGTCATTAAATTGTGTTGCTGTGGTGCTTATTCAAAATATTACCCCATCATAAAGTATATATACCTCCTGTTTTTACCAAAACATGACCTTTTGTCATTCTATTTCTTAACCACAGCACTATAACAACTGGATAATAATAATATCTATTTGAATTACTTACACATGACAAAAGCAAGTCATTCTGGATAAGTGAATGTGCTTAAAGTCCAAATACAGAAGTGCCCATTCATCCTTTTCCCTGGGCCTCAAGGAAGAACAGATGATTAATTGTGTTTTCAACTGATTGAGTGTCCCAGGTTAAAGAAGAAATAAAACAAACAAACAAAAGATGGGGCAAAAGCAAAACAAAATTTTTATTGCATATATGTGAAGCGACTGCTCCTCCCCCTTCCCTTCTCCTAGGTCGATATATGCTAACTGTAGTGTAGAATTTCACTTATTATGCAGGAGTGGCAAGTATGTATACAAACAAGTCATGAACAAGATATGTTGCCAAGTGACACCATCAGATGTGGAGCTCTCAAGTTTGCACACCTCCTCCCTCTTCCCCTAGGTCGATGCTACTGACTGTATATACCTTTCCCTTATGCAGGAGTAGCAAGTATGTATACAAACCAACCATGAATAGGATGTGTTGCCCTAATTATACCATCAGATGTGAAGCTCTCAAGTTTACTCACCCCCTCCTTCCCCCCTAGCTCGATATGCTGCTGACTCTATACCTTTCCCCCCTATGCAGGAGTGGCAAGTATGTCTACAAACCAACCATGAACAGGATGTGTTGCCCTAGTTATACCATCAGATGTGAAGCTCTCAGGTTTAAAGCTACCAAATCACAGAAGAAGATCCTCAAGAGATTCACTAGGTATCTTATGTACGATGAAAAACCCAGAGCAGGAGGTGGAGCTGAGGGGAAACAGTGCAGTGATGACAAAGATATATCAGATGAGGTTGCTTCACCATCACAGGTACGGTACCGATACGTAATATGAACTGTTCCATTTAAAATCCACACTACCCTTGTGAAAGATTTAGAAATATCTTCCATAGGGGGAGTAATGAATTTCAAATGGAATGAGCACATAAGGCAGCTCCATTTGAATTTCATACATCCTCTGAAAATTATTCAATCTGAATCTTCCAGAGAGGGAGGGTTTTAATTAGAGTTGGTTAATGTACTTATTCCATTTGAAATTCATACTCCCCTGTTGAAGATATTTCCCAAATCTTGCACAGGGGGAGGGTGGACTTAAAATGGATTAGCCCTATACTTGTGCAATACAATTGATGTTTGATGGGGTCAGCATGTTGGAGACAGATATGGAGAGAAGGGCCAAAAATTCCCACTGTTAAAAGGGGGATCCACTTCCTAAGTTACATGTATATGATCCTCTCCTTAAATACACCTCTATAGGCGGGATGTGCATCCAACTCTAAGGCAGGATAAACAAACATCATTCTGATGATGCCTATTGACCATGATAGGTGTAACCTTCAATTGTGATATTTTCTGGTATTTCTCATAAATTGTTGTTTAGCCACTGTACTCCTGGGCTATGTGTCCCCATAACAGTGACACAGGCATTTGTTTTGATGGTTTAAGTTACACAAGTGTAAAGTCTCCAAAAGAATGTAAAGTTGGGCATTTAAAGTTTTTTATGCATGTTTACATTTTAATAATCGACTTGTTTTTTGACAATGCTGATAGTCAACCATAAATTCTTAAACACTTAAGAATGTTTTTGCAATCTTATTGGTTCTTACCCGCTTGATATGACACAATATCACACACTTTAGCTGCGGTGTGTCGACGCGATACTCTTACGCACTATTTGAACCAATCGGAGGTGCATAACAACAACCGGACTGATCTATTCTAAGCCCTAGGTAATTCCTTGTAAAATGTAGGATTTAATTTGATTACAATTTGGTATATTTATGATTAATATATTTATTTGAATTGAAGTGTTTAAGAATGGGAATAAAAGTATTGTTTTTTAGTTGCGTATGCAGTGCATCTATCATCTCATATAACACGCTGCATCATTATTTTCGGCGTAAAACAACTCGGCTTTGCTTTGTTTTACTTAAAATAGTGATGTCGCCCGTGTTATATGAGACGATAGATGCACTCCAGCGGCTAAAAACAATACCTTTATTAACTATAGACCATTCCCCAACTGCCAAAGTTCCAGCATCATCTATTGATGAGGGCCAATCACTCCAAAGAGTGCGACATACAAAACTGCTGTGCACATACCACATATTATTACGGTCTCTCACATAAACTCAAAGACACACACCCCCTCTTGTGTAGCGCAAAGGCACACAGAGCAGACCTGATTTGGTAGACACGCACGATTGGACGATTGACCCTCTTGAATATAAAAGAATTCTCAGAATGCAAAGCACATGGATTTTGCCTGTTGGTAAATGGTCTATTTCTCTATTAACGTTAATAAATGTTGTATGTCTTCAATCTATTCAGAATTCAGAAAGGCAACTTGCTGACCGTGATGTCAAAGGGTTAGATTCCAGTGCCATAGATGCCTCTGCTATTATCAATGACAAGACAAAAGAGAAGAGAACAGAGACATCACAATCAGGAGAGACAAAGGGAGAGGGAAGTAGCAAGACACAACAACCAGACAAGGTTCATGTGGAAAAGAAGCAGCCCAAACCAGGTATGAAAAAGGACTTGGCTTGCTAGAATCGGAGCCAGAGATAAAAATACTAGTTTGAGTCTTTATGATAACCCCCCCCCCCACAGCCTGTGATTGGTTATTATCTATTCCATGTTGAAAAGAAGCAGCCCAAACCAGGTATGAAAAGGACTTGGCTGGCTAGAATCGGAGCCAGAGATAAAAATACTAGTTTGAGTCTTTATGATAACCCCCCCCACAGCCTGTGATTGGTTATTATCTATTCCATGTTGAAAAGAAGCAGCCCAAACCAGGTATGAAAAAGGACTTGGTTTGTTAGAATCGAGCCAGAGATAAAAATACTAGTTTGAGTCTTTATGATAACCCCCCCACAGCCTGTGATTGGTTATTATCTATTCCATGTTGAAAAGAAGCAGCCCAAACCAGGTATGAAAAAGGACTTGGTTTGTTAGAATCGAGCCAGAGATAAAATACTAGTTTGAGTCTTTATGATAACCCCCCCCACAGCCTGTGATTGGTTATTATCTATTCCATGTTGAAAAGAAGCAGCCCAAACCAGGTATGAAAAAGGACTTGGCTTGCTAGAATCGGAGCCAGAGATAAAAATACTAGTTTGAGTTTTTATGATAACCCCCCCAGCCTGTGATTGGTTATTATCTATTCCATGTTGAAAAGAAGCAGCCCAAACCAGGTATGAAAAAGGACTTGGTTTGTTAGAATCGAGCCAGAGATAAAAATACTAGTTTGAGTCTTTATGATAACCCCCCCAGCCTGTGATTGGTTATTATCTATTCCATGGTGAAAGAAGCAGCCCAAACCAGGTATGAAAAAGGACTTGGTTTGTTAGAATCGGAGCCAGAGATAAAAATACTAGTTTGAGTCTTTATGATAACCCCCCCCCCCCCACAGCCTGTGATTGGTTATTATCTATTCCATGTTGAAAAGAAGCAGCCCAAACCAGGTATGAAAAAGGACTTGGTTTGCTAGAATCGAGCCAGAGATAAAAAATACTAGTTTGAGTCTTTATGATAACCCCCCCCCCCACAGCCTGTGATTGGTTATTATCTATTCCATGTTGAAAAGAAGCAGCCCAAACCAGGTATGAAAAAGGACTTGGTTTGTTAGAATCGAGCCAGAGATAAAAATACTAGTTTGAGTCTTTATGATAACCCCCCCCACAGCCTGTGATTGGTTATTATCTATTCCATGTTGAAAAGAAGCAGCCCAAACCAGGTATGAAAAAGGACTTGGTTTGTTAGAATCGGAGCCAGAGATAAAAATACTAGTTTGAGTCTTTATGATAAACCCCCACAGCCTGTGATTGGTTATTATCTATTCCATCTCCAGTGACACCTCATGTGGATGTATATTCGCCAGCGAAGTGGTTACATAACTCCTTGGCAACTGGTTCACACACCATTTGACATTTGTAGTACATGCCATAGACTTTGTGTTGCCATCATTCTGATCGTGGTGCAGAACTCAAAAGTGTGATCCAGTTGGCATACTGATAATCAGATTACATGTAACACTTCGCTGGCGAATTGTAATTAACATTGTTGTTTTGAAAAGTCAATATAACACAGCTGTAGTGCCAGTTTGCATGCCCTTCCAGTGAACATAGACTTAAAGTAAGTCTCTGGCAATCACAACATTATGCCTTATTATGTAAGAAAAATAATTATCAAGCACAAATCACATGGTTTTATTTAAAACAAACTCATAGTGACTCTAAAAACAAATAAAAACATCGGTCTCTCAACACGCGATATTCAAAATTCCTGGGTGCCGAAATTGTCGAGTGCAAATTGGTAATCTCAGACTTTAAACTAGTTTCATGTAGGTTAAATTATTTGCTGTAACATATTTTTGGTGCTTGCTACCTAACTTAAATAATTTGCTATTATGTGTTTGTTTTTTCCAGAGGAAGGGCAGTTTTTGCTCAAAACGTTGGTTGTATTTTTGCTTACAATTCAAATACTGCAGCAACCAAACATTTTGAAGCACATTTCTAACACTACACCATTCTAAATATTATTATTATTTTTAGGTCTAGGCTCAGATCCAAGCAAGCCAGCTTGCAAGAAAGCCAAACAGCTACGATTAGAAAGGAAACAACAGAGGCTTGCCCAACGACAAGAGACCACCAATGCCACAGAGACTTCAAAAGCAACTAAAAGGGAAACCAGTGCACCTAAGTGTATAGAAGAACTCATAGTAGATTCACTACCAGGACAAGAGCCTAAACATAAACTAGAGGTGAGATTGTGTACTTCTAGAAAGGCAAATCTTGGCAATGCAGTTAGAGCTGGCCCAGAGCAGTCTATAGTAAATGCCTATAGACAAATCCAATTAGCCAAGTGATGACAGTCAGAATTCTTTTGGCCATTACTGAGTCCCCTCCGCACCAAACTACCCAATTAAGTGGATCAATGCCGCATAAAAAATCAATCTTATTGTGTTGTGTTGTAAACTATCATCATTCTGTTGTCTACCTGTAACTTGGGTGATGAAATGTGGTTTACAACCCCCGCCAAGGATGTATCATTTCACATTGCAGGTGGGATGGGACCCAACTGTTGCTGCCATTGAAGTGTACATAGGACATGTGAAATTGGATTCATCTATATAGATTCTATTTCTAAGGACTTTTTCTGGTTGTAGTTTTGACTGCAAACAGTTTAAAGCTTCTTCATCGCCCGCTTTGTATAGTGACAAAGAAGCCAGGCTACTGTTCCTCTATTTAGTTCTCAGACAGGTGTATGTCAAAGAAGATATCTTACACTTCCCACAATGCAGTACTGATTTGCTATCCAGCGCAACATGGATCGATAGTGACAAATGTACCTCCATGAGCAGAGCACATCCAGATCTTCAAAACATGTTTATATCTTGACTATCGACCCATGTTTAGCCAGTCTATTCTCAACATGAAAGCAAAGTAATAGGAGCACGATTTGATGTAATGAGGTGATGCATCATGTTGTAAAGGATTCTGGGAAGGGTAAGATATCTTATTTGGGTGTATGTTGCTGCTGTTATGTTAAGACCGACTGCTTAGTAGCAACATTGCATTGAATGATTGGTTTTCTAGAGGAGTCGTGCATAGTTTAAAACTTCATACATTTGAGTAATGCACACACATTCTCAAATAAACATGATGTGTCTGTGAATTAGTAAATAAAGAATTGAATTGTGTTGTCACATTTTTATATTTTAGTACCATGATGATCATCAAACAGATTAAATTGATTGTAGATTTTAGAAAATATTACATAACACACTGAAAATATAAATTCGTACCCTTTTTTCCCCACAGACAGATTCAGTGATATAGAGCACATGCAATGGAATCGTTTCCTGGATATTTATTTTATTTATTGCTGGGGGATTCTATTTGATATTATTTATGGATCCATTGGGCTATTCCAGTTGAAATCCATCACACCTATGGAAATTATAATCTTAATCTTCCACACAGGAGTGAAGATTTCAAATGGAGTCACCTATTCAAGTAACCCCATTTGAAATTCACAATTCCTGTATGTAAGAACAGTAAGATTAAGGTCATGTGTATGGATTTCAACTGGAATGACTCCAATCCAATTCAAGACAATGTTTACATGAAATAGCCCAAAACCCATTAGAGACCAACACACCTACATGTTTGAATACTGTAGTGTGTAAGAACTGATGAAATTATTGGATCCGATAAATTTCATAAAATGGGCTGTTTTGTCAAATATGTTGTTGCAAATATCATTTAATTGTTTATGGGAAAAGTATGAACATACCACATCATAAAGTCAAGATAAGAACATTGTAAACATTGCCATTGACCAACCTCACAAAATCTATGAATGCACATTTAACATCTGTGTTACACAATTCCATTTTTCCTTTGACCAGATTCGTCTTGTCAGATCCAGCCCACGGAGCCCAGAATTCCAAGACACCTTTGCAGCCGAATATGCACTCTACAAGAAATACCAAATTACTATACACAAAGACCCACCTACTAAACCCACTGAAAGACAGGTACACACTGATTACAGGGGGGTGTAAGGGAACTGGATAGATCATTATGACTGCTTGGAGCATATGTGTATATTGCAGTTTTTTTTTTAAAAAACTTGCTTTTAAAAAAAGACAAGCAATTGTCAAATTAAATTTGTCTTAAATGGGTCATGATTGTTACACATATTTTTCTCACTTTGGAAACAACAATAATGCAGATCTATGATTCCATTAATGAATGTCGTTGTTTAGAATTTAGTGTTGGAATGTGTGTAACATTCATGTAGCATTTTAAGCATTTCACAAATCTATTCAGCAAAACAAATAGGGGTGGGATGTTAGTTGATGGAACTGCCTTCTGGTCATTTAAAAGATTTCAAAAGTTTAAAAGCTTGGTCTGTTTTAGATTTACTGATGTTAATTACAGATTTTTTTACCCTACCCCCTCTACCGTGTAAGATTTCCCACAAGGCCAATTCAGGGCCAAGTTTTGTGGTTGGTATTTATAGCTTAATTTGACAAAAATGTGAATGAAAATCAATTTCTTTGTTAAAAACAGGTGTGGAAGTAATTTATGTCAGAATGTGTGTTTTTGTGGGGTTGAGGGATGGGATAATCTATCTGGTATAACCCAAAACCTTTTGCAAACGGGTCTACATCAACCACCATGCCCTTTTTAGATACTATGTTGGGTAAATGATAGGGTATTTGCAATCGTGAAGTTGCAAAAAAAGTGGTATTTGGGTCAAAAGTTTATATGGAAATTGAACTGTGTACAGTCAAGGTAAGTTGTGTGAAACTTACTGTGTGTGAGGAAAAAGAAAAGAAAGGAAAACTTGTTGTATCATTTCAATCACAAGGGGCGTTATTGGATTCATTGACAACTCATTTACACTTTGCCATTCTGAGCTATTGATGATAACATTTTCAGCAGGAAGCTTTTTTGTAACAACTTTCTAGACGCTTCTATTCTTAAGTTACATGTAGCCATCAATGGCTCTTTTCAGCGCCACCATTTATTTCAGGCCATGTACGTTGTAGAAGTCTTTTCAGAATCCTCTCTAGACAACGGGTAGTTTACTTTGATCTCTTTCTTGTCCTACAATATTTCAGAGCCAATATCTAAGCAAGGGGCAGTCTTCATTAAAAAATTGGTGCTGAAAGAAATGGATCTAATCATTACAAAAGTTCACAGTTTTGCATTGGTGTGACCCTGCATTTGCCACATGTAGCATTTTATAAGATGTGTTCAAGGCTCAAATTGTCAAACTGTAGTAATCTTCAAATGGCAAAATGCTCCTAAAAATAATGTTGATGGTGCATTCGGTGTTAACCCTTTAGGTTCACACATGAAGCATGTGGTGGTGGTATCCATATCACAATATTAGTTGTCAAACTGCACTGCTTATAGAAAGTCTGATTTTATGACCAAGTATCTATGAATAGGGAGAGACAAGTATGATGATTGCAAACAGTAGTATTAAATTAGTATTTGATCAGAAGGCAGCTTCAGTCACTATCCAAATTATTAGGAAGAAAACATCCAAATTGATCAAACTGCACACCAAATGTTCTATGATTAAACAAGTACACAATGTGATTTGCCAAGCAGTCTCGGATGAACTCCATTGTACATTCACAATCTCACATGCAAAAATATACATAATCTAAACAGTAGAAATAAATTATCAACACCATGATCCCAACAAGGTTACACTTGCTACAATCCAGGGACAAATATACAATCCCCAAATTGGACCCAGCATCGAACCCTGTGGAACACATTTAATACAGCAGTTGCAGATGGCTGGCTACTTATACCTATTCTCGTGACAGGAAAACTGAATCTTTAAGCACTGTCTGGTTTGATTGAAATTAACAAGTGTGGTTTCCTTTCTTTCTTTTTTTTCTTCAAACGCATGTGATTATGTGGGTGTGTATGTGTGTACATTGTGAGTGTAGGTTAGATTAGTAAGAAGTTATCCAAGGAGTGAGGAATTTGAGAGAACATTCAAGGAGTCACAGGCACTGTTTGCCAAATACCAAATGGCCATTCATAAAGATCCACCTGAGGAATGTGATACACTCAGTGTAAGTTTCTAATATTGGCAGGTATATAGTCCCACATTTGTGACCAGCTCCAATAAAACCCGGAACAAGTCGCCAGGCATGTTTTTTAGTTATAGGCCTTTATAGATGACATTCCCATAAAGAAATGAAATTTTGGAATTCTTAGTTTCATGATATTTGACTGTGGGACTAAGTGGACTTTCAAATCGTTGAAAGTATTTATTAAATAGAGGTTTATTTTATC
Source organism: Amphiura filiformis (assembly GCF_039555335.1). Classification (NCBI taxonomy): domain Eukaryota; kingdom Metazoa; phylum Echinodermata; class Ophiuroidea; order Amphilepidida; family Amphiuridae; genus Amphiura; species Amphiura filiformis. Next base: position 5,831,500 of record NC_092646.1, read on the forward strand.
AATAAATAAGTTGAACGATGATAATCCCTATTCAATCCTATGTAAGGCAGGAAACTAATTGGGCCATTACTCTGAATAGCAATTTGGCAAAAATATCAAGGTATCGTTTACAAAATTATCCATATCTTGAAAAGTATTGGTGCTATTTATACAATTTTGGTATCATGTTAAAGTTTATTGTCTGAGTGCTTACATTTTTATTCAAATCGTGAAATGTCAAAAAATGCGATTTGTTCCTGGTTTTGTCAGAACGGGTCACATAAGGGTAGTCCCACATTTTGCATGCATTTTTCCATTGCAACAAACGTGAGAGACTCAGTACACCGGTCGATCTTACCGCTTCCGATGTTGATTAAGATACTTCTTGCATCGATCCCGAGATGCGGAAAAACCAATAGTCATTTTGTCCCACATAAATGAATAAATAACAAAAACCCCCGATCCCCGGTGGACTCACCCAAAAGGTGACGCCACACCATATGATCGCCTTATCCTCCTTGGTCTCCGACTGACACAGACGTGCCTATCGATTGTTCATAGCACTGTGTATCAATTTCTCGACCAAGGCGAGAGATATACGGTTGTAGTTTCACACCTTAGGTAAAACCAAACCGGTATTGTTCGGCTGAGGATAGTTTTGACGGCATTTTCTGACGAAAAAGTGACAAAAAACGATGCAAAACTTAGCTACATATCGTGCATCCGTTTGTATACGGGACACACGAGCAATTCAAAATGGCCGCTCGTTGACGCCATGCATTTTGTTTCCCACGTAAACAACCATTGCAGCCTGTAAGTTACAATAGATGTTTGTACATACACATTGTATTTCATGTACGGTAGGTTATTGTTGCTATGTTAGGGTGATTACTCTATCGTTATGTCTTCATTACCGTCCAATAAAGACGAGTTAATCAGATATTCATACGGTGGGGATTGGTAGGGACCCGTCAGACATTTTAGTAATAAAGTTAGCCAGTCCTTACTTTACCACTAACGTTAGCGACCAGCCTCCGTGCTCAGGTTTGCTTACTGGGCTTGAGTCGCGTGTTGGGGGGTAGTGCCCCCCCTCCCTTTCTCCTCGCTTCGCCTCGGCCCTGTCGGGCTTGCCCTTCCCTGGTGACGGAGCGGGACCCACACCCGCTCTGTTTCACCCACAGGGAGTGCTCACGATCTTCTAGATGTCTTTCTTTTGCTTAGGACTCTCCGAGTTCCAGCTTGACGATTTGGATAGGCTCCGTCATCGCCATAAGACGAAGAAGAAATCTACCAAGGGCACTGGTAAGGTCGACACGGTGGATTCTGCTGTGACAGCCCCTATGGGTCATGGCAGGTCTGCTTAAGGGGCTCCGGTCCCCGGACAAGCAGGCGGTTCCTTCGGGACTGCTAAGCGCGTCCAAAGGCTCAGCAGCCAGCTAAAGCACTGACTATACGCCGGAGCAAAGTAGCAGGCAGCAGAGCGGTAACCACCAGCGAAAAAACCCTAGCGGGTTTTGCAGCAGGAGGATACCAGTCGACACGGTAGATTCTGCTGTGACAGCCCCTATGGGTCATGGCAGGTCTGCTTAAGGGGCTCCGGTCCCCGGACAAGCAGGCGGTTCCTTCGGGACTGCTAAGCGCGTCCAAAGGCTCAGCAGCCAGCGAAAGCACTGACTATACGCCGGAGCAAAGTAGCATGCAGCAGCGCGGTAACCACCAGCGAAAACCCTAGCGGGTTTGTAGCAGGAGGATACCAGTCCTCTAGCGAAAATCCTCACGGGTTTTTAGCAGGAGGACACCCGGCTGTTGCAGGCATATCTACAGGCTCAAACAGCCACAGTAGTCGCCAGCGACGGGCAGCATGCAAGGGTACCCGGGCTTGCCTGGGTTGAACCCTATAGCATGCATGGGTTCAGCAGAGACGATACCGCGGCTAACGCTGTGGGTGTAGTCTTAGCAGAACCAACTGGGGTTGTCACACGGCAGCGTTCCATGGCGGGACCGCCGAGTGATACCCTGGGCCCTAGAATAGCTGCTGGCTGTCCACAGGGACTGGCTGGCGATTATTCAGGGGTTGGGCTCGCAGTCTCTCACGGGACAGCGACCCAGGTGCATTCGTGGCAGCTACAAAGACGAAGCACGGCTTGACTTCAGTGGTAGCCGCTATGCACCCGCCCATAGCTGCCGTGAGTGGTCCGCCACACACAGCGACCTTGGGCGAAGCTCTAGAGGGTACAGTAAGTAGCTTGAACAGCCTAGCTGATCAACAACCCACTTATGTCCTCGAGAGCCAGCGGAGCGTGGGTGATCCATTACCGTCACTGGGTCACTTACCCTCTCTTGATCGATCACTGTCAAATCAACAGGGCATAGCTCCATTGATTGACGCTGCCTATTCAGGTGGCGAGGTGATTGATCGGGGTATGCACGCTCAGCTACCCGTGGTACTAGGCACGCTCCCTCTAGCCAAGGGACAGCCGGTATAGCGGGGTACCCATACACATCGGGCTTGATCCTTGCGGGGAACGCAGTGAGGCATGGGTACAGTGGTACACAGCCGGGAGCCCTCACGGGCACCTACGCTAGTACCGCGCCGGTACCACGCCAGCACACAGCTTGATCCCCCAAACAGGGAACGCAGTGTGGCGAGGGTACAGCGGTCCACAGTTGGGAACCCTCACGGGGACCGACGCTGATACCGCACCGGTACCGCAGCACCGCTTTAGTCGCCACAGTCTCTGTGGCAACAAGGGGAGGCGGTGCTGGTACTGCAGTACCATGGGGTTACCCTGGTGGCGGATCCTTTCAGGGTCAGCTGCCGGCTGGGTATGCCCGTGGTACCCGCCGCAGGGTGTTTCTTCCACGGCCTAGCACCGTGGCAAGTGTCGCCTAGCGATGGCCACGCAGTACCAACATCAGCTGTTGACCAGGCCAGCCGGCATGGAGCTAACCCAGATCTTGATCAGGGTAGGCCCCGTGCTGCTAGCGCTAGGACGACGGCTGCGAGAGCATGCGGACCCAGTGGTGCCATGGCGGATACCTCAGGGTCTTGCGGGAGTACTCCCTCTTCTGCTGGCAGGTAGTCGGCGAGCCACACAGTGGTTATGCCTTCTTACCCGCTTTCAGATGCCCGTCCTCGGTTACCGTCATCATCGGAGCATGATCACGGATACTGTGGGCGAGGAAAGGAGTCGGAAGCTGAGTCCGGTAGTGACATCACTACAGTCTCCTTCCCCGCTGCCCCGCCGAGGGGAGCAACAGCACTGATCTTCCTCCGGACACCCCCTAAGGGGGAGTCCATGGAGGAGGACCAGGGGATCCTTTCAGTAGGATGCTCAGCTGCTGCTTCCTCACTGGGGACGCCTGCACTCTCATTCCCGGCAAACCTCACGGGTAGATATCGTAGGGCTGTCGAGCTCAGTAGAGCTCTGACGCCGCGTGCTTGCACGCTTCCTGTGCGTGGAACGCGGGAGGACCACGGGACCTACCTGAGGGGATCCGAGAGGGACCCAGATGTCGTCAAGCGTATCACGCTCAGACAACATCTGAGCTCTTCCGCGAGGTGAGCCTATTAGCGGTGCTAACAGCTAGCCTCAACGAGAGCTCCATGGGCCTAGCCCATAGGGTGTCCACTCAGCGCCGGGGAGGGGCCTGCCACTCCAATCGCTCAACGCGATGGAAAGGCAGGGTCCTTTTTCTCTTTGGATGCTTCTGCGCCACGGTGGAGGACCGTGCAAATAAGCTACCAACGGAGCACTCTGAAGAGGTCGGAAACTGCCCTTACCATGGGTAGGAGCTCCGACTTCAGCAGGCCGTGCACCACCAACAGTACCCGAGCCCACTACCTCTGCAGCACCCATTTCTGGGAGGCGCAAGGGTAGCACAGGATCAGCTGGCAAGCCCCGAAGAAGAGCAAGCGCTCTTCCAAGGGAAGCTAGGCAGAGCATTCCTGGGGGCTCAGCGGTTTTCCACAGGGGATCTCCCAGTGGACGACCGCTTTATGGCTTTCACCCAGAGGTGGGAAACCATCTCTCTGAGCGCCTGGGTATGGTCAGTGGTGAGTGGGGGGTTACAGACTGGCAACCCAGTCTCCCCACATTCGTCTGCACATTTCAGAGGTCCACAGTAGTACCGTCAGACGGCCCCCAGCGTCGGGCACTACTGACAGGGATCACACAGCTTCTCACGAAGCGGGCGATTGTCCCGGTCTACCCCCCGTTCTACGGGTGATCTTGGAGCCATTGGCTCCAAGGAAGACCGGCGCCGGGAGCCCCATCCGGAACCGCAGGCTGTTGAACACGTTCTTCAGGCCCAAAAGGTTCAGAATGGGGACTCTCGCCGGTGCTAGCCTGCCCCATCAGGGGCATGGGAACAGCATCGCTAGATCTCTCGGACACCTATCTGCATATGCCAATCGCCTCTCAAGATCGGAGGCATCTGCGCTTCTAGGTACAGGATCAAAATTACCAGTTTTGATACCGCCATCCGCCTGTCCATCTCTCCCAGGGTGTTTAACACTCTTGGTCAGAGCGGTGGCAGCGTACCTGAAGCACAGGGGTGTCAACATCAGTTGCTACCTGGACGTTTGGCTCATATACGGACGCACTCCACTGAAGACTACGGGTCTCATGGGGTTGATAGTCCGAGGGTGCGGGACCCTGGATTTTTGATCAGCTCAAAAAGTCCAGCGTGGTCCCGACGCAGACACCACTATTTGTAGGGGCCCGGATCACCCTCACGGAGGGGTTCGGTGCTCTCACCCGAGCGGGTGACGCAACATGGTGCGGTGTGCCTGACTCTTGGCCGAGTCTCGGGCAAAACCCGCTGTGGCATGGATGAAGGTGGTAGGCCTAATGGCCAGTATGGTAGACCTCGTACTGTACTGCCGTTTCTACGTTAGGCTTACCCAACTACACCTTCTAGCCTGCTTGCAGGCCCAGTCGTCACCACTATCCCTCGCGGTTCCGTTGTCGGAGATCGCGCGAGAGGAGCTCTGGTGGTGGACCCATCAGCCCAATTTGACCCAGGGTGTCAGGTTTCCTGCACCCCCGGTATGTCACGTAGTGACAACCATAGCGCCAAAACGGGGCTGGGGGTCCACATCCACGGAGACTCCGTCTCGGGCCTATGGGGGCCATAGAGACAGAGTTTCACATCAACCTCCCTCGCTTACGAGGAGGTGATCGTGGAATCACATACCGTTGTCCTGACGGATAGCACAACCGTGGTAGCCTACCCCAACAGACAAGGGGACTCCGGGCCACCACGATTGAGCCTGCATGCACGACACCTGATAGGGTGGTGCAAGTTCAGGCAGATTACGATGAGAGCGATACACATCGCGGGCGTCACCAGCATCCTCGCGCACAATCTGTCACGAGGAAGGGTGTCGGGACCAGCAGAATGGTCGCTTGCTCCGCTGGTCGCTCAGTCGATCTTCAAGGGGATGTACCACACCTCGAAAGATCTGTTCGCATCTCATCGCAATCATCCACTGCCGGTGTACTGCTCAAGGGTCGCGGACCCCAAGCATTCACCGTGGACGCTCTGTCCATAGACTGGGAGGGATGACAGCTTATGCAGTCCCTCCGATCTCACTACTCATGAGGGTGGTGGCCAAGGTCGGGTGGGAAGACTGCATTGTCATTCTGCTAGCGGCAAGGCCGCTGGGACTCCGCGAGGTACCAGATCTACTCCGGATGCCCGGAGCGGAGGTACCAGTCTAGCACTAGAGCACCTGCAGTTAGCTGCATGGCCCTTACCAGGGAACACGCAGCGGAGGGATACTTTTCATCAGAAGCTGTTTTTCTCATCGCCGGGGCTAGACGGAAGTCTACCCTCCGCACGTATAGCCAGAGTCTGGCTCCATACTACGCTTGGTGCAATGAGACAAATAGCTCTCCGCTTAGAGCCTCTGTGCTGCTAGTTCCGGAGTTTCTGACAGAAAAGTTCCAAGCAAGACTTCAGAAGGGCCACTGGGGCCAGCTATAAGTCAGCTGTCCTCTCCATTCACCGAGGTTTCGAGACGGGTCGCCTATCATAGCCGATGGTTACCTTATTAGTCTACGCCCGACGGTATGTTCAACGAAAGTGTCTACTAAAAAGGAAAGTGATCCTCCTAAGGGATCCCAACACAGTCTTAGATTACCTTAAGGGTCACCCTTTTGACCTTCCGCCAAAAGCGCACGCTTAAATACGTAACTCTCAAGATGGCTTTCGGTTTGGCGTTGGCTTCGGGACGGCGGTGCTGAGTTGCACACGGTCTCGAGGTTAGCTTCCGTGTTCACAAACACTGGAGCGACACTGTTTCGGCGCTCTGTTCTCGTGACTACGAACGGGCGCTGTGCATACCGACATTCGTCCCTCTCCAATCCCCAGGGTTGGGCAAGGTTCGGCTGAAGCCAAAGATAGGCTGGGGTGTCCGATAAGGCGCTGCAGCACTATTTCTTCCGAACACAAGCCTTGCGAGGGACTCACGACCGCATTCATCACCCTTACAGAGCCTTTCGGTTGGTCCAGGTGTTGGTGGGGTCCGGGGATCGCGAAGGTTTCAAGCGCCCCACGACCCACTCGACACGAAGCTATCTCATCATCTTGGGTATACCGTTCGGTTGTCCCTTGAGGAGATCTAGTAGGCGGTGTCCCGAAACCACCTTCGCCTTCTCTACGATACTTCCGCTTACGTTAGTAATCAGAGACGGGCGGAGGTTTACCGACATTGTTCGGCGATCATAATACGGTGGTGTACGGGTACCAGGTTTTCAGACTATACAGAATACTCAGCATGGTAAGAACCAGTGTCGCTATTCTTAACCACCAAACATATTAAGTAAGGAGGTTTATGTCTGTGATCGCGTGGTCTTTTTGTTTCCCGACCGTTGGGGAAAATATTTTCTGACCTCGCGAAAACCATCGTTACCCGCCCCCGATCCCTGATCAGATGCTGACCAATCTTGTACCTCCATCCGCCGGTTACTTGCTAGATCGATCTTTCAGATGTTGATGCAAGAAGTATCTTAATCAACATCGAACGGTAAGATCGACCGTGTACTGAGTCTAGTCCCAAACAAAAATGTTTGGTAGACTCATAACCGGTGCGATCTTACCTTCCGATGTTGATTATCCCGACCCCGCCACCCCTACAAGTTTGGTCCGAGTAGGGGATCCCAAGTCGGATAAGGGCGATCATATGGTGTGACGTCACCTTTGGGTGAGTCCACCGGGGATCGGGGTTTTTGTTATTTATTCATTTATGTGGGACAAAATGACTATTGGTTTTTTCCGCATCTCGGATCGATGCAAGAAGTATCTTAATCAACATCGGAAAGGTAAGATCGCACCGGTTATGAGTCTACCAAACATTTTGTTTGGGACTATTTTGAGTTTTCTGCTGCAATTTTGGTTATACACTATGATTGGGCTATTACATTTGAAATTCACACTCCACTGAGCAAGACTTTGGAATTGCAACCACAAACAATTAGGCCAAAAAAAATAATTGTTTGTTTGTCCACGTCCGACCTGGTCCCGACCGTGTCTTTTTTTTTTTTTTTAATTTGCGTTGAATGTGCTAGTAAAACAGTGGTTAGTATAAATTTAAAGAAAGAAAATGTAAATAAAATGAACAGTATAACATGCAGAACCATCTCAAGAGTTAAACCAGTATAGTGCTGTGTGTTTTGACTTATTTACCAGTTTTCAAATTGTCAGTTTCAAGTGCAATATCTGTATCCTCTATGGACAAACAAACTTTTTTTGGGGGGCCTTAGTTCAGATCAATTTTCATCCCTAAAAAGTGGAATAGATGTGGAAGTTTTTGGAATTGATTAATTTTTGGCCAAATTGTGCAAAATTATACTTGTTTTTATAAATTTCAACAAGTTTTAACTGGAATTTCACACAAAAGTAGCAAATTGTTCCGGCTGAAATGGAGATCTTGCACAAAAGGTGTGTGGATTTTAAACGGAATAGTCCCTAGTCAGTTCTCTGGGATTTCTATTCCAATGATCATTAGCTTGCAAGGGTTTTTGTCCTTCTTCAGATGTGTTGTTGCTGTGACCAAGTTTGCTCTGTATTGTCGCAACGGTAGAATGTGTACACAACATAGAGCTATATACAACCTGTATCAGAATGATTTGTGTCCATTAGTTTCTAGTGATTTTGAGTACCACATCAAAATGCAACATAAGATCTATGTAATTTGTAGATTATCTAATCTTGTTAGTCATAAACGGTCCTTCATTCTATCTACAGCCCGTACATGAAATGTACTCCTGCCTAACATCACAGGAATTGTGAAAAGGGCCAGTTTGAAAAAAGGTGTTAACAACTATGTTAGCTGACAAGTTTGCACCTATAGGCAAAATATCTAATGCTCGATCATGAGAGCCTACTTGGGTACAAACAGGTATTTGCGTCGAGCGTACTCCGCAAAGACCGGTGCTTATGGTGCAAAGACAGCTTTTGAGAATTGACCAATCACAAGGTCGTTGCTAGGCAAGGTCAATGTTTGGTCATGTAGGTCGCGTGATCTTGTTATTGTTTGAAAAGTATGCTGACGCAGAAGGTACATCCTCTCATGATCCAGAATTAGTTATTTTGCCTATAGATAGTACCAAGGTGCAAATTTGTCAGCTTTACCATTATGATGAAGCTGTTAATGCCTTGGTATGTCTTGACATAAAAAGAGTCTCAAAAGGTCTTGGATTTTAATTCTAATTGAGGTTCTTGGCCAATCTCATGGGAGAATAATAATTAGTGATCATAACATGTAGCCACAAGTACTAAGTATTCCATTATCAATTACGATTTCATTAAAGATTTGATTGATTTTCAACCATGCAACATTTCTTTGTCTCTACAGTTCACAAGGTTCCTGGTTGATTCCCCTCTCCAACCAGATGATACAGAAGATGCTCCCGAGTGTGGTTATGGCTCCTTTCATCAGCAATACTGGTTAGATGGTAAACTCATTGCCGTCGGTGTGATTGACCTTCTGCCCCATTGTGTGTCATCGGTTTATTTATTTTACGATCCAGACTATCAATTTCTAAACCTTGGCACATATTCTGCTCTCAGGTAAGTTTTATAGTTGTTTGTTTGCTTACTTTCTTACATAATTGGGGTCAGGTGTGATATCGCCATTTTGACGTCAACATTGGATTAACATGAAAGCTTCACAAATAATTCTTAATATGTAATTCTAAAACCCTTGGGGCATGACAAAGGCCCAAATTTAAATATGTTGTTTTTCAATTTGTAACTGCTAACCATTAATTTTGAATGGGCTGTCAGTCTTGTAGTTTTATCAGCCTTGTACATCACATGTCCTATACCGCCTGTCTAGCATTGTTTGCGGATTGAAATGACAACCATTAAAAATGATTCCCTCTCCAACCAGATGATACAGAAAATCATTATTTTGGGTGATTTTAATGAATTTGATACATCTCTTGTGGAATGTCATGCCAACATGAGCCAGCTTGTTACCTTCCCAACAAGGAAAGATGCCACCCTTGATAAAATTGTCACTGATATCCATTCGTTTTATCAAGACCCAGTTAAACTTCCTGCCATTGGTAAGAGCGATTATTGTTGTATTGCTTTACACCCAAACAAACAAGTTCGCAAACCTAAAGCTGATCGTTCGTATGTGCGTCCTTTAACTGACTCTTCAATTCGCAGCTTTGGGCAGTGGATAACTCTTGAAAAATGGGAAGCGATTTACGCTGTTGAAAGCGCTGATGAGAAAGCATCTGTTTTGGAAGAACTCTTGTTGGAAAAATTCCATACTCATTTTCCTGAGAAATGTGTCAAACACAGGGAGGATGACAAACCCTGGCTGACTGAATCCATAAAGCGGTTAATAAACCAGCGTCAGAAAGCCTATATGTGTGGGAATATTCAATCCCTGTATAAAAAGTGAAGTCACTTCGCCGGCAGTTTGATTGACATTGATTGACGTTGCTATGCCGGTTGCTATGCAATCCAGTGCGCAGCCTAAAACTTACGTACTTGTGCACGTATTTCATTTGCGTACGGCCAAAGGAACTTGCCCTGTATTGCATTGACAGCTTTCGTCATGATTGACAGTTCTTGTGCATTTCAGTGCGCAAATTAGTCTTAGTTCCAGATCTGCGCTTTAGATAACGATTGTAAAGCAATCAAATCTCGCCATTGACCAAAATTAAAGAAAGGAATACCATTCCAGCTTAATCCCATGCGTGTATGTCAAAATTTAGACGCAAATTAGACTACTTTGTTGAATTGTTTGGATAATATAAGGATAGTAAAGGCAATTTTATATCACTACGGCACGCATTTTTGATCCAAGTCTAACCACCCGCTATTCTGGCGTGATCTATCCATCAAGTCCACACTTATTAATATTCATGAGTTTAAAATCCAGCAAACGGAATTAGACTGAGACAAGTCTTAATCTTAACAACAAAGTTGTGCATTTATACATAGCCACACATTTACCAAATTATGCAGCCTTGAATCAAGTCTAATGATTTGTTTTCGTAGCAGACGACAACATGGATGACCAAAATAATAACAACCCGAGAAACAAGAAGCTTCCGGGGCTTCGGAGATGTTTCGTTCAGCCTTGCAAATTTAACAGCCATGAGAATCCTACTCTGGGGTTTTTCAGGCTACCAGCGGAGAAGGAAAGGTATTTTTACTAAAACTAAGATGCTTGCTGTGCTGCTCGCCCGGTGGCCGGTCGGGTATTCGCCGGTCGCACCGACTGCATTGCTTGCCAATGCACAGCTGGTATCAAAATAAATAACCCAAACATGTTTATTCTACAATTTTACAAGAAATTATTTCAAAGTGAGCAAGAATCGTGGACTTGTCCCAGGAATTCATCATAACTTCTTTCGGGGATTACACACATATGAATCTGTAACATGCAGGCTAAGCCTGAGTGACTGTAGCCTATAATACATGAAGGGTCCTTCAATGAAATCTTAACACTTCATAATCATTTGCAAGTTGGAAATAACCTTTTACTAGCAACTTTACGAAGAGTTCCTGTCCGGGGTTTGCAGCTTTATATCCGAGTTACATCTGGGGTTCCTGTAGTAAGTCCCCGGGGTAAATCCCGATAACAAATCCGAACAAAGGGGATGATCATAAATCATTTCAGCAAAATGGATTTAAAATATGACGTCAGTTATAAAGCTTCGTAAAGTAATTTCAATAAACTATGCTTTGTAGCTTCCTGACATTAGGTCTCGAGTATAAACCAATCGTTCACAAGTTACGAATAGTATGGTCAATAGGGTGTATTGATCATCAATTTATACAGTGATAAAGGTCTTGTCTTTTGAGTGAAGTGCAATCGCACCCCTTTGCACTCCTTAAATGACCACAAGCAGTGCGATTGAATGCACTCGTAAAATTGTGTTTATGTGTTGGAGTGTGACTTTTAGCATTCCAAATGTCTTGATGAGTGCGATTTGTAACACTCCTGGATATTTTATACAAGACCTGAGTGAGGCATGGATATTAAGGGAGAGCTTTTAGTTTTAACAATTAATGTAAGACATTATGAAAACAAAAAGCACAACACATCACATTTTTATATTCAACTTATTTATTTTCATGTCCTGTAACATTCAAATTCATAAGATATGACAAATTTTACATCAAAATATTAAAACCCTTAACCTTTACTCCTTTAAAGAGCATTTCCTGATTTAGGGGTTCATTCATATATTATTTTCACGACTAAACGGTTCTTTATGTCCGAGGGGCCATGGCATAAGCAACCGTTCAGTCATGAAAATACATGAATGAACCCTGTTAATACATACCAGGATATTTTGTGATTCTTATTTCATGAAAATAATAACAAAAAATTACAACTTACAAGTAACATTATTAATAAACATGATTTTCCTTCATTTTCCCTACCAGGCGATCTCACATCCGGGACACCGGGCATAAACACTGTTTATGCCCGGCTCTCGACCAATCATTGCTGTCATATAGCGTGTATGTATGAAACACTTTTCTTTTTATAAGCTTTTTTTAGTGTAGATCTATTTAAAGATGTCATCAAAATAGGATCACTAAATACTCCTTTAATTACTTATACAATGATAGAATTCCTGTATACATATATTCCAAATTACTATTAGCCGAAAGAAAAGGTTTCTCTCAGAGACCCGCATGCATTGGAACGTGAAATTGGATTTTTCGCATAGCCGCACACAATCACTTTTTTTCAGTTATAAAAAAAATAATGGTACCGTATTCATTCCAATAAGCGCCCATGCCCCAATAAGCGCCCACCCAGGGTATTTTCAATTTGTTAAATTAATGTTGAAGTGACAGATAGACATTGATACAGGGAAGTAGCTGGAGGACTATACATCCTGTGTAAACTTGCAATACATTTTCTACATCAGAAAAACTACTAGAACATACATAAATTTGTCTATAATTTAGAGCCCACCCAAAATGACTTTGTTAAGCACCCTGGGCGCTTTTTGGAATGAATACTGTAATTTTAATTTCTATTTGTTGCTTTTCAATGCCAAAAAATCACACATAAGGCCAAAGCTTGCACGCACGTTTGTAAAATCGTGCAATTTGAAGAAAAAGAAATGCAGAAAATTTTTCTATTTCCAATTTTTTTTTTTTTTTTTTAGTATCTTCCGGAAAAACTCGGCGAAAATCAGATTTTTTTTCCTTAAATACCAAGTCGTGAATTATATATAAAAAAAAAATCGCATTTCGCATTTGTTTTCAAACCGCTCGTGAGCTTTGAGACAAACTCTTTTTTGGGGGGCCTAATTTATTACAGCTTTTCCCCTAATTAAAAAAAAAAGCTTTCCGACCAACCTCCCCCCTTTTATTTTGGGCTCTCTTGAAATCAAAACATTCAGAGGCACAAAATGTAACCATTAGAAATCATTTCACTTGTCAAGGTCACAACAATTTCATGTACAGACAAACTAGAAAATTCAACACAACATTCTGAAATGTCTGTAATTGTAACATAACAGTTCAGTATTCAACCAGTAAGAAAGAACTAATTTTCAGTGCAGGTGCATTTTTTGCAAGGTGCATTTTTTGCAAGGTGCTTTCTTCAGCCTTCTTAGGCCCATATCACCAAAATATAAGACTCCCAAGTTCAACGATACAAGAAAGAATTTGCCAGCGGAGTGGTTGAAACGTAACTCCCTGGTAACTGGATCACACACCTTTTGGTATTGGTAGTACACGCCATAGCCTGTGTTGCGATCATTTCGATCGTGGTGCAAAACCAAAAAGCGTGATCCAGTTGACATAGTGATAATCGGATTACACATAACACTTCGCAATTGTTTTTTATTTTTAATGCATGCAACCCCTAAAAAGTTTAATTAACACTTCCTTAATTTCCCCACTAACAAAAATTTTCTTGCTCTTTTTATGCTGAAATATCATCATCCACTTCCGGAAATGTAAATTTAAATTTAAATTTTTTTTTTTTTTTTTTTAGTAGAAAAATCTGATTAATCAGGCCTGCCTAACAAAAGCAATTTGCATGTGCACAACCATTATTGTCCATCTCGCTTCATCTGAAGCGTTGGGTAGTATTACTATAGATACTTTTTAATGCCTGTAGTTGAGTTGCCTCCTGGGCTAAGAAAGTTGAGCACTGCTCATTTGCAAATACATTTAGAAAACTGGCTGTAGAAAGCATTCTGCAAAATAAAGCACCTGCACTGAAAAAATTGTACTTGCTTAAACATAATCCATATATCCTGCAACCCACTTTCTCAGCGGGCATACTAAGATTCGGTCAAGGCAACTTTCAATGGGAGACAAATTTAAAACAATAGCGTTGTCGGTCCCAGATACGAGTAGTTAACACCACGCAAATTAAATATTCATGTACAACTTTTGAATACAAGTTGCTTGTATTCAGAGCCCCATTCCTTAAAAAAGGCTCTAAAACTGGATTAGGTTACCTTGAAAGAACCAATTGATATTGATAGCCTGAAACCTCAGGATTATGAATTCAGGTCTTTTTTTGCCAGGATTGCAAAAAATAGATATTGCGCAATAATGGTGACATCATCAAATTTTTGGTGATAAAAAATTAAAATTCATAATTTTTGTTATTTGCCTATTGCAATATAAACATTTATCATGCAATATCTATTTTTTGCAATCCTGGCAAAAAAAAAAAACCTCTAAATTCATAATCTCGAGGTTCCAGACTATCAATATCCACTGGTCTTACAAAAAGGTCTTTCAAGGTAACCTACCTCAATTTTTTAGGCTTGGGGCTCCAACTATTAACCTCAAATGACCTTTGACCTCAGTATATGAACTTGAACACCACCATGATGGTTCCCATAGTGCAGCTATGACCCAAGTTTTAGTGTTGCAATAGGATTTTAACTCAGATGGACAGACACACTGACAGGGATGTAGCTACAGTGGGCGGTGGTGGGCGGCAGAGCCCACCACTCAGTTTTGGAGCCCACCATTCAGTTGCAATTTTAGTACTGGAGCCCTCCACTCAGAGGCCTAAATTGCACAATTTTATTGCATTAGTCAAGAATTTGGTCCATTTGGGCAAAAAATTGCCAAATATACAAGATTTTCATTAAAGGCCACCCACCACTAAAACTATCCTAGCTACAACCCTGCACACTGACACCCCGCCGCACACATAACTCATGATGCCATAAGGTATTTTACTTCCAACAACCTAAAAAGGCATACAATCTTAAATATCAGGGTGGCCAAGACTCCTCACAGGGGAGCAGCTGCCCTCTTTGGCTATGCCACTGCAACTCGCCCTGCACCTTGCAAGTAACTCGCCCTGCACCTTGCAAGTAACTCACCCCACACTCTGCAAATAATTGTGGGGTGAGTAACTTGTGACTCAGCACCCCTCATGTAACTTACTGTGCACCCCGCAAGTAACATACTGCGCATTCCACAAGTAACTCACCCGCATACCACAGGTAACTAACCCCACAAAAGTAACACACCTTTTTAGAATAACCTGCCCCGCACCCTGCAAAAAAATCACCATGCACCCCACGCCTCCCATTAATGGTATCAAATGAGTGAATGTACTTAAGTAGTTGGAAATAAAGCCTTATCGGGTAAGATTTTTTCAACCACAATCATGGAATTCCCCGAATAATACCAAACAACCCGGTCAGTTTCAACTCAGTGAAAAATTGAGACATATTGTTCATTAGGTTCAAAGGATTCATGAAAATAATAGTTTGCACTATCTGCGGTGTGAAGTTTCTAACGATATATGATTGATTGATTCCTATTGACCTTTTAAGTCTTTGTTGTGTAACATACAAACCAGACATTGCAGATACAAATACTGCATGGTTTGAAGTGAAACAGGGGAAACTATTTTTCCCCGAGGTACTGGCTTCAGGCCTACCACCCCTCACCTTTTGTAGCTGGTCGCTAAAAATAGCAGAAATAACTAATAGTATTTAGGCAATCAAATGACAAGAAATTTTAGTTTGACAAAACCAAGTGAATATTTGGTGCTCGCTACAATATTTCATCCTACTCATCGGAGGACTTCATCAGGTATGACTGATATGGTCATCTGATCCACTTTCCTGGGAAACAAGTTAGAGTGGTTCGCAGATGTGACCCAAGAGGCACGCACCCCTCCCCGTTTAGGAACCTGGTGCCCTGTCTCCATTGCTTCCCGAACTTCTCTAGATCTTCTGTCATGCTCCCGCCCAAGGATCTTTGATTCTTCCCAGTCTATAACGTGGTTATGTCGACGACGTGCTAGAGATCGTAAAAGAGGGTCAAGTGCAAAACCTAACAGACCATTTGAACACAATCGACAAAACTTAAAGCATAAAATTTGAAGAAAAAAATGGTCAAATCCCATTTCTAGATACCCTCATTGTGAAATAATCAGACGGATCAATCAAGCTTTTAGTGTACCGTAAACCTATGCATACTGACCAGTATCTCAATTTCAAATCAGAACACCTTCTCCACCAAAAAATGGGTGTGATCAGAACACTATTTGATCGCATGAATTCCGTCGTAACAGAAACGGAAGACAGAACACAAGAAGAAGAGCTAGTGCGTGCAGCCTTAAAAAAATTGTGGCTACCCAGATTGGGCTATGGACAAAGTAAAAAATCAAATGCAAAACAAAATCAAAGATGCTGAAAAAGTGAGATCAAAGAAAAGCAAGACCGCCGAGAAAAGAGCAAAGGCATGGTGGTCATTCCTTATGTCAGCGGGCCTTTCGGAGTGCATTCAAAGACTATTCAAAAAACATAAAGTTGACATAGCAATGAAACACCACTGCACTCGCAGACAAATCTTAGTCCACCAAAAAGACAAACGTGAAAAAGGTAAAACCGGCAATTATATAAAATCGGAATCAAAAAATCGTGACCTTTCCTAAGTCGGTGAAACCTCACAGATGTTCGGTACCAGACTTGCTGAACATCAAGCAGAAGTGAAAAAGGCGAATGAGAAAAAGTACACTCGCTCAGAATGCAGAACATCAAAAATAGAACAGACAAAATCAGCCAAAAATAATAATAAAGAAAGAAAGAAAGAGCGAACAAGCTAAAAAGGAGTCAAGCAACTCCGGAGACCGCTCAAACTTGTTTCCCGGGAAAGTGGATCAGATCAGTCATACCTGATGAAGTCCTCCGATGAGTAGGATGAAATATTGTAGCGAGTACTAAATATTCACTTGGTTTTGTCAAACTAAAATCCAAACTCTCTAAACTTGTATGAGTTATATAATATACAAATATTGAATGTTTATGAGTTAAATGGTAAGAATATTTTCATGAGGTGAAATATGGACTGAAATGTTCCATTCGACAAGGCTGGGTGGTAGGCCTGAATGCATTTGAAAGCACTTCGCGTACTACATGCCTGTGCAATAGTACAATATTTATGCACGGCTAGTATTTTACTTATGTTTGCTCTGATTGGTTCTCACTATTTAAGAGTGTACAAGGAGTACAAGATATAACTCGGCTCAGATTTACAGTTTGTTCTACACTAATCTTGATATATTGATAAAAGAGGCCTGTGTTTCTTCTTTCTTTTTGTTGTTTCTTTCTTCTTTTGATTTTCTTTCTGCAAGTGATAAACTAGACATAAGCTGTTCCAACTAAAAATAAAACTAATATTAGCATGGCACCGGACATAACAAATAATAAAGCTAAGCTATCGCCATCAGACATTGGACAGACTGACCGACTTGAGATACATAGAAAGTATGCCAAAATAATATAATGAAATTCTTTTTCAGACGGTCTAATTGGCTAAATGCCATTGGAAGGAATGACGAGCTTCATTCAATTCCTCAATATACACATGTATGCAGCATCCACTTTAGAGATGGGTATTTTACAAAAGGAGGCAAGCGGCTTAAGCCATCAGCAGTTCCATCTGAATTTCTACCACTCAGTGAGTACAGGTTCTGGTTTATAAAATAAAATGTCTTATCCTTCTAATAAGATGGTTTAGGCATCAGGCATCTTTCACTTTCTAAAAAAACACTTTCATGACGAATGGAGTTTCAAGTCCATCGCACTACGTGCTCTATATACTTAGCCCATGATTCCAATTACAGTCTCATAAAAAGCTGATTCCAATGAATGTTTTCAACCATCATTCAGTGTTTACATATCTTAAATCCCCATATTTTGCAGGAAACCAGATTTAATTTAGTAATGCAGGCCTTTGAACAATTTCATAACATGCTGCTGCAAAATTCTTGATAGACAATATAAGATAGCCCCTTTGCCTTTCACTTTAAAAAACTAACCTTGTTAACTCTCCCCTCTCAAGGATGATTTCTCACTTGTGTTGAAATTAGTGTGAATTAGTGAGTTTGCCGAAAGCGAGTTAACCCTTGCAGAGTTCTTCAAAGTTAAAAGTTAAGTCCTATAATAACGTAGGCGATTTCGATTTTTATGTTGGTCCCAAAGAAGATTTAATAAATTTGAAGCTCTGTGAGGGCAATTACCTTCTAAACAGTATGAATACTCTTAGATAGTAAGTATGATAACAAAAACTCAAAAATAAACTAGTGCTTTAATTTGAACTGACATCCACAAAGATCAATTGTTTCAGTATTTGCAGCCTATTAATAATTATGCTATCAGCCTGCACCCTAAATCTCCTGTTGGACTACCACTGTTTGATTCCAGGGGGTACCAAGTGACTTTTTTGTTCATCAGCCCTTCATTGTGATAGCAAGTATTCATTTAAATCTCTGCATGGGTTACTCATTTTGAACTCACTGTTGCAAAACACAATTTTTCTTAACTGGTCAGAAATTTGCACCCTGGTGTGGTTAATAGAACAGATTAAAGTAATATATTTGTTATCTTTCCAATTTGATGGATACATTCAGCTTCCAATGAGTTGACACACATGCAGCCATCATCATCATCTTGCAGTGAAGAAGCCAACCCTCTCTTGCATCTCATTAACACGACAGGTATGGTCATTGTGTAATCTGTCAAGAAATACAAACAAATGGTGGTTAAAATATGATTAGAATAAGCTGGATACTTAATAGCAATGTAAATCTATTCAATATACATAGCCCTATCATCCACAAGGTTCCGTAATTGTTTTTGTTTGTTTTTTGAAACCAATTAATTCTGAGACGAATATACCTAAATTGTTTGTTAGCCTATCTGAAACTTGCCTATGAGACTTGCTGGATTATCCGTAACTCAACTAAAGTTGCTTATCTGTAACTAACCTACACGACTAAAACAGTTTCTGTAATTCATCTGTGGGGCTTCTTGTACATACTCTCTTGGAAGCATGCATATTTCTACTGTTGTTACCTCGCTTTCTAGCTTTTGCAAACTATGCCAAAAATCGCACCCCAGTGTTGTTGAGTCTATATAATCAGGTGATTATGTAATTTCATGGTACAAGTGTTAAAATTGAACTTCCTATTTTCCTGCAGAATCCATGCCAGAGTATCAAGAGGCCCCTTCTACAATCACCCAAGATAGTACTTCACCTATGTTGGTTCATGGATGTGAGGACCAATTACCAGGTAAACCATCTAGCATATCTAATTATGTGCCTTTTCATTCATAGAACCAAATCCACCCCCTATTGCCTGGAATTGATCATCAGTCAACTTCAAAAAACTCACACAGAGTCCATGCCAACTCAACAAACTTTTCTAGACCGACCCAGCATCTGAAAGTGATGTATGGACAAACAAACAATTTTTTTTGGGGGGGGGGGGGCTGATCCTTTGTTAACTTATAAAAATTGACAGATAATTTCCTTTCATTGTGCTGCATGTCCACACTAAGGCCAAAAAGAAAAAGATTGTTTGCTTGTCCTCCAATGAACGACCCTAATTTTGGAAATTCCAGAATTTTTTCCCTTTCAACACTGTTTTAAAAACATGAATGTGAAGAAAAATAGTAGAGAAATATCCCAATTCAAAACTATTTGGGCTATTTATTAAGCTAATTTGTTATTTTATATCAAGTTATACTTTCAAATTTATTGTATACCTGTAGCTTCAGACGATTTGACAAATGGATGTTACCTGCAGCCACCATCTCCATCTCTCAGTGCAAAACCACAAGCAAATCCTCTCTTGCATCTCATCAATATGACAAGTAAGTTCATCATGTTATCTGTTGTATAATAGTAATACAAAAATAGGTGATTATGTAATTTCATGGTACAAGTGTTAAAATTGAACTTCCTATTTTTCTGCAGAATCCATGCCAGAGTATCAAGAGGCCCCTTCTACAATCACCCAAGATAGTACTTCACCTATGTTGGTTCATGGATGTGAGGACCAATTACCAGGTAAACCATCTAGCATATCTAATTATGTGCCTTTTCATTCATAGAACCAAATCCTACCCTCTATTGCCTGGAATTGATCATCAGTCAACTTTTAAAATCTCACACATGCCAACTCAACAAACTTTTCTCGACCAATCAACCAACCCAACTTCTGAAAGTGATCTATGGACAAACAAACAATTTTTTTGGGAGGGGGGCTGATTCTTGGTCAACTTATAAAAATTGACAGATAATCTCCTTGTGCTGCATGTCCACAATAAGGCCAAAAAAAAAAGATTGTTTGCTTGTCCTTCACTGAACAACCCTAATCTGGATTTTTGTTTTGTTTTACTGTACATATCACCATGCATATTAATACCGACCCTAATTTTGGAAATTCCAGAATTTTTTTTCCTTTCAACACTGTTTTAAAAACATGAATGAAATGAAGAAAAATAGTAGAGAAATATCCCAATTGAAAACTATTTGGGCTATTTATTAAGCTAATTTGTTATTTTATATCAAGTTATACTTTCAAATTTATTGTACCTGTAGCTTCAGACGATTTGACAAATGGATGTTACCTGCAGCCACCATCTCCATCTCTCAGTGCAAAACCACAAGCAAATCCTCTCTTGCATCTCATCAATATGACAAGTAAGTTCATCATGTTATCTGTTGTATAATAGTAATACAAAAATAGGTGATTATGTAATTTCATGGTACAAGTGTTAAAATTGGAACTTCCTATTTTCCTGCAGAATCCATGCCAGAGTATCAAGAGGCCCCTTCTACAATCACCCAAGATAGTACTTCACCTAAGTTGGTTCATGGATGTGAGGACCAATTACCAGGTAAACCATCTAGCATATCTAATGATGTGCCTATTCATCTGGATGATAACATAAGACCCACATATATGTGGGGGCCAAGTGGGGCCAAAAATATGACAGATAATTTCCCTTCATTGTGTTGCATGTCCACAATAAAAACAAAAATAAAAAACTTGTAATTTTCACACAAATCTGATCCATAGACCTTTTTCTGAACCTCGTGCTTTTTTTTAACACAGTAATTTCATGATAAAATCTACTTTCTATTTTCCAGCAGATGACAATATTCAACATCAAGAAGCACCTCTACCATGTCTACAGCCCCCAGCCCGATCACCACCATCATATGGTGCGGCCATGAGGTTACTAGCTGAAAACAGAAGTAAGTTACAGGAGGAAATGCTGTGAATGCTAATTAAAGAAATTTCCTGTCAGTTATTTTATCATATTGCTTGGACCAAGTTTCCAATTCTGAGGGGACACAGCCGGCATACTCTCTTGGAAGCATGCATATTTCTACTGTTGTTACCTCGCTTTCTAGCTTTTGCAAACTATGCCAAAAATCGCACCCCAGTGTTGTTGAGTCTATATAATCAGGTGATTATGTAATTTCATGGTACAATTGTTAAAATTGAACTTCCTATTTTCCTGCAGAATCCATGCCAGAGTATCAAGAGGCCCCTTCTACAATCACCCAAGATAGTACTTCACCTATGTTGGTTCATGGATGTGAGGACCAATTACCAGGTAAACCATCTAGCATATCTAATGATGTGCCTTTTCATCTGGATGATAACATAAGACCCACATATATGTGGGGGCCAAGTGGGGCCAAAAATATGACAGATAATTTCCCTTCATTGTGTTGCATGTCCACAATAAAAACAAAAAATAAAAAAACTTGTAATTTTCACACAAATCTGATCCATAGACCTTTTTCTGAACCTCGTGCTTTTTTTTAACACAGTAATTTCATGATAAAATCTACTTTCTATTTTCCAGCAGATGACAATATTCAACATCAAGAAGCACCTCTATCATGTCTACAGCCCCCAGCCCGATCACCACCATCATATGGTGCGGCCATGAGGTTACTAGCTGAAAACAGAAGTAAGTTACAGGAGGAAATGCTGTGAATGCTAATTAAAGAAATTTCCTGTCAGTTATTTTATCATATTGCTTGGACCAAGTTTCCAATTCTGAGGGGACACAGCCGGCTGCACAGCGCGCGACACAACATTATGGTGCTTCGTGGCCATTCAAAAAGGTGGCAGCAAAAACTTTGAGTGTGCCCCCCCTTCCCAAATACCTGGATCCGCCACTGTCTCAGAGAAGCAGTCAGTCATGTACACATAATACGTAGCCCTACGCGCGGTAAGCCAACATTAAGTGCGTCCATACCATGCGCCGCAATGCGGGTGAAACCATGGTGCCATGTATGCGCGCAGGTGCGTGACTCGCCACTTACCGTGCGTGTTGGACACTGCTTGCATTTGACGCGGTTGCTGTCATGTCCTGATCCATAAGGTTATTGACCTCAACGGCCTAGCAACCGACCATTTCTTTGGGTATTTCCATAGTGATTGAATAGTTTTGCAAAAATGAACGTCAGATGGTTTAATGGCAATATGTACCCGATCAATGTACGAATAAATCAGAGCTGAAAGTGAAAGCATCTCGGAGCCTGCTTCTGGACAAGATTGGACAAGATTGAGCGACTTCCTTTTATTTATATAGATAAATTTAAAAAACATGTATATTGATATTCCTGATCAGAACAATCTACACATATTATGCATGTAACTAATATCAAAAAATATTTATAGATTCCTCACAATAACATTTATGGTTGGGTGCATCCAAATCCAACCCTTTCACTAAAGGCCAATACAAGAATCCAAATAATTTAAATAATAATTTAAACATGCATTTGTTTCAGACAACCATCTACAACCTCCACAACCACCTTCGGTATGTGATATTCATGGCTGCGAAGACCAATTACCAGGTAAGCCATCATTTCATTAGTAGCTAGTAGTGCCTGATTCTGAATACCAATCCATGAGTCCTGCCATTATGCCTGGGAATTATCCTTGTCTAACTTCAAAAATTGACCTTCATGTCGCCAATTAAGCACTGCCCATCATTTTTCAAAAACAAAATAAAAAACAATCATGGCATGAAAATCCAAAGCTACATGACTTTTGTTACTTTTATTTTTTAACACATTTATTGTCAAAAAAATGACATAAAATGTACTTCTAGTATATTTTAGAGACCAGGATCATGCCGGGATGCAGGGCTCATTTGTGGCTGACAAAATTGTGAATGCATGCAATTCTGTATAATATCCCATACAATGGTTAGGATTTTATGTTTCTCTAAATGTTCCGAGGGCTGATCTTTCGGAACTTAAGAGATGGCTTTTCAGATCTTCGCTCTGAAGATGGCACTCGATAGTGTTCCAAAAGCTCAGTCCTTTGAAAAGGACTTATCTTGGGAAGTATTGAATCTAAGACTGAAGACCTAGTAATTTCAAATTATCACAAACAATGTTAGAATTAATTTCAATTTTTTCTTCATGTGTTACAAAATATTTACTTCTCTTTTTTGTTACTTCTGTATCATAGTGCAGATGATGATGGTGCAGATTGCAGGAATCCTCTGTAACAGCATTCTCACTGTCCATATTGAAATGGCAATAGGCGTAGTTACAAGCAATGTTCAAAAGATGATTTCAAGAGACACTAAAGTGCAAATTCCCATTAACGCCACTGCGACTCTAAAAATTGCAAGTAACTCCAATGCGACTCTGCAAGTTGCCAATACCGCCACTGCGACACTTCATAACACCAGTAATTCCATTCAACAACTGCAAGTTGCCATTTACATCACCGCAAGTTGGCAGTAATGCCACTGCAACTACTTCAATTTGTCAATAACGTCACTGCGAATCTGCAAGCTATAACACCACTGCATAATGCCAATAATACCACTGCAACTATGCAAGTTACTGGTAATGCAAACTGTGACACTGCAAAATGCCAGTAACACCACTGCGACTCTGCAAGTAACCAATAACGCCACTGCAAAATGCCAGTAATGCTACTGCAACTATTTAAATACCAGTAATATCAGTGCAATTCTGCAAATTCACAGTAACACCACTGCGATTCTGCAAATTTCCAGATCAATGCAATTCTGCAAGTTACCAGTAACGCCCTTGCGACACTGTAATGTCACTGCAGCTTTGAAAGTTACCAGTAACGCCACAGCGACACTGCAAGTAATGTCACTGCAACTTGATCTGCAAATTGCTATTAACGCCACTGCGACTCTGCTACATACCAGTAATGTCCACTGTAAAATGCCAGAAACCCCACTGCGACTCTGTAAATTCCCAGTAACACAACTGCGACTCTTCAAGTTACCAGTAACGCCCCTGCGTCACTGCAAAATGCCAGTGATACCATTGCGACTCTGCAAGTGTGTCAGTAATACCACTGTGAAACTGCCAGCGATGCCAATGCCACACTGTAAATTGCCAACTACGCCACTGCAAGTTGCTAATACGCCGCTTCAAGTTTGCGTTTTCCAGACAATATAACATGATAACATGCATAACTATTCCATTCTTATGCAAATAACTGTGACACTGCAGTGCATAATACCAATAATACCACAGACTAGGAAATTCATTTGTTCAGATTTATTCCAGATTTGGACATTTTCTAGACTATTTCTTGTTAAAATGTCCAAATCTGAAATAAATCTTGACAAAAGAACTTCCTAGTGAGTAGTTCCTTGAACTGTGTTTCTTCACTTTGCTTATTTATAAACAAACAAAATCAGTTCACATACATACTGAACCGAGGCTAGTGCTGGGGTAAGATGCAAAACGACAAAGTTTGATCTATCACTTATCAAAGAACTGGATAAAGAAATCTCTCCTAAGGGAAAAAAAAGATGTTTGCTTGCCCTCAACCAACCGACCCTAATTTTGGAAATCAGAAAAAAAGTGGTTTTTTTTTCTATTTACTGTACAAAAGAATACCGACCCTATTTTTGGAAATTCCTGAAAAATTTTTTTTTTTGCTTTTCAAATTTTTGCATTCTGACGATGTAAAAAAATGTATTTCTTCAACATTTTTAGTTGTTTTGTAATGTTAGTTGATTCATTTTGACACCAAAAGTGTCTGATTTTGCATATTTTGAGCCTTAATTAATACAAACAGTTGAGTTTGCTAGTAATTTAAAAAAAAAAAAAGAAAAAAAAAGAAATCCCGACCGACCGACCCAATTGTTAAAATTCATTTGAGGGCAAGCAAACAATATTTTTTCTTGGCCTAATGAAAGTACCTGCACAAGCAAATATTTCACAAAAAACAAGACCAGAGTTTAAAACATGCTCACCAACTATCATAAATATAAGGCGATAATTGTTAGGCTTTTATCACTATGCCGAAAAGAAGACCCACACTATAATTGTCGTAGTTGACCTGTCTGTTATATATTGTGCTCGTTACATAGACAATTTGATGTATGGGACTTGAATGAATAATTTGTGATGCTTCTGATAATTTGTCACATTGATCAAAGTATAGTCGTGATCCACAGAGCATGAATATTACTATTAAGGCCTGCAATCCAGTAATAATAAAGAAATATATGACAATAGAGACATGTTGTGTCTTTATATTTAAAGCGAGTGTATGTTCAACTTCTCTTTATTACTTTCTGCGTACAATTTACTACAAGAGAGTATAATTTGACAAGGTTCTAGTCATGGAACTACAATGTACTTCACATATATTTCCTGGGTGTGTGATTGTGTACATAAGAAAAATGGCGATTTTGTTTAAGTACCGGCAATCAAAAAATATGAAATAGGCCTATGAGATGAGGACTGGCAATGTTTTTATCAGGCAAATGGGAAATATGAGATTGTCAACCAGCTGCTCTCCTGGAGCCCAACCAACTATCCTCCTGGAGCACTAACCCTAACCCCAGCCCTAAACCTAACCCAACCTAAACCGAACCCCAACCCAATATATAAATTTTTCTATTAGTAGCACTCACTCATGGAAATCATTCGCCATTTTATGTATACGTACTAGTAACTTGAGGGGGTTAAACAGTTATGTACGCTTTGTACGCAAGTGAAAATGACGAAAATTATAGACAGCCCCTTAGAAAACATGTTTTATACAAAAGGGCTAATAATATTTACTTTGTTGACTGAAATCCTGCACAAAAAGGTTGGGACAGTTCGTTTATTTCACGCACCCCTGCTCTCTTTTTACAACGTTGAAAAATGAAAAACAGTAAAAAGTGGTTGCGCTCAATGTCTGCTCCAACATTGTTCCCAGGGGAGGGGAAGGAGGGGGAGGGGAGGGAAGGGGAGGGGGAGTAAGCAAGTACATAACATCTATACTATTAAAGAGGAACTTGCCGATAATCGATACTTGAAGAGGAACTGATCGATTCATCGGTATCATCTCGGAGATTATAGATAAATTATAAATTAATAAATAGATAAATAAATAAGTTCTAGCATTTCCAGATGAATGGTAAATGCATAGATAGATAGATAGATAAATTAATAAATACAAATAATTATTTGGATTTATTCGGTAGATCAACCAATGGTGGCCCCGCTATTGCAGGCCTACGGTTCGTTGCTGCGTTGCTTCGTTGCTACGGACAAGCTATTCATCGGTATCATCTCAGAGATTATAGATGAAAAATAAATTAATAAACAGATAAATAAATAAGTTCTAGCATTTCCAGATGAATGGTAAATGCATAGATAGATAGATAAATTAATAAATACAAAGAATTATTTGGATTTATTCGGTAGATCAACCAATGGTGGCCCCGCTATTGTAGGCCTACGGTTCGTTGCTTCATTGCTACGGACAAGCTACGCGTATACTATCCGCGCATGTTCAATACGAGGGCGCAATTTCGTATACTTTGTAAAATTGTATCACCGTTTGCAATGGTAGGCCTACTGTAACTACACAGATGATTTTCGAAAAATGGTCTAAGTGATCTAATATTTTGAAAGTGATATTAGACTTATATCCGTTCGTGGTGACTTTCGATGGAGAGTGGGCATTATGCGGCATGGTAACCGCTATAATAATAAATCAACTGCATTCGTTTATGACTTTCGGAAACTTCATGTTTTAAATTCAAGGTAGGCCTAGGCATATATTGGAAAGTAGTTTGAGTTTATTCGTTTGTCATGTTGTGATGAAATTCGATGGGGAGTGTGGGGCATTATTAGCAGATTAGCATGGTATAAAACCGCAACCGCTAAATATCCGTGGCGTAGATTTCTTTTTGACATTGGGGGAGGGATGAAAACATTTCTTGAAGTAGGCGTCCGGCATCTTTTGGCAACATTAACAATGGCGTCGATTTCTCTTGACATGGCAAGGGGGATAGGTCCGTTTAAATCAATTTTTTGCAATAGGCCTACAGTGAAGCCAGCATCTTGGCGACAGAATAATTTATGGCAAGCTATTTAGGCCTACTGGTGAATTATATTGTGCAAAAGTGGAACAAATTCGCACGAATGCCGCAAAAATTGGCACTTTTTAGTTTGGCCAAAAATGAGGTTAATTTTGTTAGAAACCCACATCTATTATACATGTGTCAACTTGGGGTGATTATACGGACCATGGCATTGACCTTATCAAAATATGGGGGGGGGGTATCCCCCACCCCACCATCGGAATATACGCCCAGGCCCTATGTAACTCAACCTTCTTGAAACCCAATGTTGCTATAGACCTACTTGATGAAACAGAAACACATAAAAGAAAGAACGAACGAAAGAAAGAAACCCACATACATGCGCCAAGAAAGAAAGGCGAAAGCAACCAAGAAAGGGAAAGCAAGAAAGAAAGGGAGGAAAGCAAGAAAGAAATGGAGGAAAGCAAGAAAGAAAGGGAGGGAAAGCAAGAAAGAAAGGGAGGGAAAGAGTGTAGATCTCGGTAGGGAAAGCAAGAAAGAAAGGGAGGAAAGCAAGAAAGAAAGGGAGGGAAAGCAAGAAAGAAAGGGAGGGAAAGCAAGAAAGAAAGGGAGGGAAAGCAAGAAAGAAAGGGAGGGAAAGCAAGAAAGAAAGGGAGGGAAAGCAAGGAAGAAAGGGAGGGAAAGCAAGAAAGAAAGGGAGGGAAAGCAAGAAAGAAAGGGAGGGAAAGCAAGAAAGAAAGGGAGGGAAAGCAAGAAAGAAAGGGAGGGAAAGCAAGAAAGAAAGGGAGGGAAAGCAAGAAAGAAAGGGAGGGAAAGCAAGAAAGAAAGGGAGGGAAAGCAAGAAGGAAAGAACAGGAAATTTAAATTGGGACTAAAATAGTAGGCCTATCCCAAGGGAAATACATAGGTTTACACACACTCACCCCCCCACCAACCTCCCCCCCACCAACCTCCCCCACCCCAAGTCTACCCCGACAGCCAAAGGATACAGCTAAAACTTAAAAGGTTCATATCAAACCTGTTGACCCAAGTTTGCTTCCATTTAAACTTAAACATGACTAGACTTGATATTAGAGTATACATTATAGGCCTACATGTATACGATCAGTCCAGCATAATCTCAAACGTCATCGTTCATTAATACACATTACATTCTTCTTACTTGGGTAATAGTCATTGAGGAAAAAGAGATGAGTTTTTGAACGCAAAACCCGACACAATCAGTATAGCGTGCAGGTCCGATAATGGACTAATTCATCAATTTTGGGCATGAAAAGGTGGTCTCAATTAACATAACAATTTGACCACATGCATGTTAAATGAGTACCATAATCTAGCTGAGTCATCCAGTCAGGGTTCTAAGGAATTTTCATTTTTAAGATCCGGAAACTTTCTGAGATTTGAGAAAAATCCGGATAAATCCGGAAATGTGACATCTCTGACTTTCGTACAGAGCAAGACTAGTGTACTGGACAACCAGGAAACATAATGCCTCCGGTGGAGGCATAAAAAACTGAACTCTCACACCCCTGAAAATAATAAATCACAACTAGCTCTGAAAATAATAAAGAGCCTAGAGGTGTTTGCCAGCCTGTCTTCCCTTTGAACCATTAGTCCTTAGATGCAATGGTTCAGTGTCCAGACTGTAACATCTAGGGAAGACAGAGATTTTCACATCTGATCAGTCACCCTACTCCCTCTGTTTGTTAGCTTCCCAAGTGGACTACTGACATTGCCTTGCGGTTAAGATTTTTAACACGGGACTCTATGGAGAGTTAGGCCAATTTCTGGCCTAACTAAAATTGGCCATGATGTAATGCATCTTTAAATGGATCTGCCTTGTGATTGGTCGCGCCATTACCATTAACTACACCGTAAACAACTGTCTGTGGTATTTTGGCGCTTTTGTGTTGTGTGAAAGTTAATCTCTCATCAAACATCTAGCGTGTACTTGTGGTTAATGGACTGATAAACAAGTATGCTTGACAGTGTGTTTTTAGAGAGCAAAGTCCAGGGGGTAAAGTTCTGCTTACAATTCAAAGTTCATAGTCGAATTTTCGGGGTTCGCTATCAATAAACTGGTAGATTCCAAAATCAGAATTGTTCAGTATTAAAGTGAGCAGTTATAATTATGCACGATAATGTTGCATTCAATTACTTTTAATGTCACTAATCGTCTGATATTTTTAACTCTTTATGACCATTTTACTATTGAATACTTTAATACTTTTAATAAACATCAGTATAATTTTGAGTTCAACGAAATGGGTTCATCATGATTAATAATAACATATTTTTAATAAAATTTGACTATGGCATAGTCTACTCACAACTTAGCCTAACTTTGTTTAAAGAAGTTTCTGGGTCTGACAACACACCTTCATTCAGTCAGGGAAGGGAGGGAACAGGGAAAATAAGGAAAGGTATATGTAGATAACAACCAGCATAAAATTTTCCCTTTTGGGTCCATTTTGGGGTATCTCAGTTGGGGAAGAATCTGGGGACGGATGTGACACAGTGCGGTAGGGTGAGGGAATAATTTCAATTTTCTGTTAGAATAGATACCCCTGGTATGGGAAAAAGATGTGTGTACGGTTTATGGTATAGGGGATGGGATTAGGCCTATGAAATATCGTAAGGGTACTTAACAGGAGGAAGGAAGGAAGCAAAAATAAGAAAGAAAGAAAGAAAGAAAAGAAAGAAAGAAAGAAAGAAAGAAAGAAAGAAAGAAAAAATAGATAGAAAGAAAGAAAGAAAGAAAGAAAGAAAGAAAGAAAGAAAGAAAGAAAGAAAAAGAAAGAAAGAAAGAAAGAAAGAAAGAAAGAAAGAAAAGAAAGAAAGAAAGAAAGAAAGAAAGAAAGAAAGAAAAGAGCGAACAAGCTAAAAAGGAAATACGGGGTACACATTTTGTACAGGGTAACAGGGTTATAGTAGGCCTATTTAGTACAGTATTTAGGTATAAATAGCTATTCGGCGTGGTATTAAATGCCATTTAGGCCCTAGGACACACATGTGTATGACGTGATACGTGGAGGTTATGAATAAAGGTTAAAACTCATGGGGGAATGACTAATCTTACTATAAATAGGCGAATTTTGCGTGCATGTGGTTTTACGTAAAAGCTCCGTCAGTTTCGATCTAAATGTCGCCAAATTCATACGGGAGATTGGGGAATATACGGGAACGTGTTTATTTGGTTGATAACGGTCAAGACTTGGCCTCAAAATCAGGGGGGGTGCTTTGGTGGCTGCAGCACCCTGGGGTATGAATCGCAAAAAAAAATAGATGGACCGCGGTTCTCGGATTTCAGGGTTTTCGACGCATAAGCGTCGACCGTGATACCTCCACCAAAGGGAGTGATGTGGCACTCACAAGTTGATACAAAGCTTCAAGCCTAAAAGAGGAGACTGAATTTGACTACACCTGGATGACCCCAAAACAACCTTCCAATGACTCCTGGGTAACCAATTAAGTCTTCATTTTGCAAAATTGTCAAACTTCTGGGGGGGGGGGATATCCCCCCTCAGACACCCACTGCGTAAAGCATAAACAAATAGCCATTTTCCATTCTGCCAATTTATGTTCAAAACAATTTATAGGCCTACAACAATAGGGAAAACTTGTCCATGAAAGGCTTCATGCCCCGTCATTTCACAAATTTTCGGCTTTTTCAAACTAAAATTTTACACACTAAAAGTGACAAAATGGTCCAACACATCGCTTCAATTAGGTCTTCATTTTGCAAAAGTTTATTAATTCTGAGGGGGACTCATCCCTCCTCAGACACCCCCCTGTGCCCATTTTTTACATTTACATTTTTTAAAAGCACAACGGGGGGGCAGTCCTGGATCCGTCCATACTTTCAGTCTTTCATAAACAGGTGCTCGCTATGTCGATTTCAAATATCGACATTTTTGACAGGCCTGTGCCCAGATGGTAGATCACAGTAGGCATAGGCCTGTTTGACTTTGGGTTTCAAGGTCAATCAGGAGAACAGAACGTTTGAAAACGAATCTTAAATCCGTGTTTTAAAAACACTTTGAAAAATTATTCAGGGCCTTCTGTATCTAATATAAACACAGCCAAAAAAGAAAGTCTCCAGTAGTTCCATCCCCATTTAATCAGAGTCTGATGAGTTTATGGAAAAATAATTTATATAATAGTTTTCTATACACTTTCCTTCAAAGGTTGATACCAAATTTGATATAAAAAGTTTAATCATCGTGAGCATAGAAACCGTTGTTTGGAAATTCGCGCAATTTTAAAAATGACATAGGGAATTGTATCACGTAGCAGAGCTAGCGTGAGTGCCAAGAATTACGCCGCCTGAATAGACCGGCAGGTTAAAGGTTTACCCATGCATGTCAAAATGCAAATCAAATACCCGCTCTTTCAATTGTGCGCAGGCAAGTGTGCAATGATTCCTGTACGGGTTGCTTCAGGCCACATAATAAGCTGATACCATGCATTGGATTTTGCGTGGTCAATTCGTAATTTGTCATTTTTAAAATTGCACGAATTTCCAAACAACGGCTCCTATGCTCATGATGATTAAACTTTTATATCAAATTTGGTATCAACGCTTGAAAGAAAGTGTATAGAAAACTATTATATAAATTATTTTGTCATAAACTCATCAGACTCTGATTAAATGGGGATGGAACTACTGGAGACTTTCTTTGTTGGCTGTGTTTATATAGTAACTGCTTGCCTATTTTTATGATCTTCATAACCTAACCAAAACCTAAACTTAAAACCTTAAATCTGATATTAGTGGCAAGCTACTTTATTAACCTAAATAGCATTATTATGTGTTTCACAGGATATAGATCAACTAAGAAGTCACCTTCCAAACAACAGCTCAAGGAACAGGTGAAGAGTCTAAAGATGACAAATAGGAAGCTGAAAAAGAAGTTAACGCAACAACAACGCCGTTTCCGATCCAGAGAAAACAAGTACAAGGAGAAAGTCAGAAGTTTGGCGAAAGCTGTCGAAAGGATAGCTGAAAAATTAACGCCAGAAGAGTTAGTAAAACAATGTAAGGCCCATCTGAAAGGAGCTAATCTTACGTTCTTTCAATTACAAATTAGCCAAGCAAAGAAACGTAAGAAAGGTCGTAGATATTCAACAGAAGATAGAGTTTTTTCCATATCTCTTTATTATCAATCCCCCAAAGCGTACAGATTTTTAGAGAAAGTTTTTATTCTTCCAAGCAAGCGGTCGATTAGTAGGTGGCTAGAGGAGGTTGAGTTTAATCCAGGTTTCAGCCAAGACATCTTAAACGCATTAGAAAAACGTGTATCCAAAATGTCCGAGAAGGATAAGGTTTGCTCACTATTACTTGACGAGGTAAGTTTGAAAGAAGGATTGAGTTATAATCGTAAGCAAGATAAGATAGAGGGTTTGGAGGACTTTGGTTCCTTGGGGTCAACAAAAAGAATTGCTAATTCGGGTCTTGTTTTCATGGTGCGGGGCCTCTTCACAAACTGGAAACAACCTTTATGTTACTTTCTTTGCAGAGACTCCACACCAAGTGATACCTTAACAACACTGGTTAAAGAATGTTTGTGGAAATTGCATGAAATAGGATTAGTAGTCAAAGTCTGCCTTTGTGATCAAGGCACAAATAACA
Source organism: Amphiura filiformis (assembly GCF_039555335.1). Lineage (NCBI taxonomy): Eukaryota > Metazoa > Echinodermata > Ophiuroidea > Amphilepidida > Amphiuridae > Amphiura > Amphiura filiformis. The sequence continues at coordinate 5,864,248 of NC_092646.1, forward strand.
GAGGCGTATTTCAACAACTCAATATAACAACAGAGCAGCCATTTTATAGACTACCAATAAGTGAAGACGAGCATGAAAATGTATATTTTATGTACGACCCACCACATCTGCTAAAAAATATCAGAAATAATTTAAAGAATCATGATATCCAAATTGGATCAAAGACAATAAAATGGAAACACATAGAAAATTTTTATGAACAGGAGAAATCTAGGGGTAACACCGGGTACAGGGGATGCTACAAATTAACGGACAAGCACATTTATTTGCCAGCTTTCACAAAAATGAGCGTAAAACGAGCAGCGCAAGTATTAAGCCACTCTGTGGCTGCTGGAATTCAAGCTCAAGTTGCAATGGGGAGCTTCCTGCAGAAGCTACATACACTGCTGAGTTCTGTGACCAAATGGACCAGCTTTTCAATTCTTTCAACTCAAGAAAAAAACATGCCCCACTAGACAAGAAATGGATGAATGCGTGCACAAACAGAAGTAATCATGTCCAATATTGGAGAGAACAAATGGAATGGCTGAAATCGTGGAAAATTGATTCCAACAAAATACAATGTGTAAAAGGATGGATATTAACAATGGCGTCAACCATTCTTCTCTGGGAGGAGCTTGGTACCCGATTCGGTTTTTCATACCTCCTAACATCAAGACTTAATCAAGATCCAATCGAGAATTTATTTGCTGTGGTTAGGCAGAAGGGTGGCTGTAATGACACACCCCAATGCGATCAATTTAGGTATTGTTTAAAAGCAGCCACTATAGACACCATACTTAAACCAAAGGGGCGTAATTGCATTGATGATTTAGATCAAATTCTCGCAGAATATATGATAATTACTAAGAATCACAAAACACGGACAAGGGAACAGCAACACCACGAGAGTACTGTTGAAAATACAGAGAGCATGTCTGCGTCCTTGCCAAATCAACGTTCCCTGCCTGAGGAGAATTTAATGGTATATGTTTGTGGGTGGTTGGCATACAAACTTCTGGCTAAGCATCACTGTAAGGCTTGCTTTTCCTGCATGATTAATTCACACCCAGATCTCAGTGACCCAAGATTGCTGTTCACCTACTTCAAAGCATGCGAAGTGGAGAACCGCGATTTTGGGTACCTGAAGATTCCCACCAACAGGATGATCGAATTCATGAACAAATGCGAAGATGTTTTTGTAATGCAATTCAACCAATCGTATCATAATGAGGGACTTGGAGCAAGAATCATCAGAAGAATTGTTAAGGAGACGGCAACATATGATGCTTCCAAAAAACTCTGCCAAGAAACACTAGACAATTTTTTTGACCTTTTTATAAGAACACGAATCCATTATACAGTCAAATTTTTTAACAAAACTTTGCGTAGTACAAAAAGAAAAAATAGAAAATATCTCAAAGTAAGTCACATGTAAACCATTTTTAATGTTGTGCTATGAAAGAGATGCGTCATATTATATCAATTAGCTTACAAAGTCATTTAATTTTTTATCTCACTAAATGTCCATTTCAGAACCACTATGCTGCACTTACAAGGAAAGGTTTGCTTGGACAACATATGGTTTCATATGTGACCCTTCGCCACAACTGAGCCCGGATGTCGCTAAACTTGATTTTGCGCTACAGTGAAAATTGGCTTGAAAGGTCATTCCAATGAAAAATGAGATTTTTAAAGATTTGACATGATTAATATGTTTTCTTACACTAGTCCAAGTTTCATTGCAAAATATAGAGTAGAAACAAGTAAAAAACGCTCATTTTATGAAGTTTGTCGTTCTAAAAATATTCCTAAAATTGAGTAAAAAGTTTTTTAGAGCGTCGAAATAATCGTGAAATTTGTCCACTGCTACAAAAAATTATCTCGTTCGAGTGCCGCCATGTTTGGTATTGCCGGAAAGTTTGGTGGTAATAGCATGTATGGAAGGTAATGGTTGCTATGGTCAAAAGTTATAAATCATTTAAAAATTGGCAAATTTTGAAACCCCTGACTTTAAACTGTGTTTTCTCGGTTTCGCGTTTTGAAACCGTGACACCTTTGAACGACCATAACTTTACTTCTAGATATGCTATGAAGCTGGTTGAAGTGTTTTTAAAGCTTATGGTATGGCCTTTGCAAGTATGCCAAAACCTCAAAATAGTCTAGGGCGACATCCGGGCTCTAATATTATGAGGATAATGAAAATGAATGCTTTTTTAAAGAATATAAGTCTTTTTTCAGGAAAAATACAAATATAACAAATTTGCAACAAGTATTATTTGTGACTTGTTATGTACCCAGTAATAATTATTATTTTTCAATGGAGTTAATTAAAGGGCATATGGCTGGGTATTCACTAGCTACTTCAATTGTTAGCAATGACACGCTTTTGAAGCTTTAAGGTTGGATCTCAAAAAAAGTTTCCTTCAGCTACTTGAATTTATGCCTAATCAATGGTCCAACTCCCTGGACAGAGGCAACAAAGTGTGTCTGATTGCCCTGGACATCAAAGGAGCATTTTACAAGGTCTGGCACAATGGCTCAATACTCATGGCAAAAGGAATATCAAGCTAGCTGCTCACATGGATTAGGAGCTACCTGACACATCGTTCCATCAAATTTGTCTTATCTGGCCAGTCATCAAGTACTTCCTCCATCAATGCATCAGTTCTACAGGGGTCAATATTGGGCTTAGGTGCCTTAAGTTCTTGACCTGTGTCTCTCCTCATAGGCTATTGTTCACTGAGGTGAACCTCTGTGTGTGCTTTGCGTCTGAACACTTCATGTGCACACAACTACCATATTTGCACATGGCATGATTGTGCATCTTACTATAATCTTACTATAATCTTACTATAATTCACCGGATCTCTGTCTGTCTGTCTGTGTTTGTCCGAAGCTTTTCTCAGAGACTAGGGGTCGCACGTTCCTCAAACTTGGTGGGTGGGTGCAGCTTGTATGAGAAAGAACCAGTTTATATTTTTAAGGTCAAAGGTCAATGACCGGGTCAAGTCCAATTGAAGTCTAATTTTAAATTGCTCCTATGCAGCTCAAACTTGGTGGGTGTGTTGACCTTGGACTAACAAATAAAAGTTTCCACGGTGACCTTTTCGTCAGACCTACGGTTAAGAGGTCATAGGTCAAGAAAGGTAAAAATTTCAAATTGCCCCTATGGAGCTCAAACTTGGTAGGTGGGTGGATCTTGGACTAACAAACAAAAGTTTCCACGGTGACCTTTTTTGTCAGACCTACGGTTAAGAAAAAAAAAAAAAAAAAAGGTAGAAATTTCAAATTGCCCCTATGGAGCTCAAACTTCGTGGGTGTGTTGACCTTGGACTAACAAACAAAAGTTTCCACGGTGACCTTTTCATCAGACCTACGATTAAGAGGTCATAGGTCAAAAAAGGTAGAAATTTCAAATTGCCCATATGGAGCTCAAACTTGGTGGGTGGGTGGAACTTGGACTAACAAACAAAAGTTTCCACGGTGACCTTTTCATCAGAGCTACGGTTAAGAGGTCATAGGTCAAAAAAGGTAGAAATTTCAAATTGCCTCTATGGAGCTCAAACTTGGTGGGTGAGTGGACCTTGGACTAACAAACAAAAGTTTTCACGGTGACCTTTTTGTCAGACCTACGGTTAAGAAGTCATAGGTCACAAAACATAAAAATTTCAAATTGCTCATATAATGGAGCTCAAACTTTGTGAGTGCGTGTAACTTTCGCCAAAGAAGCTCAGGTTTGCGTTTGTTAGGTCATCCATGGTCAAAGGTCAGGTCAAATTTCAAATTGAGGGCGAATGCAAGGTCAAATTGTAAAATGCTGCAATTGAGCTCAGCTGTGAGGAAAGTGATCCCAGCAAAAGGACACACCCTGATTTTGCGATCTGCAAAAGCCAATAACCATGATAGCCGAAAACCGCGAGATACGGGTAACCGCCTAGTTGCTGTAATAATTGGTAAGACCGTTTTAATCTTTTCCAACTTTTTGAAGATAAAAATTGTATATTTCAACAAATTTCAGATAATAAAATTTTGAGATTTGGTTTGAGTGATGAGTTAAAAATGACGGTTATGAATTCAGTAGATAACTTTGCATCAGTTATATGTCGGGCATTGTGAAAAATCTAAACATTTTGCTTTGGACCTCGGAATATCTCTCAGTTCCAAAGGCAAAATGTTTAGATTTCTCACAATGCCCTCCAAATAACTGATGCAAAGTTATTAACCTAAAACTAATACATGACTTATGAGAATGCCGCCGAAAGAAAAAGAAAATTTTGAGGGTACAGAGACCAGACGTTTTGCAGATGATGTATCTGCTGTTAAATCAACACCGGAAGATCTGAACATCCTTCAAGCAGATCTTGATGCACTCCTTGATACAAGACTGGCAAGTGACCTCCAATATTGATGTAGTTCATTGTAGCTTATGGTTTACAGTGTCAAATGCTGGACTGAAATCAAGCAGCAACAACACCTATCTGTATCTGTGTATGACATGAGCAATTATAATGTCGTTCTCCACCAGCAGCAGTCCTTACTATGGCACCATCAGAGAGGAATGTGGACTGCTTTTGAACATAAAGTTGTTTCTGGTGACAGCAACTTTTTCAAATACCTTTCCAAGAAAGGAAGATTTTACACTACTTCAAAAAGATGTCAGTGTCAAAACCTGGTTTTTCAGCAGTGGGATGACAGAGACATGTTTGAGAGCATAAGGGACAATACCAGAAGACAAGGAAGGATAATCGGCAAAAAAAAAAGACTTTAGTTTTCAAGGTAGATTGACACCGCTGAAGTCCTAGCTAACATTTACTTCACATGATTAGCAGATATGATACTGCAGGTACGACAAAAAGACCTTATGTATGCAAGGTGTATTGATGTTACAGTAAAGCCAAATGCTCATTGGGATTGACTGGGTCTCATATCTGTCAATTACTATTTAATCGGTTGCAGAGCTACGGCAAAAAGAACTCTAGTATCCGAGGTAAATTGACACCGCTGCAGTCCTACCTAACATGACCACATTTACTTCTCATGATTAGCAGGTATGAATGGTGCATATTGGCTTAGTAGACAACAAGCACTTTTTAATTGTGTACTGCAGGTACGGCAAAAAGACCTTATGTATGCAAGGTGTATTGATGTTACAATAAAGCCAAATGCTCATTGGGATTGACTGGGTCTCATATCTGTCAATTACTATTTAATCGGTTGCAGAGCTACGGCAAAAAGAACTCTAGTATCCGAGGTAGATTGACACCGCTGCAGTCCTACCTAACATGACCACATTTACTTCTCATGATTAGCAGGTATGAATGGTGCATATTGGCTTAGTAGACAACAAGCACTTTTTAATTGTGTACTGCAGGTACGGCAAAAAGACCTTATGTATGCAAGGTGTATTGATGTTACAATAAAGCCAAATGCTCATTGGGATTGACTGGGTCTCATATCTGTCAATTACTATTTAATCGGTTGCAGAGCTACGGCAAAAAGAACTCTAGTATCCGAGGTAAATTGACACCTCTGCAGTCCTACCTAACATGACCACATTTACTTCCCATGATTAGCAGGTATGAATATTTTACATAGTCCATATAGGGCTGTATGGTAAGTTGCCTCAGAATTCACATTTAGGCAGTTCCGTAATTATGTCACACAAATGGTCAAAATTTGAAACTCATTTTTATTTTTTATTTGCTTGTTTTCTTTAGCTTTGTCCCTCTTGCAAACAAAACTGTATCTGTTTCCATCAAAGTTCTGAACACTACAGAGCAATTGTACGGGAACTGAAACGCAACTCGAAAAGTTCACTTTCTGTGAATATGTCAGCAACAGATGTGTTTTTGTGACCTGTCATGCCAACTGAGACTGGGATTGGAATTAAATTTGCAGGTTTTATATTTTTATCAGAGATACTTCTAAAACAATTGTTCAAAATCCATATGCCTCCATAGGTTAGAAGATCTGGGTCCTCAAAGTCTGTGAAATGTATGTACGCAATGCCAGACCTGCACAGTTCTTGAATATAAGACTAATTTTATTAAAAATTATTTAAAAAATTTGGTACATTTTTACTTTTTGGTATATTTTCTACTTTTCTACTTGCTTCAAAAACTTGGGGCAAAATTAGTACTAATAATCAGTCCCAGAACAAACCAATATGATTCTTCTATCAGAGATACTGTTCTGGGTCCTCAAAGTCTTCTGAATGTACGTCCACAACTACGGAACTGCCCATTTGTGACCTGTTCCCACAAACCTGGCAAAACTTAAAAGGTAATTTAAACTTAATTATGAGTTTCCCATCGCCCACCAATCTTTGAAAATAATGCCCGCATTAACAAGCATTATTAATATTTTTAATCAATTTTTCCTGAAAATGTGACGGGGATACTCAGAATCAAGTACTGAGGACCTAATGTTGTATTGACTTCTTAAGAGGTAAATTTTATAGCTTTGTCAATCTTAAAAATATATTTAATATCAGTGCTTACAATGGAATGAATTCTTTTTCCTTCCCAGAAAGTTTTGCTTATACTGTGTAGTGCTGCAATGAGAGATCTTCCATTAATGGACTGGTATTATGATGAAACTGGATTACCCAACTGTAAAGAAAGAGGGAAAAAATACACAGAAAATTTTGTTAAATAGTGTATATTCAACTACAGATCTGTGGTTCAACTTCTCCTATTCACTTGCGCCAATGCCACCAATCAGGCAAACAAAAAATATTGTTTTACCCTTATTGCCCGATCCGATTTTGGTAAAATCTTGGGTCTACATTTTTTTAATCAATTTGATGAAAAATTTTAGGGAAAAAAACACAATAAATTAAATCGATGAAATGTCAAAATCTGATTGGGCATTAAATAGATTTGTTACTGAAACCAACATGAATAGATAATATAGCCAATAATTAAATTTCTTCCTGGTTTTGTAAATACATTGGCCTCTCATTGTAAGTTGAAAATCAAATGTCATCTAGGGGTCTTTCACATGACCATCTATTCATGGGTTATATTTGTACAATAAATTGTCTCACCTAATGTGACACTTAATCTTCATTAAAATGCAATGTGAAATGGCACTGAATAATTCACCTAATGTGACAATTAATAATTCACCAAATGTGACACTTTTATAATCTTAATAAAAATGTAAAGTGAAATGACAATTAAAAATTCACCAAATGTGACACTTTTATAATCTTAATAAAAATGTAAAGTGAAATGACAATTAAAAATTCACCAAATGTGACACTTTTATAATCTTAATAAAAATGTAAAGTGAAATGACAATTAATAATTCACCTAATGTGACACTTTTATAATCTTAATAAAAATGTAAAGTGAAATGACAATTAATAATTCACCAAATGTGACACTTATAATCTTAATTAAAATGTAAATTGAAATGACAGTTAATTATTCACCTAATGTGACACTTTTATAATCTTAATAAAAATGTAAAGTGAAATGACAATTAATAATTCACCAAATGTGACACTTTTATAATCTTAATTAAAATGTAAATTGAAATGACAGTTAATTATTCACCTAATGTGACACTTTTATAATCTTAATAAAATGTAAAGTGAAATGACAATTAATAATTCACCTAATGTGACACTTTTATAATCTTAATAAAAATGTAAAGTGAAATGACAATTAATAATTCACCAAATGTAACACTTTTATAGGCCTAATCTTAATTAAAATGTAAAGTGAAATGACAATTAATAATTCACCTAATGTGACACTTTTATAATCTTAATAAAAATGTAAAGTGAAATGACAATTAATAATTCACCAAATGTGACACTTTTATAATCTTAATTAAAATGTAAATTGAAATGACAGTTAATTATTCACCTAATGTGACACTTTTATAATCTTAATAAAAATGTAAAGTGAAATGACAATTAATAATTCACCAAATGTGACACTTTTATAATCTTAATTAAAATGTAAAGTGAAATGACAATTACTTATTCACCTAATGTGACACTTTTAAAATCTTAATAAAAATGTAAAGTGAAATGACAGTTAATTATTCACCTAATGTGACACTTTTATTATCTTAATAAAAATGTAAAGTGAAATGACAATCACCTAATGTGACACTTTTATAATCTTTAATAAGTGAAATGACAATTAATAATTAATAATTCACCTAATGTGACGCTCTTATAATCTTAATAAAAATGTAAAGTGAAATGACAATAATTCACCTAATGTCATAATGTGACACAAATGTAAAGTGGAATGACAATTAATAATTCACCTAATGTGACACTTTTATAATCTTTAAAATAAAAATGTTAAGTGAAATGACAATTAATAATTCACCTAATGTGGCACTTTTATAATCTTTAAAATAAAAATGTTAAGTGAAATGACAATTAATAATTCACCTTATGTGGCACTTTGATAATCTTAATTAAAATGTAAAGTTAAATGGCAATTAAAAGGGCATTTCGTGATCCACAGCCTCATCGCGGCCACTTTTTTCAGAACGAAATTACAACTTACAGTGGCCTACGGAGTAGTGTAATACTAATACACACAATCATGCATAACTAGCAAACGCAAAATCGCAATCAACTGAGATTTTGGGAATAAGCTTTTTTCGTGGATATCTACTGAAAATTGTCATAAAAAGAGGATGCTAGGATCACGAAATCCTCCTTTAATAATTAACCTAATGTGACAGTCACACCTAATCTTAATAAAAAAATGTAATGTGAAATGGCACTTAATAATTCAATGTGATTTGTTAGATCTACAGATGATCATGAACCCTGGTGAAAATACTTTTACAGTGAATGGAATGAATGGATTATATTGTTTCCCCTTGGAAGCAAAGTCAGCAAACCTCTATCTCTGTATTGTTCCCTTAGCCATTTGCAAAATGGATAAGGGTGTCTTTATGTAATGTCCTTTATGTCTGTCCATCTCATATTGAGCCATCATAGCCATTATGCTTTGAGCAATATTGACCATAGCGGGTCACTAGGATCAGGTGATTAACTTCTGGTTAAAAGTGACCCACTTCCATTCATTGGCCAATAACATGTCTTTCCATATATGTCATTTTCAGTGTTTCAACTTCAACTTCAGTCCTTATTAGAACTAGCCCCGTTCCACAAACCACGATGCCTCTAGAATAGCGAACGGAGCGAGCACCGAGTGTAGGGAAGGAACTAGAAGTTTCACAATAGCATCATTCATATTCAATAGCATCAAATGAGCATGTGGTTAAACTTTCCTGTTTTTGGGTACCGTATGTGATAAGTGATTGACAAATTGCTTGGTGGGAAGTGTAAATCCTGCTGTTCTGAGGGGTAATAAAATTAAGAGTGGAAATTCTAGTTCCATCGCTACCCTCGGTGCTCACTTCGTTCCTATTCGAGAGGCGTCGCAGTTTGTGGAACGGGGCTAGTTCTAGTTCTTAAATCTATAATTTGGGTGAAAGGTCATTTAGGGGGCACTTCTAGTTTAACCAAATAGATTCAAAATGCTGCTACTTCTGCCAATTACATACTTAAAATGATTTTACTTGGTCACTGGTACCAATTAATAATAATTCACCTAATGTGACAATTAATAATTCACCTAATGTGACAATTTCATAATCTTAATTAAAATGTTTAAAGTGAAATGACACTGAATAATTCACCTAATGTGACAATTAATAATTCACCTAATGTGACACTTTCATAATCTTAATTAAAATATGACACTGAATAATTCACCTAATGTGACACTGAATAATTCACCTGTGACACTGAATAATTCACCTAATGTGAAACAGACACTGAATAATTCACCTAATGTGACAGTTTTATAACATTAATTAAAATGTAAAGTTAAATGACAATTAATAATTCACCTAATGTGACAATTTCATAATCTTAATTAAAATGTTTAAAGTGAAATGACACTGAATAATTCACCTAATGTGACACTTTCATAATCTTAATTAAAATATGACACTGAATAATTCACCTAATGTGACACTGAATAATTCACCTGTGACACTGAATAATTCACCTAATGTGACACTGAATAATTCACCTAATGTGACAGTTTTATAACATTAATTAAAATGTAATGACAATTAATAATTCACCTAATGTGACAATTTCATAATCTTAATTAAAATGTTTAAAATGAAATGTCACTGAATAATTCACCTAATGTGACAATTAATAATTCATTTAATGTGACACTTTTATATCTTAATTAAAATATGACAATTAATAATTCACCTAATGTGACACTGAATAATTCACCTAAAGTGACACTTTTATAATCTTAATTAAAATGTTAAGTTAAAGGAAGTGTCCGGCAATCACAACATGTCTTATATTTTAGAAAAATAATTATCAAGCACGAATCACATGGTTTTATTTAAAATAAACTCATATTAACCATAAAAACAATTAAAAACAGCAATCTCTCAACACGTGATTATATTCAAAATCCCTACGCCAAAATTTTCTAGAGCAATGACGTCATGGTTATTTGTGCCCATTTGTCGTCAGGCTTCATTGAATTATTAGGACGTCATTGCTCTAGACAATTTCGGCGCGGGAATTTTGAATGTCACGTGTTGAGAGATGGCTGTTTTTATTTGTTTTTATGGTTAATATGACGGTTTTAAATAAAACCATGTGATTCATACTTGACAATTATTTTACTTAAATATGAGACATAATGTTGTGATTGCCCGACATTTCCTTTAAATGACAATTAATAATTCACCTAATGTGACACAGAATAATTCAACTAACAGAGTTTGTGCCATATATACTACATTGTATAATGTCCAATTTTCACTGTGTTCATGTTTAATAAATTGCAATGCTGCATTGCCATTGCTGCCATCCATGGCAAGCCATTGACGTCATAACTTTCGGCTAGCTACTGCTGGCTATGACTTATAGCGAAATAGCTGGACTAATTGTGGATGGTTCATTGGGTATGGCTGAGGGTCGTGTATATTATACACAATTATGTCTAGGTTTGTTATGATTTATTCCTTTTCACCTCAGACTAGTTTTTATGAGCAACACCTTTACAATTAAAACCATTCATATACTGGTTTTAAGATTGACGCAATTTTACATTTTGAAAAAATCTGCTGCTTTTTATTTTAATAGCAAGATTAGTTTCAGGTCAATTTCATAAATTTATAAAGTTCACTTTTAAAATGACACCTTCTCAATCGAGACCAGCAGCTTTCCATTACAGGAAATTTTTATCTTTAATACGTTTTTCTAATACCATTTTGTCTGTAATTCACCATGTACAATTGTTCACAAGAAGGGTCCTATTATTATTAGTGGCAAAATTTGTATTTTAAAAGTCTCCAAAATACAAATCACTTTGATTGCATTATGATTAAATAAAAATGATGACTGCATATGGAGTGCATAATTTGTAAGTACATTATCGGGAGTGCATAAATTACTAGTCGTTTACATTATCATTTTATGATAATTTGGCAAGGTCCTGGATGGAAATTATGATCTATTATGAACATTCCTGCACTTCAATCACTTTTTATGAAAACAATTAGAGGGCATTTTTTGGGTTACTAATAGGCCTACAGACAATAAGGTAGTTAAAAATGCATTGGCTGAAACCAAGATTGAATGCATTATCAATACTCCACAATTACACAAACTTTAGCATGTTCAGCTTTCAAAAAAATCAATATGAATACCTACATGTACTTACCTAATTATTATAAACTGTTGTACGCACAGAAATGGACTCATTGATAATATAGAGATACATGTATGAGGCTCTGCTCTCAAATCCTGCAACTACACTGTACTTTTTTATAGGTTGCATCATTGACTTCTGAACTTATGATTCCAAATGGTATCTACAAATGTATTGTATGTGGAACTTTCGTGTTGGTTGTAATCTTGTAATTATTTCTAAGCTTCAATCTGAAAAAAAAAAGTAGCATGATTTGAAACTTATACAATCGTAAGTTCAATCATAACCACAGAATTAGAGAAGGAGAACCGGGACTTCCTATACCGCCACGCTGTGGAAAGAAAATTGAGGGTATTTGGGTTATTGCCGATGGTGCGTGAAGACGAACGAAAAACATCCCATCCTTATCATGGTATCGCGTGCAGGTCTTATCAACTGTGTCTCTCAGATGCGCCCATCATGCGATGTAACGCTTGCATGACAACAAATTCCTTGAATGCATTCCGAGGTAAAACAAAATTACCCCCAATTTTTGCTCCATGCCTGTATCAAGATGGCGGTCGAGTCCCAGTTCTCCTTTTCGTATTAGAATGGAAACCGCTCACATCAAAAAATGTGACGCCTGAGCAGAGCGATCATTGGGGATGTGTATTGTGTAGTGTTTTTAGGAATGGAATTCACACTGCACTGGTCAGTTACATAGTAAGTTAGCTGGTGACAGGTGTGATTTGTTTATCAAAAAGGGAATGCAAAACAGTACAGTGGACTGTGCATTGTGCAATGGGTGATGACACTAATCCATACTGAAAAACAGATGGATGCTGAAATCACAAAATACCCCTTTTAAATTATATTTTGTATTTAAAATTTCTTTACAAATTACAGCACAAAAATGCTGAAACAGGTTCATGCATACAATTATATTAATGCTAAGAGCCCAGATCACTGAAATTTAATTTACCTACAATGTATATGCCTATGATACAGGTTCAAATACGGTACTCAATTTTAATTTGCTGTCGTAGTGCATGTTAGTAACCACTGGTTACTGGTTCAAGGCTGGGCCCATACACCTGTTCCGAATTATGATATGCCATAGCCATAGGCGTTGTGTCTTTTTTATTTCGATCAATGGTGTGTAACAAAGAAAGCGTGAGCCAGTTGACCTGGCAATGGTAATATTCTAACATGCACTACGCCAGCAAATACCGATACCGTATAAAATTGCTCTAATTTGGAAAGTAGAAAATATTTTGACAACCGGTACTTAATTGATCTTATGTGTAGTGTAATCGAGCAGATCTCTCAGGAAGAATTGTTTTTAAAGGCCTACTGTTACAAAATGTATATAGTCCATGTATGACTTATAAATGAAAGAGCTTGCACTGCACTATTGTACCATATTATTTCCTTTGAGGTTGTGCAACTTCTCTGTGACTGAAGAAGTCATTTAACTACAAGGAATTTCACTGAAATTTTAAGTATTTGTTTTTGTAGCGTTCGAACTTTATTAGCCCTATTGGTTATTGCAGTGCAATTTGCACCTTAAAATTCGCCTGTTGCGATAGAAGTTTGCTATACCACATTGTACTGAATTTATGACATTAGAAAATCAAGCATTGAGTCCACTCACAAAGATCAGATGGCCATAGCAAGTACATAATGACATTTAGCATTAATTTCAGTACCACTGTACCAGGTATGTCGGCATTATGACTATACTCTGAGCTCAAAATTATACATACCTTGTGCCTGGTCAGAACCTTTCTAGTAGTTTCTACATGCATGTGTACATCAAATGCTGCCTTTGGTGAACAGGTTGACAAAGAACTTGTTGAACCTTCTGTCAAATATAAAAAACAATTTAAATTTATGTAAATTTGGGAAGTTGACTTCAAGTACCATGGAATATGTAGAATTACCATTAAGCTTGCATGTAGGGCCTACATGCTCAGTGACTGTCTTTTGGAATTTGAAGGAGAGCATTAAATAGCTCTTCTGGAGCCTTCAAGGAGAGCTTTTTTAATTATTGGGAAAATCTTAACATTCGCGGTAAGACCTACATTTGTAAAATGTGCTATTAAACCCAAAATGCACACATTTCAGTGTTTTTTGCGCAACCCACATTTTCCGATGTAAGTGTAGCCTTAAGTTTGTTCAGCTTGTTATTGGTGAAAATGATCAAAAAAAATTCCAAATTACGTTAAATTCAAGCATGCATGAGTCACCCAACTAGCACGAGTGTTGTGCTTAACTGCCTGTGTGCACAGCTTTTTATTATCATACACAATGTTATGAGTCATTTTTGTCGGCAATTACATGAACCTGAACAAACTTGAAAAAAGCTACATGGTCTACGCATTGAAAAGGTAGTTGTAAGTTGTGTTCCAAAAAGATCAGATGGCCACAGCAAGTACATAATGACATTTAGCATTAATTTCAGTACCACTGTACCAGGTATGTCGGCATTATTATGACTATACTCTGAGCTCAAAATTATACATACCTTGTGCCTGGTCAGAACCTTTCTAGTAGTTTCTACATGCATGTGTACATCAAATGCTGCCTTTGGTGAACAGGTTGACAAAGAACTTGTTGAACCTTCTGTCAAATATAAAGAACAATTTAAATTTATGTAAATTTGGGAAGTTGACTTCAAGTACCATGGAATATGTAGAATTACCATTAAGCTTACATGTAGGGCCTACATGCTCAGTGACTGTCTTTTGGAATTTGAAGGAGAGCATTAAATAGCTCTTCTGGAGCCTTCAAGGAGAGCTTTTTTAATTATTGGGAAAATCTTAACATTCGCGGTAAGACCTACATTTGTAAAATGCGCTATTAAACCCAAAATGTGCACGTTTCGGTGTTTTTTGCGCAACCCACATTTTCCGATGTAAGTGTAGCCTTAAGTTTGTTCAGCTTGTTATTGGTGAAAATGATCAAAAAAAATTCCAAATTACGTTAAATTCAAGCATGCATGAGTCACCCAACTAGCACGAGTGCTGTGCTTAACTGCCTGTGTGCACAGCTTTTTATTATCATACACAATGTTATGAGTCATATTTGTCGGCAATTACATGAACCTGAACAAACTTGAAAAAAGCTACATGGTCTACGCATTGAAAAGGTAGTTGTAAGTTGTGTTCCAAAAAAGTAGCCTACCATGACTAACATCAGGAAATTAAGATTATAAATAATTTTATGTACATATTTACTCTTTTCAAAATTCTTGGAAGTATAAAAGATTTCATCAAATCCAGTTAGCACAACACACCATCTCCATTTTTGGCATAAATGTGAAAATATCAGAATATGGGCTTTTCAGTGACAACAAAAAAGCTTAGCCCTTAAATCTGTTAAGCCACAGACCCTTCAAGGCATAGCAGGGCCGCAAATGCTGGTTTAATCACTCAATGATTTACCAAAACTTACATTGTTTTTTCTCACAAAATTGATTCTTCGAAATGCATGCCTATCGGTATCCCATCTATTACGCAGACTTCCCAAGTCGATTCTATTGTTTCTTGCACTTTGAGATGAGTTTGTGATTATATATTTTGATTCGCACCAGTTTGACAAAATTGAATCCCTGCATAGACCTGTTACATTTCGTACATAAAGTATGTATCCACAACACAATTATCACAAAATGGCCAAAATGGAGATGAGAAAGAGTACTGTGATCCCTGTATGTACTGTTGTCAACCAATTTCACATTCTGTGCAATTCTTGAGATTTTGAACTTTGTATTGTATTGTATGTAAATATATAAAAAATTAAATTATGTAAATTTTATCAAAAATATAGAAATAATCAGTAAATATTTATGTATTTTATGTATGGTACATTATCATATTGCCAACATCAACAGGTCACAAAAAGGACCTGCCCGAGGCGAGCAGCCCGAATGATTCAGCTCAATTTCAGTTGGAGACAAGTATTAAAGGGTCATTACATTACATGTAGTCCCCCTTGCTTTGAATCTATACCGTCACTTTGTTGTACTTCCGTCTCACAAATTAAAGCCATATACAAAATGTATATTATAACATTTCTGTAAAAATAGATTAGTATTTATTTTCCAAAAAAAAAATGTTAGATTTTTATTTTCCAAAAAAAAATGTTAGATTTTACTGTCAGATGTAACATTTTAATTTATGTATTTGTTAGCATGCATGCTAGTTCCAGTAACTGTAGGCCTAACTCATCATACCTAGAGTTACAGTGCACTCTATTGATATCTATTCCACAAATAAGAAACATCACAATATGTGGGCTCATTTTGGGCTCTAACTTAGGATGTATGTAGCTGAGGAACTCTCTCAAGGACAGTTTGGGCATGCACTGATGATTTGAATCCCATTGTACCAGGGTTTGGGCGTGCGTGGATGATTTTAATCCCACTGTACTAGTCTATACTCACAAAGTTGAGGTAATTGATCTACATTGATCTCATCTTTTGGGTGGGTTAAAAATTCCCTGAGTTGGCAAAACCTGCAATCTTCATGGGAGTTATTTACTTCGTGCAAAAGTGGTCAAAATATTGCTCTGCAAAATGTCTTGGATTTTCATGATATGGATTTATCATATTGAGCAGCATTCTACTTGTGATGTTTCTACACTGTGTAGAGAGGGTCTACAGCATCTCTGAGGTAAAACTGACAAATACAAGGTATATTTCTTGATGTTTGGATTTCTTATTAAAACGTACAGTGCATCCCTACCGCTGCAAGACTTTAGGTCCGTAGATGTCATTATGTTTATGATAAAGACTGAAGTCTTGCTGGCAGGACTAGCATGCATGCATGCAAGTAGACTGTAGAAATATTAAATAATAAATTTTATAAAATTATTTATTGCAAAGGAACTGTTTAAACCTGATTGAAATGTTATGTTAATAAAACATTTTGACACTTAAAATTGAAAAGCATGTAAGGTAATCTTTGATTTGTTTCAATTACATCCAGTTGTTTCGACCATGTAAGGCCCGGCCCTTAAAACTTGATTTCCCATTTCCTGTCACCCATGTGCGTTATGAAATTTCGCCTGCGTTTGTGAACCAAGAATTCGGGAAAAAATCATTTGTTGGTATAATTGAACTACAGAATAAGTTATCGTAAATTGGTCCACAACAACCACCACGAATCATCGAGCTACTAATGGAAGGAGATTCCACAGAAAAATCCTAATCCACTCAATAGGGTTAAGCCGGTTACGCTATTCAACGCAAGTCATCACTTGAATGGATTTAATCAGTGCAGTCCCTCAAACACGGCCTTTGATGTTTTTTTTATATGATCGTTATGCGACAATATCGATCATCTATTTTAAAATGTAATTTAAACTGACCCCCCTAGGTGACTCGTACCGGAAATGGATGGTATTAGTGCCCTTTTGCATCGGTCACATGATCTTCGATTGCGTCATTTTTTTGTTTCCGAGTTCAAGTTGATTTACTAGAGAAAACCAGATCGAATTCCCTCTTTTCCTTCCAAAGTTACGGTGAATTTATGTATTTTTTCTGATCGTGATTAGTAATACTGGCGGGTGTCTGCGGGATTTTTAAACCAGTGGAAATGATTTAGAAAGGTTTTCCACATTGTCCAAGACTGGCAATGTTGTTTCTACGATCCGCCAAGCTTGGCCATATGAAATATTGGCGTTATAAAATTACCGGGAGTAAATTGTTTTCCTTTGTTTATGGTCACTCACAGCCACAATGCTTTGTGGGTAAAAATGGTGTCATTCTGCTTAGAAGTCGCGAAAACGGTGGTTCATAACCGGCCAAGCTCAATAGATAAGAAGCTTAGCAAATCGATAGTGCTCCATTCATACCTGATTGCTCAGTATCGACTCATAACGATCATAGTACAAAGGGAACTGGGTTCGTGGATTCTCCTTCTATTAATATATCGATGCACGAATGGAGTGCCAAAGCTGTCTTTCAATCATCAAGTCCTGAATCTCCCCATCTTGACCAATTCGGCTTAAAGTCATAATGTACATGTACGATCTTGTAATATGAATTTGGTTAATTTTTTTCAAACCTGACTTTTTGGCATATTTGTAATGTTTACGCATGTCACAACTTGCACCTAAATGGAATCAGCCAAATTTGTTGTGTTTGTACATGTAGGTAAACAGAGCAAAGTTCGACAAAAAGTCATAATTCAAGAAATTATGACTTTATGTCCCCATAGAATTGCGTGTTAAACGGCCAAAATAACAAGCAGTGTTTCTTTCACGTTACCTCGTTATTTCAGCTCAAAATGGACAGAAACCATTCCGATCATTATTACTAGTATTATTTCAGCATTTTGAGTATATAATGACAAATTTAAAATTTGAAGGAAATCGTACATTAAAGCAATATTATAACATTTTCAAAAAAAATAGATTAGCATTTCTTTGCTATAAAATGTTAGCTTTTACTGTCAGATATATCCCTTTTATTTTTGAGCGAACAACTACGGCAAAGCAAAAGAAAATTGGAATTTACTACCAGCGCACATGTATGCCAATACGCACCACTCCTTCGGTCATGTTGTGGTACGACCCTTTGTTGTGTATATCACCGTCCCGCACGCCGTTATGTACTGTGTGTTATGAACATCGTGTATGCGTTCGACTAATAATTCCATCGTCATGATCGTAAAGCGCTGATTGCCGCTGAATCAGCCTTTAATTCAAAATCACGGATTTTGACAAAACTACAACACTTAGAGTCTTGATTTTTGCAGGGTATATTGGTTTAATAAAGTACAATTTAATCGTGTAAAAAAGGAATTTTAAAAATTCAGTGAGGGCGTCTTCCTCAGCAAATGTTATAATATGGCTTTAAGCCTTTAATTGATAGTGAATAACCATGATTGATAACTAGTCCGAATAATCAGACCCAGAACAAATTATTAATTTCTGATGCATGGATGATCGTGTGTGCATGAATAGCACGATCATGTCAGAAATTAATATTTTGTTCTGGGTCTGATTATTCGGACTAGAAGTAGAATAGCACATAATCATTACCTGATGCAATTGATATAAAAGGTTGTGTCACAGACACAGTTACGTTACTGCATATCTACCTGCATTGCTGCAAACGCGCCGCCATGTTGTTTGCCTCCAGTCCATGCATGCATGGCACATCTTCTGATCAACCGATTTTGCTGTTCATTCTATTCATGAAATCATTGCCGAATTTCCCATTTCAATCAATCGTGCCACAGCCTTGATGTGCAGATAATATGATTGCAAAAAACTAATAACATTTGACTTCTCCTGCGAAACACATAATCACTGCAATAACATGCAGTTCCGTCAAAGTTTCTTCTTAAAAATCACACGGCTTCAAATTCGATCGAATACAACACAATTCGTTTCGCGGGGAAAGCGAGGAAGCGATGAACCTCGACAACAACGTGTTCAAAACAAAACAAGCTCCACCCAAACTCCTCCCCCGATTTACCTTATTTGGCACAACTGTCCCAACGATATTAATATTAATGAGCCACTCAGCCGACTGTCGTCTGACTTCACATGCGCAAACGAGTGGCTTATCCTATAGTATATTAGTACTCGAGAATCCTTGACACCGTATACTTAAGCCCCCAGCATACTTTCCTGCCGCTTGCCGCAGCGGCAAGCGGCAGGGCGTTTCAACCAATGACAAGCCTTGATTGTGTCCGTTTGTCTGCAATGCGCGTGCGCCACGCCGCTCAGCGACAAGCGACAGGGTAGTATGAAACCATCATTACTTACTGGAGGAAATACTAATCAATCAACTAACAAACCAAGATGTCTGCTTACAGTATAGTGGAATATCTCGCTGACCATGACGGCTACAAATGCGGTTATTGTGGCTCTAAGGACACGAATTTCTCTCGTGGTAAGTGTAATCAAATGCTAAGGTTCTGAGTGAAGATTAGACTGGTCTTGTTTTGACGTGATGACAAGATACGGGTATCGCTGGAACGAGATTTTTCGACTGACCCTAATTTGACAACTCTGTTCTCTATCCTGTTCACTTCCTCCTAGATATACATTTGTATACATATCGTCCTATGGACCGGCGCCCGCGCAAAGTGAAAGTAAAAGTGATTTCAAATGGAATGTGATATATTGTAGATTAGACCAGCAGAGAGTGCCCAGAAACCTTCAACACCGGAATGCTTGAAGGGCATACAGACAAATTACATTTCAGAGAATTCAGACCAGGAAAGATTGTTATAAATATTCGTTCTTCCCACGCACAGTGGTTGATTGGAACAATTTGCCATACGACATCATCTCTACAGAGAAACCAACATCTTTCAAGACATAAGCACCTAAGAGAATAACAAATTTTTTATGCGCACTCACAATCCTGTCCGCATTACTCTACCAGTTGCTGAGCAACGAAAGGAGTGTTGGGCAGTATCAGTATCAGAATCAGAATTAGAAATGAAAAATGGTATAAAAAAAAGGCAAACCGGCTATAGCCTATACCCTGACAGTTGTAGTAACTACAAATTTCGAACGTTTGAGGACTTGTTTTCAAGTTGTAGAAGGTGCCATAGGGTGGCTGGAGTGTAATAATTATTTTCATTATAAATGTCGCAAAATATTAATATTGACAATAATTAATAACCTGTTTCACCTCTCCATATATTCATACATTGCTCACCTGTGTTTTCATATCATATTTTGTGGTGAAAAATGATTACAAATGTGTAATTTGCAATCATTTTTGGAGCAATGATTTCTTCGAACCGACGGCTAAGTGTGTATGTGAATGCACATTAAACACATACAAACACATACACAGCACCTGTTGGAACTCCCGGTCGGAGCCGGGAGTTTCGATTATTGGAACTGATACCTTGAGTAAATATATAGTAGGATTTCAATTTTTTATTAATGAAGTTACTTGTAGTTTTGAGGAATGACAAAGTTGTTTTTGAAAACTAAAATGTTTGTTTCAACTGATGATAGGAATCGCAAGGTGAGTGAATTTGTGAAGAGATTTGCTTGTTTGAGTGATAGTAGGATACGCAATGTAGGCTGGTCCTCTGTTTGACCGGCTCCGACGTCTCAATTCACGCGGAATTATTCGTACCTGCTAACCAGACAGCAATACTGCGTATTGCTGTATGGAACCAGACATACCTTGGCTACACTCGCTTGCCAGTAAAATAATGATAGGCGCTTAACGAAAGATTAAAAGGTTGATAAAATTACCTGCATTGATTTGCAGGGGCTCAACATTTTTCAATATGTAGGTATGCTAGGTGAATTCAAATTTGCCATCAAACTGCATCATTTTACATATCAAATTAAAGCCCTTGAGTAAAGAAAGCCAAAACTGAAAACCTTTTGGTCATAGCACTTGCTGTAACAAAGTTAAATCTTGTCAAAGATTGACTTTCATCAAAAATTCTGCTAGCAAAATTCCCCAAAAGGGCATTTAGGGGTGTTTCTAGATCTTAGTCTCATGGCGATAGCAGCTTTTTTTAATGGAACTGCTATCAAAATCCCTCTAAAATTCCATGTGCGACTTGATTATCACCATAAAAAATCATATATTTGGGTCAAGTGAAGTATAGAAATCATATTTATGTAGATTTCCTTCACCGACCTATTCTTGAAAAAAATTCTAATTTCTATGTAAATATGCATTGTGTTTGGGCCCTGGTTTCAGCGAATTTCGCTGACTAGCAAATGTGTTAACTAAGGTTTGCCTGGGATGTAGCTCTTCTGGAGCCTTTGAGAGGAAACTTTACAAAGAGTTTACAATATATGCAAACAACAGGGATTTACGTGAACCATGAAAGTTCATATGTTAGGTATGCCAGGCAAACCTTAGTTCACACATTTGCTAGTCAGCCAAATTAACCGACAATGTCAATGTATATTTACATAGAAATTTAAAACAACTGGCCGAAGAAGGAAACCTACATTTAACAAGTTTTCTATACTTCACTTGACCCAAATATATGATTTTTTATGGTGATAAGACAATTTTAGAGGGATTTTGAGGCTCAGTTCCAAAAAAAAGCTGCTATCATAATGAGACTAAGATCTAGAAACACCCCCGAAATGCCATTTTGGGGAATTTTGCTAGCTGAATCTTTTTGATGAAAGTCAATTTTTGACAAGATGTAACTTTGCTACGGAAAGTGCAATAAAAAAAGGTTTTCAGTTTTGGCTTTGTTTACTCAAGGGCTTTAATTTGATATATAAAATGATGCAGTTTGATGGCAAATTTGAATTCACCTAGCATACCTACATCTGTGTTGGTATAAATCATGATTTTGATTTAAACTTTTGATCCAAACACAAGGAATTAATTCCTACCTCGCAATTTTCAGATGGTACTCCATCTTTCATCAGCGAGTGAGTGACTGTATCAGGTTGTGATCTTTTTGACCTTTGACCTGATAACAGACTCGTAGACTCCTGAGAGTTTGAACCGGCCCGTCTTTGTTGAGAGATTTGTTGTTGGATTCCTACAGCGTTTTTCTGCCGACTTTCGGATGATGCATGCACATTAAAAAATATTGTTTAAAAACATGTTTAAATAGGCCTACAATATGGTTTCCGAAATAATTTGTTCTTGACTTTCAGATGGTTCATGCACATTAATGTTATTACATACATATGCAATGTCTTCTGAAAGTATTTAGTCAACTATTTATTGGTGCAAAAGAAAAGGCCTACAAGATGGTTTCCTAACTGCCGACTTTCGGATGATGCATGCACATTAAAAAAGGCACACATTAATATTTTTTCAAATATGCTTCAGCGTTTCAAGCATGTATCTATGATGTGAGGTAGGCCACACAGGTGACCCTCCCCCCCCCGGAGTGGGGGGGGGGGAGGTGGGTGTTTGAGTTCTGGTGGAATGGTCCACTTGAATCAATGACTCGTAGACTCCTGAGAGTTTGAACCGGCCCGTCTTTGTTGAGAGATTTGTTGTTGGATTCCTACAGCGTTTTTCTGCCGACTTTCGGATGATGCATGCACATTAAAAAATATTGTTTAAAAACATGTTTAAATAGGCCTACAACATGGTTTCCGAAATAATTTGTTCTTGACTTTCAGATGGTTCATGCACATTAATATTATTACATATGCAATGTCTTCTGAAAGTATTTAGTCAACTATTTATTGGTGCAAAAGAAAAGGCCTACAAGATGGTTTCCTAACTGTTTGACTTCTGGTGGAATGGTCCACGTGAATCAATGAATTATGAGTTTGTTATAGTGCATCATATATGAAGGCCAGCCATGCAAATCATGTAAATAAAGCCAGTGCAGCAATTTCAAAAATGCCTTGTACATGGTTAAGTATAGGAAAGTGGACATTAAAAAGTGCTTTTAACTCGAAAATGGAGCCTCTTTGAATTTTACATTTTAATTTCTTGTTGATAGGTACATAACCTTGTCTTTGCTGTGAAAAATAGTAATCACCAGTTGCCCCCGGGTGGGGGTGGGGGGAGGTGGGTGTTTGACTTCTGGTTGAATGGTCCACTTGAATCAATGAATTATGAGTTTGTAATAGTGCATCATATATGAAGGCCAGCCATGCAAATCATGTAATAAAGCCAGTGCAGCAGTTTCAAAAAAGCCTTGTACATGGTTAGGATAGTGTACATTAAAAAGTGCTATAACTCCAAAATGGAGCCTCTTTGAAAATTGCATTTTAACTATCAAATTTATCTTCTGTATGGGGCTTAAAATGGTTTTTACAGTGTAGAAACACTCTAGCTTTGGGGCCCAGGGGCTTCGCTCCCTCGACCCCCACCGTGCCATTGCCCCTGGACCCCACCAGGGGGCCTTAATCGGCCCATGACGCTGCATGACGCGATGCTACGGTCACTTCACTCCCTAAAATACAGTTTTGTATGGCAAAATACAGTTTTTGGGGTCTGTGAGTACAGTTTCTTGAGTTGCAAGGTTTGCATCCCTGCATCTACAGCACGTAGTGTATAGTGACAGAAGTGAAAATAAGACTACCCGTAAACAAATAAGACATAAACTCAAAATCATGACAGTGAATTGTGATGGGTTGAAGGGAAAGAAGAAACAGCATGAATTGGCTTCCTTAATTGACATGGAACAACCTGACATAGTGTTGGGTACAGAATATCATCTCCCTAGTACAATCAATAGCTCTGAGGTGTTCCTGATACATTTAAGGTTCAGCGTAAAGACCATGATATGTATGGTGGAGGCGTACCGGTATTCATTGCCTACAAGGATGACATAGTTGCCAGTGAAGTGAAAGGGGTAGGTGAAAAGTGTTATCCCGATATCAACATGGTGTGTTAACGTCCATAGCAAGTTCCAGCCACTGAAAATGAACATCGGTAGCCTTTGTAATAACGGTTTTTTATTAATGCGAGTTCTTACTCACAGATGACCACAAACAACCTCTGAAACAACGCTTGTTACTTGGTACCAAAGTTAAAAAGTCACCAACAGTAATGTATACTCATTTACCTGTTACAATCGATGTCCATTATCCCATACACTCAATGCAGCAATGGCACTTACAAAGTGTTTTCTGTTCTCATTTGCAGGCATGTGGGCACACTCAATGACATGTGAGGATTATCAAGACCTCATTGATAGAGGATGGAGGAGGTATGTATATGCCTATTGCCTAGTCCCCCCCACTCAGCACTAAGGCCTGGGCAACCCTGTCATTAAATTGTGTTGCTGTGGTGCTTATTCAAAATATTACCCCATCATAAAGTATATATACCTCCTGTTTTTACCAAAACATGACCTTTTGTCATTCTATTTCTTAACCACAGCACTATAACAACTGGATAATAATAATATCTATTTGAATTACTTACACATGACAAAAGCAAGTCATTCTGGATAAGTGAATGTGCTTAAAGTCCAAATACAGAAGTGCCCATTCATCCTTTTCCCTGGGCCTCAAGGAAGAAGAACAGATGATTAATTGTGTTTTCAACTGATTGAGTGTCCCAGGTTAAAGAAGAAATAAAACAAACAAACAAAAGATGGGGCAAAAGCAAAACAAAATTTTTATTGCATATATGTGAAGCGACTGCTCCTCCCCCTTCCCTTCTCCTAGGTCGATATATGCTAACTGTAGTGTAGAATTTCACTTATTATGCAGGAGTGGCAAGTATGTATACAAACAAGTCATGAACAAGATATGTTGCCAAGTGACACCATCAGATGTGGAGCTCTCAAGTTTGCACACCCCCTCCCTCTTCCCCTAGGTCGATGCTACTGACTGTATATACCTTTCCCTTATGCAGGAGTAGCAAGTATGTATACAAACCAACCATGAATAGGATGTGTTGCCCTAATTATACCATCAGATGTGAAGCTCTCAAGTTTACTCCCCCCCCCCCCCCTCCTTCCCCCCTAGCTCGATATGCTGCTGACTCTATACCTTTCCCCCCTATGCAGGAGTGGCAAGTATGTCTACAAACCAACCATGAACAGGATGTGTTGCCCTAGTTATACCATCAGATGTGAAGCTCTCAGGTTTAAAGCTACCAAATCACAGAAGAAGATCCTCAAGAGATTCACTAGGTATCTTATGTACGATGAAAAACCCAGAGCAGGAGGTGGAGCTGAGGGGAAACAGTGCAGTGATGACAAAGATATATCAGATGAGGTTGCTTCACCATCACAGGTACGTGCAGTACCGATCACGTAATATGAACTGTTCCATTTAAAATCCACACTACCCTTGTGAAAGATTTAGAAATATCTTCCATAGGGGGAGTAATGAATTTCAAATGGAATGAGCACATAAGGCAGCTCCATTTGAATTTCATACATCCTCTGAAAATTATTCAATCTGAATCTTACAGAGAGGGAGAGTTATAATTAGAGTTGGTTAATGTACTTATTCCATTTGAAATTCATACTCCCCTGTTGAAGATATTTCCCAAATCTTGCACAGGGGAGGGTGGACTTAAAGATTAGCCCTATACTTGTGCAATACAATTGATGTTTGATGGGGTCAGCATGTTGGAGACAGATATGGAGAGAAGGGCCAAAAATTCCCACTGTTAAAAGGGGGATCCACTTCCTAAGTTACATGTATATGATCCTCTCCTTAAATACACCTCTATAGGCGGGATGTGCATCCAACTCTAAGGCAGGATAAACAAACATCATTCTGATGATGCCTATTGACCATGATAGGTGTAACCTTCAATTGTGATATTTTCTGGTATTTCTCATAAATTGTTGTTTAGCCACTGTACTCCTGGGCTATGTGTCCCCATAACAGTGACACAGGCATTTGTTTTGGATGGTTTAAGTTACACAAGTGTAAAGTCTCCAAAAGAATGTAAAGTTGGGCATTTAAAGTTTTTTATGCATGTTTACATTTTAATAATCGACTTGTTTTTTGACAATGCTGATAGTCAACCATAAATTCTTAAACACTTAAGAATGTTTTTGCAATCTTATTGGTTCTTACCCGTTTGATATGACACAATATCACACACTTTAGCGCGTGTGTGTCGACGCGATACTCTTACGCACTATTTGAACCAATCGGAGGTGCATAACAACAACCGGACTGATCTATTCTAAGCCCTAGGTAATTCCTTGTAAAATGTAGGATTTAATTTGATTACAATTTGGTATATTTATGATTAATATATTTATTTGAATTGAAGTGTTTAAGAATGGGAATAAAGGTATTGTTTTTAGCCGCTGTCGTGCATCTATCATCTCATATAACACGCGGCATCATTATTTTCGGCGTAAAACAACTCGGCTTTGCTTTGTTTTACTTAAAATAGTGATGTCGCCCGTGTTATATGAGACGATAGATGCACTCCAGCGGCTAAAAACAATACCTTTATTAACTATAGACCATTCCCCAACTGCCAAAGTTCCAGCATCATCTATTGATGAGGGCCAATCACTCCAAAGAGTGCGACATACAAAACTGCTGTGCACATACCACATATTATTACGGTCTCTCACATAAACTCAAAGACACACACCCCCTCTTGTGTAGCGCAAAGGCACACAGAGCAGACCTGATTTGGTAGACACGCACGATTGGACGATTGACCCTCTTGAATATAAAAGAATTCTCAGAATGCAAAGCACATGGATTTTGCCTGTTGGTAAATGGTCTATTTCTCTATTAACGTTAATAAATGTTGTATGTCTTCAATCTATTCAGAATTCAGAAAGGCAACTTGCTGACCGTGATGTCAAAGGGTTAGATTCCAGTGCCATAGATGCCTCTGCTATTATCAATGACAAGACAAAAGAGAAGAGAACAGAGACATCACAATCAGGAGAGACAAAGGGAGAGGGAAGTAGCAAGACACAACAACCAGACAAGGTTCATGTGGAAAAGAAGCAGCCCAAACCAGGTATGAAAAAGGACTTGGCTTGCTAGAATCGGAGCCAGAGATAAAAATACTAGTTTGAGTCTTTATGATAACCCCCCACAGCCTGTGATTGGTTATTATCTATTCCATGTTGAAAAGAAGCAGCCCAAACCAGGTATGAAAAAGGACTTGGCTGGCTAGAATCGGAGCCAGAGATAAAAATACTAGTTTGAGTCTTTATGATAACCCCCCCCACAGCCTGTGATTGGTTATTATCTATTCCATGTTGAAAAGAAGCAGCCCAAACCAGGTATGAAAAAGGACTTGGTTTGTTAGAATCGAGCCAGAGATAAAAATACTAGTTTGAGTCTTTATGATAACCCCCCCCACAGCCTGTGATTGGTTATTATCTATTCCATGTTGAAAAGAAGCAGCCCAAACCAGGTATGAAAAAGGACTTGGTTTGTTAGAATCGGAGCCAGAGATAAAAATACTAGTTTGAGTCTTTATGATACCCCCCCCCACAGCCTGTGATTGGTTATTATCTATTCCATGTTGAAAAGAAGCAGCCCAAACCAGGTATGAAAAAGGACTTGGCTTGCTAGAATCGGAGCCAGAGATAAAAATACTAGTTTGAGTTTTTATGATACCCCCCCAGCCTGTGATTGGTTATTATCTATTCCATGTTGAAAAGAAGCAGCCCAAACCAGGTATGAAAAAGGACTTGGTTTGTTAGAATCGGAGCCAGAGATAAAAATACTAGTTTGAGTCTTTATGATACCCCCCCCCCCAGCCTGTGATTGGTTATTATCTATTCCATGGTGAAAAGAAGCAGCCCAAACCAGGTATGAAAAAGGACTTGGTTTGTTAGAATCGGAGCCAGAGATAAAAATACTAGTTTGAGTCTTTATGATAACCCCCCCCCACAGCCTGTGATTGGTTATTATCTATTCCATGTTGAAAAGAAGCAGCCCAAACCAGGTATGAAAAAGGACTTGGTTTGCTAGAATCGGAGCCAGAGATAAAAATACTAGTTTGAGTCTTTATGATAACCCCCCCCCCCACAGCCTGTGATTGGTTATTATCTATTCCATGTTGAAAAGAAGCAGCCCAAACCAGGTATGAAAAAGGACTTGGTTTGTTAGAATCGGAGCCAGAGATAAAAATACTAGTTTGAGTCTTTATGATAACCCCCCCACAGCCTGTGATTGGTTATTATCTATTCCATGTTGAAAAGAAGCAGCCCAAACCAGGTATGAAAAAGGACTTGGTTTGTTAGAATCGGAGCCAGAGATAAAAATACTAGTTTGAGTCTTTATGATAAACCCCCACAGCCTGTGATTGGTTATTATCTATTCCATCTCCAGTGACACCTCATGTGGATGTATATTCGCCAGCGAAGTGGTTACATAACTCCTTGGCAACTGGTTCACACACCATTTGACATTTGTAGTACATGCCATAGACTTTGTGTTGCCATCATTCTGATCGTGGTGCAGAACTCAAAAGTGTGATCCAGTTGGCATACTGATAATCAGATTACATGTAACACTTCGCTGGCCAATTGTAATTAACATTGTTGTTTTGAAAAGTCAATATAACACAGCTGTAGTGCCAGTTTGCATGCCCTTCCAGTGAACATAGACTTAAAGTAAGTCTCTGGCAATCACAACATTATGCCTTATTATGTAAGAAAAATAATTATCAAGCACAAATCACATGGTTTTATTTAAAACAAACTCATAGTGACTCTAAAACAAATAAAAACATCGGTCTCTCAACACCCTATATTCAAAATTCCTAGGTGCCTAAATTGTCGAGTGCAAATTGGTAATCTCAGACTTTAAACTAGTTTCATGTAGGTTAAATTATTTGCTGTAACATATTTTTGGTGCTTGCTACCTAACTTAAATAATTTGCTATTATGTGTTTGTTTTTTCCAGAGGAAGGGCAGTTTTTGCTCAAAACGTTGGTTGTATTTTTGCTTACAATTCAAATACTGCAGCAACCAAACATTTTGAAGCACATTTCTAACACTACACCATTCTAAATATTATTATTATTTTAGGTCTAGGCCCAGATCCAAGCAAGCCAGCTTGCAAGAAAGCCAAACAGCTACGATTAGAAAGGAAACAACAGAGGCTTGCCCAACGACAAGAGACCACCAATGCCACAGAGACTTCAAAAGCAACGAAAAGGGAAACCAGTGCACCTAAGTGTATAGAAGAACTCATAGTAGATTCACTACCAGGACAAGAGCCTAAACATAAACTAGAGGTGAGATTGTGTACTTCTAGAAAGGCAAATCTTGGCAATGCAGTTAGAGCTGGCCCAGAGCAGTCTATAGTAAATGCCTATAGACAAATCCAATTAGCCAAGTGATGACAGTCAGAATTCTTTTGGCCATTACTGAGTCCCCTCCGCACCAAACTACCCAATTAAGTGGATCAATGCCGCATAAAAAATCAATCTTATTGTGTTGTGTTGTAAACTATCATCATTCTGTTGTCTACCTGTAACTTGGGTGATGAAATGTGGTTTACAACCCCCGCCAAGGATGTATCATTTCACATTGCAGGTGGGATGGGACCCAACTGTTGCTGCCATTGAAGTGTACATAGGACATGTGAAATTGGATTCATCTATATAGATTCTATTTCTAAGGACTTTTTCTGGTTGTAGTTTTGACTGCAAACAGTTTAAAGCTTCTTCATCGCCCGCTTTGTATAGTGACAAAGAAGCCAGGCTACTGTTCCTCTATTTAGTTCTCAGACAGGTGTATGTCAAAGAAGATATCTTACACTTCCCACAATGCAGTACTGATTTGCTATCCAGCGCAACATGGATCGATAGTGACAAAATGTACCTCCATGAGCAGAGCACATCCAGATCTTCAAAACATGTTTATATCTTGACTATCGACCCATGTTTAGCCAGTCTATTCTCAACATGAAAGCAAAGTAATAGGAGCACGATTTGATGTAATGAGGTGATGCATCATGTTGTAAAGGATTCTGGGAAGGGTAAGATATCTTATTTGGGTGTATGTTGCTGCTGTTATGTTAAGACCGACTGCTTAGTAGCAACATTGCATTGAATGATTGGTTTTCTAGAGGAGTCGTGCATAGTTTAAAACTTCATACATTTGAGTAATGCACACACATTCTCAAATAAACATGATGTGTCTGTGAATTAGTAAATAAAGAATTGAATTGTGTTGTCACATTTTTATATTTTAGTACCATGATGATCATCAAACAGATTAAATTGATTGTAGATTTTAGAAAATATTACATAACACACTGAAAATATAAATTCGTACCCTTTTTTCCCCACAGACAGATTCAGTGATATAGAGCACATGCAATGGAATCGTTTCCTGGATATTTATTTTATTTATTGCTGGGGGATTCTATTTGATATTATTTATGGATCCATTGGGCTATTCCAGTTGAAATCCATCACACCTATGGAAATTATAATCTTAATCTTCCACACAGGAGTGAAGATTTCAAATGGAGTCACCTATTCAAGTAACCCCATTTGAAATTCACAATTCCTGTATGTAAGAACAGTAAGATTAAGGTCATGTGTATGGATTTCAACTGGAATGACTCCAATCCAATTCAAGACAATGTTTACATGAAATAGCCCAAAACCCATTAGAGACCAACACACCTACATGTTTGAATACTGTAGTGTGTAAGAACTGATGAAATTATTGGATCCGATAAATTTCATAAAATGGGCTGTTTTGTCAAATATGTTGTTGCAAATATCATTTAATTGTTTATGGGAAAAGTATGAACATACCACATCATAAAGTCAAGATAAGAACATTGTAAACATTGCCATTGACCAACCTCACAAAATCTATGAATGCACATTTAACATCTGTGTTACACAATTCCATTTTTCCTTTGACCAGATTCGTCTTGTCAGATCCAGCCCACGGAGCCCAGAATTCCAAGACACCTTTGCAGCCGAATATGCACTCTACAAGAAATACCAAATTACTATACACAAAGACCCACCTACTAAACCCACTGAAAGACAGGTACACACTGATTACAGGGGGTGTAAGGGAACTGGATAGATCATTATGACTGCTTGGAGCATATGTGTATATTGCAGTTTTCTTTTTAAAAAAACTTGCTTTTAAAAAAGACAAGCAATTGTCAAATTAAATTTGTCTTAAATGGGTCATGATTGTTACACATATTTTTCTCACTTTGGAAACAACAATAATGCAGATCTATGATTCCATTAATGAATGTCGTTGTTTAGAATTTAGTGTTGGAATGTGTGTAACATTCATGTAGCATTTAAGCATTTCACAAATCTATTCAGCAAAACAAATAGGGGTGGGATGTTAGTTGATGGAACGCCTTCTGGTCATTTAAAAGATTTCAAAAGTTTAAAAGCTTGGTCTGTTTTAGATTTACTGATGTTAATTACAGATTTTTTTACCCTACCCCCTCTACCGTGTAAGATTTCCCACAAGGCCAATTCAGGGCCAAGTTTTGTGGTTGGTATTTATAGCTTAATTTGACAAAAATGTGAATGAAAATCAATTTCTTTGTTAAAAACAGGTGTGGAAGTAATTTATGTCAGAATGTGTGTTTTTGTGGGGTTGAGGGATGGGATAATCTATCTGGTATAACCCAAAACCTTTTGCAAACGGGGTCTACATCAACCACCATGCCCTTTTTAGATACTATGTTGGGTAAATGATAGGGGTATTTGCAATCGTGAAGTTGCAAAAAAAGTGGTATTTGGGTCAAAAGTTTATATGGAAATTGAACTGTGTACAGTCAAGGTAAGTTGTGTGAAACTTACTGTGTGTGAGGAAAAAGAAAAGAAAGGAAAACTTGTTGTATCATTTCAATCACAAGGGGCGTTATTGGATTCATTGACAACTCATTTACACTTTGCCATTCTGAGCTATTGATGATAACATTTTCAGCAGGAAGCTTTTTTTGTAACAACTTTCTAGACGCTTCTATTCTTAAGTTACATGCAGCCATCAATGGCTCTTTTCAGCGCCACCATTTATTTCAGGCCATGTACGTTGTAGAAGTCTTTTCAGAATCCTCTCTAGACAACGGGTAGTTTACTTTGATCTCTTTCTTGTCCTACAATATTTCAGAGCCAATATCTAAGCAAGGGGCAGTCTTCATTAAAAATTGGTGCTGAAAGAAATGGATCTAATCATTACAAAAGTTCACAGTTTTGCATTGGTGTGACCCTGCATTTGCCACATGTAGCATTTTATAAGATGTGTTCAAGGCTCAAATTGTCAAACTGTAGTAATCTTCAAATGGCAAAATGCTCCTAAAAATAATGTTGATGGTGCATTCGGTGTTAACAATTTAGGTTCACACATGAAGCATGTGGTGGTGGTATCCATATCACAATATTAGTTGTCAAACTGCACTGCTTATAGAAAGTCTGATTTTATGACCAAGTATCTATGAATAGGGAGAGACAAGTATGATGATTGCAAACAGTAGTATTAAATTAGTATTTGATCAGAAGGCAGCTTCAGTCACTATCCAAATTATTAGGGAAGAAAACATCCAAATTGATCAAACTGCACACCAAATGTTCTATGATTAAACAAGTACACAATGTGATTTGCCAAGCAGTCTCGGATGAACTCCATTGTACATTCACAATCTCACATGCAAAAATATACATAATCTAAACAGTAGAAATAAATTATCAACACCATGATCCCAACAAGGTTACACTTGCTACAATCCAGGGACAAATATACAATCCCCAAATTGGACCCAGCATCGAACCCTGTGGAACACATTTAATACAGCAGTTGCAGATGGCTGGCTACTTATACCTATTCTCGTGACAGGAAAACTGAATCTTTAAGCACTGTCTGGTTTGATTGAAATTAACAAGTGTGGTTTCCTTTCTTTCTTTTTTCTTCAAACGCATGTGATTATGTGGGTGTGTATGTGTGTACATTGTGAGTGTAGGTTAGATTAGTAAGAAGTTATCCAAGGAGTGAGGAATTTGAGAGAACATTCAAGGAGTCACAGGCACTGTTTGCCAAATACCAAATGGCCATTCATAAAGATCCACCTGAGGAATGTGATACACTCAGTGTAAGTTTCTAATATTGGCAGGTATATAGTCCCACATTTGTGACCAGCTCCAATAAACCCGGAACAAGTCGCCAGGCATGTTTTTTAGTTATAG
Organism: Amphiura filiformis; assembly: GCF_039555335.1. Taxonomy (NCBI): domain Eukaryota; kingdom Metazoa; phylum Echinodermata; class Ophiuroidea; order Amphilepidida; family Amphiuridae; genus Amphiura; species Amphiura filiformis. The sequence continues at coordinate 5,897,521 of NC_092646.1, forward strand.
GCCTTTATAGATGACATTCCATAAAGAAATGAAATTTTGGAATTCTTAGTTTCATGATATTTGACTGTGGGACTAAGTGGACTTTCAAATCGTTGAAAGTATTTATTAAATAGAGGTTTATTTTATCAATAAATAAGTTGAACGATGATAATCCTATTCAATCCTATGTAAGGCAGGAAACTAATTGGGCCATTACTCTGAATAGCAATTTGGCAAAAATATCAAGGTATCGTTTACAAAATTATCCATATCTTGAAAAGTATTGGTGCTATTTATACAATTTTGGTATCATGTTAAAGTTTATTGTCTGAGTGCTTACATTTTTATTCAAATCGTGAAATGTCAAAAATGCGATTTGTTCCTGGTTTTGTCAGAACGGGTCACATAAGGGTAGTCCCACATTTTGCATGCATTTTTCCATTGCAACAAGCGTGAGAGACTCAGTACACGGTCGATCTTACCGTTTCGATGTTGATTAAGATACTTCTTGCATCGATCCCGAGATGCGGAAAAACCAATAGTCATTTTGTCCCACATAAATGAATAAATAACAAAAACCCCGATCCCCGGTGGACTCACCCAAAAGGTGACGTCACACCATATGATCGCCCTTATCCTCCTTGGTCTCCGACTGACACAGGCGTGCCTATCGATTGTTCATAGCACTGTGTATCAATTTCTCGACCGAGGCGAGATATACGGTTGTAGTTTCACACCTTAGGTAAAACCAAACCGGTATTGTTCGGCTGAGGATAGTTTTGACGGCATTTTCTGACGAAAAAGTGACAAAAAACGATCCAAAACTTAGCTACATATCGTGCCTCCGTTTGTATACGGGACACACGAGCAATTCAAAATGGCCGCTCGTTGACGCCATGCATTTTGTTTCCCACGTAAACAACCATTGCAGCCTGTAAGTTACAATAGATGTTTGTACATACACATTGTATTTCATGTACGGTAGGTTATTGTTGCTATGTTAGGGTGATTACTCTATCGTTATGTCTTCATTACCGTCCAATAAAGACGAGTTAATCAGATATTCATACGGTGGGGATTGGTAGGGACCCGTCTGACATTTTAGTAATAAAGTTAGCCAGTCCTTACTTTACCACTAACGTTAGCGACCAGCCTCCGTGCTCAGGTTTGCTTACTGGGCTTGAGTCGCGTGTTGGGGGGTAGTGCCCCCCTCCCTTTTCTCCTCGCTTCGCCTCGGCCCTGTCGGGCTTGCCCTTCCCTGGTGACGGAGCGGGACCCACACCCGCTCTGTTTCTCCCACAGGAGTGCTCACGATCTTCTAGATGTCTTTCTTTTGCTTAGGACTCTCCGAGTTCCAGCTTGACGATTTGGATAGGCTCCGTCATCGCCATAAGACGAAGAAGAAATCTACCAAGGGCACTGGTAAGGTCGACACGGTGGATTCTGCTGTGACAGCCCCTATGGGTCATGGCAGGTCTGCTTAAGGGGCTCCGGTCCCCGGACAAGCAGGCGGTTCCTTCGGGACTGCTAAGCGCGTCCAAAGGCTCAGCAGCCAGCGAAAGCACTGACTATACGTCGGAGCAAAGTAGCAGGCAGCAGAGCGGTAACCACCAGCGAAAACCCTAGCGGGTTTTGCAGCAGGAGGATACCAGTCGACACGGTAGATTCTGCTGTGACAGCCCCTATGGGTCATGGCAGGTCTGCTTAAGGGGCTCCGGTCCCCGGACAAGCAGGCGGTTCCTTCGGGACTGCTAAGCGCGCCCAAAGGCTCAGCAGCCAGCGAAAGCACTGACTATACGTCGGAGCAAAGTAGCAGGCAGCAGAGCGGTAACCACCAGCGAAAACCCTAGCGGGTTTGTAGCAGGAGGATACCAGTCCTCTAGCGAAAATCCTCATGGGTTTTTAGCAGGAGGACACCCGTCTGTTGCAGGCATATCTACAGGCTCAAACAGCCACAGTAGTAGCCAGCGACGGGCAGCATGCAAGGGTACCCGGGCTTGCCTGGGTTGAACCCTATAGCATGCATGGGTTCAGCAGAGACGATACGCTGCTAACGCTGTGGGTGTAGTCTTAGCAGAACCAACTGGGGTTTCTCACACGGCAGCGTTCCATGGCGGGACCGCCGAGTGATACCCTGGGCCCTAGAATAGCTGCTGGCTGTCCACAGGGACTGGCTGGCGATTATTCAGGGGTTGGGCTCGCAGTCTCTCACGGGACAGCGACCCAGGTGCATTCGGTGGCAGCTACAAAGGCGAGCTACGGCTTGACTTCAGTGGTAGCCGCTATGCACCCGCCCATAGCTGCCGTGAGTGGTCCGCCACACACAGCGACCTTGGGCGAAGCTCTAGAGGGTACAGTAAGTAGCTTGAACAGCCTAGCTGATCAACAACCCACTTATGTCCTCGAGAGCCAGCGGAGCGTGGGTGATCCATTACCGTCAATGGGTCAATTACCCTCTCTTGATCGATCACTGTCAAATCAACAGGGCATAGCTCCATTGATTGACGCTGCCTATTCAGGTGGCGAGGTGATTGATCGGGGTATGCTGCGCTCAGCTACCCGTGGTACTAGGCAAGCTCCCTCTAGCCAAGGGACAGCCGGTATAGCGGGGTACCCATACACACGGCTTGATCCTTGCGGGGAACGCAGTGAGGCATGGGTACAGTGGTACACAGCCGGGAGCCCTCACGGGCACCTACGCTAGTACCAGCGCCGGTACCACGCCAGCACACAGCTTGATCCCCAAACAGGGAACGCAGTGTGGCGAGGGTACAGCGGTCCACAGTTGGGAACCCTCACGGTACCCACGCTGATACCGCACGGTACCGCAGCACCTCGCTTTAGTCGCCACAGTCTCTGTGGCAACAAGGGGAGGCGGTGCTGGTACTGCAGTACCATGGGGTTACCCTGGTGGCGGATCCTTTCAGGGTCAGCTGCCGGCTGGGTATGCCCCGTGGTACCCGCCGCAGGGTGTTTCTTCCACGGCCTAGCACCGTGGCAAGTGTCGCCTAGCGATGGCCACGCAGTACCAACATCAGCTGTTGACCAGGCCAGCCGGCATGGAGCTAACCCAGATCTTGATCAGGGTAGGCCCGTGCTGCTAGCGCTAGGACGACGGCTGCGAGAGCATGCGGACCCAGTGGTGCCATGGCGGATACCTCAGGGTCTTGCGGGAGTACTCCCTCTTCTGCTGGCAGGTAGTCGGCGAGCCACACAGTGGTTATGCCTTCTTACCCGCTTTCAGATGCCCGTCCTCGGTTACCGTCATCATCGGAGCATGATCACGGATACTGTGGGCGAGGGAAAGGAGTCGGAAGCTGAGTCCGGTAGTGACATCCCTACAGTCTCCTTCCCCGCTGCCCCGCGAGGGGAGCAACAGCACTGATCTTCCTCCGGACACCCCCTAAGGGGAGTCCATGGAGGAGGACCAGGGATCCTTTCAGTAGGATGCTCAGCTGCTGCTTCCTCACTGGGGACGCCTGCACTCTCATTCCCGGCAAACCTCACGGGTAGATATCGTAGGGCTGTCGAGCTCAGTAGAGCTATGGCCGCGTGCTTTGCACGCTTCCTCTGCGTGTAACGCGGGAGGACCACGGGACCTACCTGAGGGGATCCGAGAGGGACCCAGATGTCGCGTCAAGCGTATCACGCCAGACAACATCTGAGCTCTTCCATGAGGTGAGCCTATTAGCGGTGCTAACAGCTAGCCTCAACGAGAGCTCCATGGGCCTAGCCCATAGGGTGTCCACTCAGCTCCGGGGGGAGGGGCCTGCCACTCCAATCGCTCAACGCGATGGAAAGGCAGGGTCCTTTTTCTCTTTGGATGCTTCTGCGCCACGGTGGAGGACCGTGCAAATAAGCTACCAACGGGAGCACTCTGAAGAGGTCGGAAACTGCCCTTACCATGGGTAGGAGCTCCGACTTCAGCAGGCCGTGCACCACCAACAGTACCCGAGCCCACTACCTCTGCAGCACCCATTTCTGGGAGGCGCAAGGGTAGCACAGGATCAGCTGGCAAGCCCGAAGAAGAGCAAGCGCTCTTCCAAGGGAAGCTAGGCAGAGCATTCCTGGGGGCTCAGCGGTTTTCCACAGGGGATCTCCCAGTGGACGACCGCTTATGGCTTTCACCCAGAGGTGGGAAACCATCTCTCTGAGCGCCTGGGTATGGTCAGTGGTGAGTGGGGGTTACAGACTGGCAACCCAGTCTCCCCACATTCGTCTGCACATTTCAGAGGTCCACAGTAGTACCGTCAGACGGCCCCCAGCGTCGGGCACTACTGACAGGGATCACACAGCTTCTCACGAAGCGGGCGATTGTCCCGGTCTACCCCCCGTTCTACGGGTGATCTTGGAGCCATTGGCTCCAAGGAAGACGGCGACGGAGCCCCATCCGGAACCGCAGGCTGTTGAACACGTTCTTCAGGCCCAAAAGGTTCAGAATGGGGACTCTCGCCTCGGTGCTAGCCTGCCCCATCAGGGGCATGGCAACAGCATCGCTAGATCTCTCGGACACCTATCTGCATATGCCAATCGCCTCTCAAGATCGGAGGCATCTGCGCTTCTAGGTACAGGATCAAAATTACCAGTTTTGATACCGGCCATCCGGCCTGTCCATCTCTCCCAGGGTGTTTAACACTCTTGGTCAGAGCGGTGGCAGCGTACCTGAAGCACAGGGGTGTCAACATCAGTTGCTACCTGGACGTTTGGCTCATATACGGACGCACTCCACTGAAGACTACGGGTCTCATGGGGTTGATAGTCCGTAGGGTGCGGGACCCTGGATTTTTTTGATCAGCTCAAAAAGTCCAGCGTGGTCCCGACGCAGTCACCACCATTTGTAGGGGCCCGGATCACCCTCACGGAGGGGTTCGCGGTGCTCTCACCCAGCGGGTGGCGAACATGGTGCGGTGTGCCTGACTCTTGGCCGAGTCTCGGGCAAAACCCGCTGTGGCATGGATGAAGGTGGTAGGCCTAATGGCCAGTATGGTAGACCTCGTACTGTACTGCCGTTTCTACGTTAGGCTTACCCAACTACACCTTCTAGCCTGCTTGCAGGCCCAGTCGTCACCAATATCCCTCGCGGTTCCGTTGTCGGAGATCGCGCGAGAGAACTCTGGTGGTGGACCCATCAGCCCAATTTGACCCAGGGTGTCAGGTTTCCTGCACCCCGGTATGTCGCGTAGTGACAACCGTAGCGTCAAAACGGGACTGGGGGGGTCCACATCCACGGGGGGTCCACCTCCACGGAGACTCCGTCTCGGGCCTATGGGGGCCATAGAGACAGAGTTTCACATCAACCTCCCTCGCTTACGAGGAGGTGATCGTGGAATCACATACCGTTGTCCTGACGGATAGCACAACCGTGGTAGCCTACCCCAACAGACAAGGGGACTCCGGGCCACCACGATTGAGCCTGCATGCACGACACCTGATAGGGTGGTGCAAGTTCAGGCAGATTACGATGAGAGCGATACACATCGCGGGCGTCACCAGCATCCTCGCGCACAATCTGTCACGAGGAAGGGTGTCGGGACCAGCAGAATGGTCCCTTGCTCCGCAGGCCGCTCAGACGATCTTCAAGGGATGTACCACCCCTCGAAAGATCTGTTCGCATCTCATCGCAATCATCCACTGCCGGTGTACTGCTCAAGGGTCGCGGACCCCCAAGCATTCACCGTGGACGCTCTGTCCATAGACTGGGGAGGGATGACAGCTTATGCAGTCCCTCCGATCTCACTACTCATGAGGGTGGTGGCCAAGATCGGGTGGGAAGACTGCATTGTCATTCTGCTAGCGGCAAGGCCGCTGGCACTCCCCGAGATACCAGATCTACTCCGGATGCCCGGAGCGGAGGTACCCAGTCTATCACTAGAGCACCTGCAGTTAGCTGCATGGCCCTTACCAGGGAACACGCAGCGGAGGGATACTTTTCATCAGAAGCTGTTTTTCTCATCGCCGGGCTAGACGGAAGTCTACCCTCCGTGCACGTATAGCCAGAGTCTGGCTCCATACTACGCTTGGTGCAATGAGACAAATAGCTCTCCGCTAGAGCCTCTGTGCTGCTAGTTCCGGAGTTTCTGACAGAAAAGTTCCAAGCAAGACTTCAGCGGGCCACTGGGGCCAGCTATAAGTCAGCTGTCCTCTCCATTCACCGAGGTTTCGAGACGGGTCGACTATCATAGCCGATGGTTACCTTATTAGTCTACGCCTCGACGGTATGTTCAACGCAGTGTCTACCAAAAGGAAAGTGATCCTCCTAAGGGATCCCAACACAGTCTTAGATTACCTTAAGGGTCACCCTTTTGACCTTCCGTCAAAAGCGGCGCTTAAATACGTAACTCTCAAGATGGCTTTCCGTTTGGCGTTGGCTTCGGGACGGCGGTGCTGAGTTGCACACGGTCTCGAGGTTAGCTTCCGTGTTCACAAACACTGGAGCGACACTGTTTCGGGCGCTCTGTTCTCGCGTGACTACTGAACGGGCGCGGTGCATACCGACATTCGTCCCTCTCCAATCCCCAGGGTTGGGCAAGGTTCGGCTGAAGCCAAAGATAGGCTGGGGTGTCCGATAAGGCGCTGCAGCACTATTTCTTCCGAACACAAGCCTTGCGAGGGACTCACGACCGCATTCATCACCCTTACAGAGCCTTTCGGTCCAGCCGCTGGCGCAATGGCTGGTCCAGGTGTTGGTGGGGTCCGGGGGAGCGCGAAGGTTGCGCGTCCCACGACCCACTCGACACGAGCTATCTCATCATCTTGGGTATACCGTTCGGTTGTCCCTTGAGGAGATCTAGCAGGCGGTGTCCCGGAAACCACCTTCGCCCTTCTCTACGATACTTCCGTTTACGTTAGTAATCAGAGACGGGCGGAGGTTTACCGGGACATTGTTCGGCGATCATAATACGGTGGTGTACGGGTACCAGGTTTTCAGACTATACAGAATACTCAGCATGGTAAGAACCAGTGTCGCTATTCTTAACCACCAAACTTATTAAGTAAGGAGGTTTATGTCTGTGATCGCGTGGTCTTTTTTGTTTCCCGACCGTTGGGGAAAATATTTTCTGACCTCGCGAAAACCATCGTTACCGCCCCGATCCCTGATCAGATGCTGACCAATCTTGTACCTCCATCCGTCGGTTACTTGCTAGATCGATCTTTCAGATGTTGATGCAAGAAGTATCTTAATCAACATCGGAAGCGGTAAGATCGACCGGTGTACTGAGTCTAGTCCCAAACAAAAATGTTTGGTAGACTCATAACCGGTGCGATCTTACCTTTCCGATGTTGATTATCCCGACCCGACCACCCCCTACAAGTTTGGTCCGAGTAGGGGATCCCAAGTCGAATAAGAGGACGATCATATGGTGTGACGTCACCTTTTGGGTGAGTCCACCGGGGGATCGGGGGGTTTTTGTTATTTATTCATTTATGTGGGACAAAATGACTATTGGTTTTTTCCGCATCTCGGGATCGATGCAAGAAGTATCTTAATCAACATCGGAAAGGTAAGATCGCACCGGTTATGAGTCTACCAAACATTTTTGTTTGGGACTATTTTGAGTTTTCTGCTGCAATTTTGGTTATACACTATGATTGGGCTATTACATTTGAAATTCACACTCCACTGAGCAAGACTTTGGAATTGCAACCACAAACAATTAGGCCAAAAAAATAATTGTTTGTTTGTCCACGTCCGACCTGGTCCCGACCGTGTCCTTTTTTTTTTTTTTTAATTTGCGTTGAATGTGCTAGTAAAACAGTGGTTAGTATAAATTTAAAGAAAGAAAATGTAAATAAAATGAACAGTATAACATGCAGAACCATCTCAAGAGTTAAACCAGTATAGTGCTGTGTGTTTTGACTTATTTACCAGTTTTCAAATTGTCAGTTTCAAGTGCAATATCTGTATCCTCTATGGACAAACAAACTTTTTTGGGGGCCTTAGTTCAGATCAATTTTCATCCCTAAAAAGTGGAATAGATGTGGAAGTTTTTGGAATTGATTAATTTTGGCCAAATTGTGCAAAATTATACTTGTTTTTATAAATTTCAACAAGTTTTAACTGGAATTTCACACAAAAGTAGCAAATTGTTCCGGCTGAAATGGAGATCTTGCACAAAAGGTGTGTGGATTTTAAACGGAATAGTCCCTAGTCAGTTCTCTGGGATTTCTATTCCAATGATCATTAGCTTGCAAGGGTTTTTGTCCTTCTTCAGATGTGTTGTTGCTGTGACCAAGTTTGCTCTGTATTGTCATAACGGTAGAATGTGTACACAACATAGAGCTATATACAACCTGTATCAGAATGATTTGTGTCCATTAGTTTCTAGTGATTTTGAGTACCACATCAAAATGCAACATAAGATCTATGTAATTTGTAGATTATCTAATCTTGTTAGTCATAAACGGTCCTTCATTCTATCTACAGCCCGTACATGAAATGTACTCCTGCCTAACATCACAGGAATTGTGAAAGGGCCAGTTTGAAAAAAGGTGTTAACAACTATGTTAGCTGACAAGTTTGCACCTATAGGCAAAATATCTAATGCTCGATCATGAGAGCCTACTTGGTACAAACAGGTATTTGCGTCGAGCGTACTCGCAAAGACCGGTGCTTATGGTGCAAAGACAGCTTTTGAGAATTGACCAATCACAAGGTCGTTGCTAGGCAAGGTCAATGTTTGGTCATGTAGGTCGCGTGATCTTGTTATTGTTTGAAAAGTATGCTGACGCAGAAGGTACATCCTCTCATGATCCAGAATTAGTTATTTTGCCTATAGATAGTACCAAGGTGCAAATTTGTCAGCTTTACCATTATGATGAAGCTGTTAATGCCTTGGTATGTCTTGACATAAAAAGAGTCTCAAAAGGTCTTGGATTTTAATTCTAATTGAGGTTCTTGGCCAATCTCATGGGAGAATAATAATTAGTGATCATAACATGTAGCCACAAGTACTAAGTATTCCATTATCAATTACGATTTCATTAAAGATTTGATTGATTTTCAACCATGCAACATTTCTTTGTCTCTACAGTTCACAAGGTTCCTGGTTGATTCCCCTCTCCAACCAGATGATACAGAAGATGCTCCCGAGTGTGGTTATGGCTCCTTTCATCAGCAATACTGGTTAGATGGTAAACTCATTGCCGTCGGTGTGATTGACCTTCTGCCCCATTGTGTGTCATCGGTTTATTTATTTTACTGATCCAGACTATCAATTTCTAAACCTTGGCACATATTCTGCTCTCAGGTAAGTTTTATAGTTGTTTGTTTGCTTACTTTCTTACATAATTGGGGTCAGGTGTGATATCGCCATTTTTACTTCAACATTGGATTAACATGAAAGCTTCACAAATAATTCTTAATATGTAATTCTAAAACCCTTGGGGCATGACAAAGGCCCAAATTTAAATATGTTGTTTTTCAATTTGTAACTGCTAACCATTAATTTTGAATGGGCTGTCAGTCTTGTAGTTTTATCAGCCTTGTACATCACATGTCCTATACCGCCTGTCTAGCATTGTTTGCGGATTGAAATGACAACCATTAAAAAATGATTCCCCTCTCCAACCAGATGATACAGAAAATCATTATTTTGGGTGATTTTAATGAATTTGATACATCTCTTGTGGAATGTCATGCCAACATGAGCCAGCTTGTTACCTTCCCAACAAGGAAAGATGCCACCCTTGATAAAATTGTCACTGATATCCATTCGTTTTATCAAGACCCAGTTAAACTTCCTGCCATTGGTAAGAGCGATTATTGTTGTATTGCTTTACACCCAAACAAACAAGTTCGCAAACCTAAAGCTGATCGTTCAGTAAAGGCCCTTTAACTGACTCTTCAATTCGCAGCTTTGGGCAGTGGATAACTCTTGAAAAATGGGAAGCGATTTACGCTGTTGAAAGCGCTGATGAGAAAGCATCTGTTTTGGAAGAACTCTTGTTGGAAAAATTCCATACTCATTTTCCTGAGAAATGTGTCAAACACAGGGAGGATGACAAACCCTGGCTGACTGAATCCATAAAGCGGTTAATAAACCAGCGTCAGAAAGCCTATATGTGTGGGAATATGGACACCTATAAACAGTTACGTAATAAAGTGCAACGCGAGATAGTCAACGCAAAAACCAACTTTTACAATAAGAACATCGATGGGTTACGTTGTAACCAACCAGGTAAATGGCACAAATATGTTAAAAACATAGCTGGAGGAAAATCCACTGCAAAGACCATAGAGATCGATGGAATCTCAAAGGATCCTCCTATTATCGCTGAAGCAATCAACAGGCATTTTGCTGATATTTGTAACCAGTTACCCCCGCTTGATCTTAGGAACCTGTCCGCTTATTGCCCTACTCTACCTCCGCCGCAAGCATATCACATGGTGAAGTTAACAAAAATTACGTAACATTAAGTCTAACAAGTCCACGCATCCGCTGACATTCCACCATGAGTCACAAAGGAGTTTGCCTTTGAACTAACTGAGCCATTAACTCACATATTTAAGGCCAAAAAAAAAAAATATTGTTGTGTTGCCCTCAAGTGGAAAAATGGGAAAGTTGGGTCGGGCGGTCGGATTTCTTTTTTTTTTTTTTCTTTTTTTTTTTTTTTAACCTTCAGATTTTAAAAATCCTCAAATATTAAATAATGCTTCTTCAATTAGGGACATTTGTCAATTTTGACTTCTGGATACCTGTTAGACATCAATTAAAGACTAGTCTTTCAATATAATATTAATTTTAAGTGAAAAACATTGATTTTTTGAACAAATCTGTAAAAATCATCATTCCAAAAAAAAAAAAAAAAAAAAAATTGCGACCCTGATTTTTCAGGATTTAGGACCGGACGGTTGAGGGCAACACAACAATTTTTTTTTTTGGCCTAATTGTTGTTTAAACCAAGGGGTGTTCCCAGCAGTATGGAAAACCTCGTCAATAACTCCGATACCTAAAACACCTAATGCAAAAAGCCTTGATCAACTAAGGCCTATCAGCCTTACCCGCCTCAACGGTAAGATCTTTGAGAGCTTTCTGGCTGAGTGGACTATGGTCGACTTTTACCCTCACATTGATAAACAGCAGTACGGTAATGTGAAGGACAGCTCAACTACTCACTATCTAGTGGATGTTGTAGACACTGTCCTTAAAGGTATTGATGAGGCTGGCCATTATGCAACCTTATGTGCTGTTGACTTTACTAAAGCCTTTGACAGGATTAATCACAATATTGCTGTTCAGAAGTTAATTGATATAGGTATTCGCCCAAGTATTATTCCTGTCATTAGTAGCTTTTTGTGTAATCGCACCCAATCTGTTAGAATCAAAGGCAGGTCATCAGCATGTCAATTGTCAATCTATTTCGGGGGGAGTGCCCCAGGGCACTAAATTTGGTCCGATTATTTTTTCCGCCATGGTCAATGATGCTGCTTCTGAAGCCCCCCTGAAATGGAAATATGTTGATGACCTGACGTTTGGTGAAGTTGTAAATGTTAAGACAGCTGGTTGTTCACAACTGCAAAAAGATCTTGATGGTTTAGGTGAGTGGCGCAACAAAAATGACATGCTACCAAAACCTTCCAAATGTCATATTATGCACATCAGTTTTTTGAAAAGGGAGCATTCCTTCAATCCTTTGACTCTCAATGGATCTGTTTTAGATGTCAATCAGAATATGAAACTTCTTGGTATCACCTTAGAAAGTGATCTTAGTTGGACTACTCAAGTCAATTCAATGATATCTCGCGCCTCAAGACGAATGTATATGCTTTATGTTTTGAGACGCTTCAATGCTTCGTGGGGTGATTTATCTTCTGTTTATCAAATGTACATTCGGCCTATCATGGAATATGCCAGCCCTTTATGGCATACTAGTATCTCCAGGGCACAGTCTGAGCAGATGGAGCTCATCCAGAAGCGGGCGTGTCGTATCATCCTCCTGGGGCAGAGCTACACATCTTATCGGGCTGCTTTGGAGAAACTAGGTTTGGTTTCCTTATGTGAGAGGAGAGATCAGCTGTTGGTGCGATTTGGCCAAGGTTTGCAAGCGTCTGCTAAACATTCTCAAATGCTGCCTAAATCCAAAGGTGATTGGCACGGTAGGAATCTTAGGTATGCCCTGCAGATTGATCCTCCTCGCTGTAAGCGAACCAGGTACATGCAATCTACCATTCCTCAAGTTGTTCAGCGTCTTAATAATCTGTGATTTTTGCCTTTGAATGTTATGCTATTGTATGCACTTTGTTGTTGCTTTGTATGTTGTTTTTATACATGGTTTTAATTGTTACCCAGGCGTATCAGGTCTGTGACCTGCTTTCTGGATTGTTTTATACCTTAATAAATAAATAAATAAATAAATAAATAAAAACCTGAATAACATTTTTAGAAATTAATTTCTTGATACTATTTTCATTGTTCTGCAGGGAAGCAGCCTTCACCAGACTCTTACACAATGTTACCCCATCGATAGAATATTACTACATGGGATATTATATACATTCTTGCCAGAAAATGAAATATAAGGTAAGAGATGCAATAACCCTTTTATGTAGCATCAAACTGATGAATAAATATGAATACCTGAGTGGAAGAAGGGCCCAAATCCATCAAAACTGTTTTTGAGATATTAACAAAAACTTAATATTTGGAAAAGTTTTATAGACAGAATGTTTTTATCTTCAGGGGACCTTTAATACGTGGACATACAGTATTACATACATTCGAAATCATATATGATGTTTCCATGGCAACAGTACAGGTTTTAATATGAGCTGGAGTTGGGCCCTTCTTCCACTAATATACTGCAAGTGCCAGTTCTGTAAGCAGATTTGTTATAAATAGCTATAGAAATTTGACATTTGTCCATTAATTGCACAAGTAGAAGCATGAAAATATGTTAGCAAGAAAGTGTATTGTTGTGAAAAGCAGATTTCATGGATGAACAAAATTCCTCTTTAACCCAATATTTTTGGAAGAAGGGCCCAACTCCATGGAGTTGGGCCTTTTTTCCATGAAAGCCATAAAAGTGTACGTGAAAAACTATTTAGAGAGTGGATTTTGCCTCATCTTTCACACACAAGGAAGAACAGTCTGCTGGCAATAAAATGGTGGGTCTACCTAATTTTTGTAAAAAATTGGAGTTGGGCCCTTCTTTCATTCAGGTATTCATATAGTAAGATACATTTTTACCCCCAAATACCTAAATTTGTATTTGTGTTTTGGGAAAAAAAATCCATATGAAAAGTCAACATTTTCAATTGATCGTCGTCTGTTTATCCCAGCTACATACACTTTAAGTACATATCATTAGATTTGGAAAGTTAACTTCGAGGACTGTTAAATATCAAATATTTTAAAAGTATCAAATTTTAGAATTTGTCATAAAATTTGTATTATATATCGCGAATTTCAAAAAATCAAAATGATTCAGAATGTTATTCAATATGTCTGATGTGCTCTCATGTCCCACAAAAAATACTGCCCAAACGTTCATACCAGAGCCCTTAACCTAAGTATTTGAAGGGCTATCAACATATTGCTGGGAGGGTCAAGCAGACTGTGTGGGAGGAATAGTGATCTCTTTACTATGAACACAAAATAGTAGTGGTGAATGGAAAAGAATTGTGGATAACTCAAAATGATGCAACATTATGTCCTTTCATGGTCTGTCACAGTGGAAAAACACAGAAATATGACATTATATTCTAGTCGTTAATGCTCTGCATGCTGGCCATAGGCTTCAACATAAAATGCCCAAAATATTTTCTCAAAATATCAAGAGCTATTCACTCTGTCGGACATCCGGGAACATTGTCCCCTTTGCACAAGCGCGCGCATAGCAACCAGCTCGAGAAAGGGGAACTGCACATGCGTACACTGGTTTTACAAGGCTATTTCCCCTTTGTGACGTCAGCCCAACCAAGAGAATCTCAAGAACCACTGAACCAATACTAGGCTTGTTTGTACTCATTGTAATACATTTTTCATGCTGATTCCAAATATGCTCATGATAATTTACAATTCTGAATTTTTTAATTTTTTATAAAAAAAATTTAACTGTCGTCAGGGCCGTTCCGACCATTAGGCCAGGTCGCCTAGGGCGGCAAACGCAGAGGGGGCGCAAAAAAGGCGTAAAACGAATGAACGGGATCCGGGAATGGACACAGAAAAGGGGAGAAATAATGAGGGCGGATAAAAAGAAAAAAAATGGGGAGGAAAAATTAAAAAGAGAAACAGAAAACAGGGCGGAAAGGAAAAGGGGGACCAGAGAAAAAGAAAAGAAACGGGGCAGAGAAAAGAAAAGAAGACACAGGGCGGAGAAAAAGAAAGAAGAAACGGGCGAAAAAAAATAGAAGAGAGGAGACAAGTAACAGAAAACACTAAGTGCCGAAGAAGAACAAAAAGTGTGATAAAAAATACAGAAAAGAAGGAAAACCATAGGCGTAGATCCCGGTGGATGGGGAATAAATCCCCAATATTTTGCCCGGGGATGGTCACCCCCCATGTTGACGCCTGTATGTGGGTTTCGTACTAATTAACATCATAATTGGCCATTTTAGTCCTAAAAGTGCAATTTTTTTTGACCAAAAATGAGCATTTTTTACATTTTTTTTCAGAAAAAGATAAAAATCTATATTTGTGAGCCAGGATGTGTGCTTGATTAATTTTACAAGGTGTCAAATATAACAACAACAAAAACTTGCCCATATACAGCGAAGATCAATTTTTCTGGAATGTAATATTCTGACCAAAGTTGCCCCAAAAACTTTGGTCATGCTATTTTTAACCCCTATTAAATTATTTTAAAAAAATTTTCAACTTCAAAGTGTAGTGGGGAACCCTAATGTCATAAAAATAGTTCATTATAAATATAATTGGTTTTGTTTGGAAGCAGTGGTTTAAAAACTCTGAAAAGTGCCCAAAGTTACCCCATTTTACGGTACCATAAACTTATTATGTCGCCAAATGTGCTGAGTTCACTATTTTTCCAACCCCATCCCCATATATCAAAAAGAAATCTACGCTACTGAGGAAAACGGTGGTGGGCAGTATACAAATAGGTCAAAACTGATGAGTTTTCAAGGGGTAACCCCCTTAACGTTTTTTTGGTATACTTTGATGGGGCGGTAGTGAGAGGCTTTGCCTAGGGCGGCAAAATCCCTAGGAACGGCCCTGACTGTCGTCTGCTGTCAACACCCTCGTGGAGAGAGTTAAACATTACAACCTACAACTTGACCTCTGTATCTGCCTTACTTTTAATTAGGGAAATGATTTGGGAAAGTACCTGTATTTCTAATGGTATCGGTGATATTCATGCCTCAACATGTTCAATGGAAACAATGAACTACAAAAGATTGACCTTTATTTACCCGATAGTCTAGCACCAAATATAGGAACAGAAACATGTTACATAAACAAATGTCAACTTTCAACAGACCTGTATTGTCCACTTGTTTTTGTTTTGTTTTGTTTTTCCCCTGAAATATCTTGTTTCTGGTATTATTTCTTGTTCGTTATTACATTTATGTGTAGCATAAAATGAACCATTGTTCTCTGTTAGTCAATACATGTATTTGCAAAGCAAATTGAACCATTCAAATCAGTAGGTGGAAAAACAATTTGAATTCAGATTCAAAACAATTTTTCTGTATAGGGTCACAAAATAATGCCATGGGTAAAAGTGAACCACCTATTTATTATGGAATTTATGAAGTAGGTCACTAGCCTAACTCCCATTATTTATTTATTTTACAAAATATGCAGCATGGATCTATTTGACACCCTTGCATAGATACTCTAGATGGCCTGCACCTTGATACCATGCCAATAATCTTTGTGTAGTGCTTTGAGTTTTGTAACTTTTCCGAGAAATTCAAGAAAGGGAAATCCCCTTAAAAAGGGAATTGCCCCAGCGAGTACCAGGATGTACACATATGTGCTGTCCACCAACGCAGTAAATGAAAATATATTTCACTTCCTGAAAAAATTGGCTATTCTGGTTGAAATTCATACACCCCATATAGAAGACATGACCTTAATCTCCCACACAAAGAGGTAGATTTCAAATGGAGTTGCCCATTTTGGAGCAGACGACACTGAATGGGTGGCCCCATTTGAAATTCACACTCCCTGTGTGAACGATTAAGATTGTGTCTTCCATAGGGGGGTGTATGGATTTCAACTGGAATAGCCCATTTTGGAGCAGACGACACTGAATGGGTGGCCCCATTTGAAATTATTAAGATTACGATTAAGATTGTGTCTTCCATAGGGGGTGTATTGATTTCAACTGGAATAGCCCATTGTTATCATTGTAGTATTTCTTTCATGTTTTGTTTCATTGTTATCGTTTCTTTTTGCTGACATCATATTATTTTTTTGAATGGATTATAAAACTGATAGTGATGCATCATGCTTGAAATACAAGTTGTAATTGCCAATTAAAAGTATTGAAATTGATCCCTTTTTGTTGACAAACTTTGTCAGCATGTCCATAAACGAGACGGTTTCATTCACCAATGATATGGCCATAAACTAACAATTAAAAGTGTTATAATTGATTCTTTTTGTTGACAAACTTTGCCAGCAGTCACCAATGATATGGCCATAAACTAGACAGTTTCAATTAATAATAAACTGCATGCATTTTAATTAGAGAATAAACAATATGATTTTTGTTTTTACTATATTTGACCTGTCTGTAGTCTATCAGATGGTATAGGATAGAAAAACAAAAATTTATATCCTTAATTCTCATTCTTAGTTAAATATTATTTTAATAACTAAACACTTATTTTATTTAGCAAAAACTAAGTTACCGTCTTAAAAATCACCTTTTTCTGAAATGAGAGAAACTTAGTTTATGCGTACTGTGATCTTGTTTGCGTATTACACTCTCGATAAGGGTGTTCCGCAATGACGCAGCTGCTACCGTATGATAGACCTGGGTGATAGACGACATGCAGAAACCAATGAAACTGAGTGTTACAAGCTAAACCATAGCCACTGACTAAGAATTACAAATCCTTTACTCTCTTTGCTATCTGTTTCCAGGGCAACTATTACCCATCATACCTTGTGTGTACGGAAGCATTCTCATGGCAACCTATAGAAAAATGTAGACCCAAGCTGGATGCAAACAAGTACTCTAGACTAGATGAAACCGATGCACGTAAGTGGGTTTTGTTTTTGTTGTTGTTTTTTTGTAAAAATTAAATTGTGAAAAGCAATGGAAATCCTTCCCCCTCGCCAAAAAGCAACTGGGGCGTTAGGGCTAATAACACCTTAATTTTCCTCCTATATGTTTACATTAACCCTCACCGTACCAAACATCAATTCAGAAAGAGTAGGCACAAGCAGGTATCCCATGTGATGCCATTGCATCATCATGCGAACAGTCATATGGCGACGGAAGGCTTATGTATCAAAACTCACCTTCAGCTAAAATAGACTGAAATTTAAACAATTTTTGCACGCTTCGCGTACAGATGTCCTATAGTCTATGTATCTACCTCGAGTCACCGGCACTAGCTTTGAAGTTCAGCGTGTGCTGCATTGGCTTAGCGTTGTTTCTTGCGTGTACATATCCGCCACTTTGATCGCGCGCATAAGGATGTATACGCACCAAGTATGGTAGAACACGCTGAACTTCAAAGCTAGTGCCGGTGATTCAAGGTAGAATAGACTTTTAAAGTAAAATTTATGCTTGCCTAAGCCTAAATTGTAATACTCCCACCACCACTATTGTTCTTTTACCTAAACCAAAACTTGGCCACTTGAGAGCACATGCCTTCCTCACGGTGAGTTTGGCGCCTCCATTTTTTGGCCCGGCCCAGGGGTCCCATAAAGGTAAATCTGTCCCTGACCAGATCAATACACTCAGCAAGTTTTCAGCTACCTCGGATTGAACCAGGGACATTGTGAACCAGGGACCCCATGCACCAGAAGCGATAACTCTACACACTTTGTCACACTCTCCCAGTGAGCCACATGCATTAATATTCACATATATCCTTTATATTTGTATTTCTTCCAGCTGATCCTGAGGCCATTGACAGCCTGGACAGGGTATTAGTCCTCTATAAGCACACTGCTATGCCTTACGTACAATACAAGAGATTCAACTCTAGCGCGGATGATGACCAAGTTAAAGAATATGCCGGAATGGTAGGGAAAACCTGCGCAGAGAGGATGCTACTGTATAGGAACTGAACCACTGATTTGTGTTTGAATTATTTTTATAATTTTAAGTTATTATTACCATCTCTTTCACAGATGTATTATGTGAGTATATTAACCCCCTGGACAATACTGGTCATCTAACAGCATTTCTGATTGGTTGATAACTTGAAATGCTCATTTCAATTGCCAATTATGACTTGGCTTTAAACTACTTACAATTTGCAAATGATCTTATTAATACCCTCCTTGATTGGTTCAAAATTGGACATAATATTCTTTTTGGCCAATCTGCAGGTAGTTCTCATGGGGTTTTTAATCTGGTAGTAGGTTCCTAATGGGCGGATTGAATCAGTTTGAGCCATCAGCACTGTCCAACGATTCTTGTGGCACTACACAAAATTTGCATTTCCCTACACAATTTTATTTCAAGTTGGATTCATGCAATTTGATTTTCCGACACAATTCACTTATTTCATGCCAAATATCATATATAAGGTCTGGGTCTCACTACTTATTTCTGCCATTTTGCTTGCTCACAAAAATGAAACAAGAGTCAGTACCATCTGTTGAGTGTTATTACCTTAAAATGTTGTCCCAATTTCCCATTCATACATTTCTCTGGATATTTTCTCATTTGCTCACCCTATTATTTTAAAGAAATTTTTATTCACTTATTCTTGGTCTCATTATTGCCAGAAAAGCAAGGTTTTACTGTATCATGCTGCCCTCTGTCTGCAAGTTGTTTCATAGAAAACTACTTGCTTTTGGAAGGTTAATTCACTCCTACATCTTTATTACTTTATGGTCATTTAAGGCAAAAAGATGTCTCAGAGCTACCCTATGTATAAGTTTTGTGGTGGACACCCCTTTGACTTGCAGAAATTGGCCAATTTATTACATTTTTCCCAGTTTTGTTTTTACAAAAATATCTATTAAAATAAAATTAAAAGCATTTTGTTGGAAGAATTGTATATAAACATTAAAAGTTTCAAGCAACTCAAACTTAATTTGACTTGAGTTGGGGGCAAAAATGGAGAAGGAACACATTCCACTCATTGGATTTCAAAACATTTGCAATATTTGAGCCATATTAGATTTTCCAGCCTCGCCATATTCCTACAATCCTATTCTGAAAATGGAAATATCGAGCGCATTACAAGTACCCTCAAACCAATCAAAAAGATTAGGTTTTTGTTGCTTAAACAAACAATCAAGTTTCAGCTTTGATATAAGTTTCTCTGCACATGTTATGGTAAGTGACCTACAAAGCTTGGCATGCTTTATGCATATTTTCTGCAAAAGTAGAAGCTATGCATGATGTTTGTATCATTAATAATTGAACAAAATCATAGGGCAAGTATTATTATCTCATTTTCATTATAATGGTGTATTACCAGTGTCAACAATTTTATTGGTAAATGGTAATGGCATTTCAGTTTAGTTATACTTATTAAAATTTTGTAATATACTTTAAGGCCAAAGAGAATGGAATCTCTCAAAGCTGGCAAAGATTTTAAAATCCAATGCGGAATGAGGTTTCTGGGTAGTTTTTTTTTTGTTTTTTAAACTCAAGGTGATATGTTTGTATTTGTGCCAAAATCTAAAATTTACAATAAAAGGACTGAGCAAGGCATTTTTACCTAATATGTTCAACTCAAAATTAAAAGGGATATACTGACAGCAAAAATTAACATTTTTTGGTAAACAAAATAAATGAAAATGTGACAATAGAGCTTAATGTTCAAAACATTCCATCCTGTGGAAAAATTCTATGATCTAACCATCATGATGTACTTACCATATATGAACGATGAGTTTGCAATGAACGATGAGTTTGCAAATTGTTTTGTTATGCTTGAATAAAACGTGACATGCAGCTGGTCATGTATATTTATGTATCAGGAACAAGTTCTCTTGGAATTTGTTTGTAAAACAGGAAACAAAACAACTACTATGTTTTTTCTTTTGTTTTCTAGCTTTTTCATCTTTGGTATACAATGTATGGGCCATTTCACACTTGATCTTTAAACTTTATCTAAATACCATATTTCTTTAATCTTGGGGGTACTCAGTACAAATGATCATACAGGGACGTGGCGCAAACATGGGTAGCATTTTTGGCCTTTTGGTATATCAATGACCCCTTTTTCTAGGCCAATTTTGCTATATGGATGGGTTCTTTTTTGTCAAAATTTTATCAACTTGACTTTTTGGAAAATAGCAAAATTTTGCCTCAATCTAGCCAAAATTTGCATATATCAGAGTTGCCACTTTTCAGGTTTTAGCCTGAATTCAGGTTTTTTGTGAGTCCAAATTCCCACATTTTAATTTATTTTCAGCCCATTTGGGGCTTTTTAGTCTGCATTCACATGCTTTTTCAGGTTTTTCTCACCAGTTTCAGGTTTTTTGAGTGAAACTGAGTGGCATCTCTGAGATATGCAAAACTTGCATATATGCAACATTGGATGTTAATTTGTTTTTCTGGGTTTTGGTCATTATTTTGTGGAATGGCCCATATATTAAACAAACTTTTTAAGTGACTTGTTCCCTGTGTTCTTTTAGCTCCACATCCGTATCCAACACATGCATAAATTTGACAGTAAACCAGCATGAGTACAAGCCATTAAGCTTACGAGTCACTGCCAATGTATGTCAGGGATCTGTCATTAGGCGGTAGATTTACGTCAATTAAGCATGTTAAGATAATCCATATAATTAGTTTAATTAATTGTCTTACTTATGTTGCAATCATGTAAGTACTTGAGTGTCTGGTTGTAGTATGCTGGTAATCTGTGTTGCTGGTCATTGACCCTATGGATAAGTATTTATATATGGGGATTAGGTACTTATAATGTCAAATTATCATTTATGAAGAATGAATTTGTATATTGGGGTAATTTAGTTATAATGTGAATTATCATTAGGAATGATATTTTAAAAAACAAATTCATGAGGACAAAATGGTTAACTACTTATATATATATTGGGATAATTTACTTATAATGTGAAATTATTATGAATAAATTTTTTTAAACAAATTCATGACAAAAATGGCTAAGTACTTATACATTGGGATAATGTGCTTATAATGTGAAATGATCATTAATAAGGAATGAATTCTGAAACAAATTCATGAGGACAAAATGGCTAAGTACTTACATATTCCGATAATGTGCTTATAATATGAAATCATTATTGATGAGAATTGATGAGGATAAATTTCTTGGAAAAATTATATTGTACAAGACCAATTTATTATTTGATTCAATATGTTAGGCCAGCACTGGTTCAGTACAGTCTGATGATGCCAACAATTAAATTCAGACTTTGTTTCCGCAATTATTTTGCTTATATAGCACTATCGGTGCCCTGATAGGTACTGATTTTTGAAGGGAAAAAATCATTTTTGTTTTTTTAAAAATTATTTTAGGGAATTTAAGAAACACTGTAGCTTAAAATAGGCCCAGTTATGTCCAGGGAGCCATAGTGCTATTAGGCAAACGTTTACGGTAGTAAAGTTATATGTGCAGCTCGGCAAAATGCCTTCTGATCCAAGCTGGAATTTTGCCAAAATGAACCCAAATTGGGCAAGTTTAAAGATTTCTTATTCCTGTCCCGTAGAAATCAATGGTTTAAGAGAAAAATTTGGTAAATTTTCGATGAGTTTGAAAACATTCTTGGCAACCCTGCCAATTTTTGTACTGCAGGTCTTTATCAGTGATCTTGATGTGTGGTCAAGGCACATGATTTGTCATAAGGTTTCATTGTAGGTGCCAGATATGAACAAGGTCAGATCTTGTCATAGTATGACGTCAATGTCCAACATGTGACCAGGCTGACCAGTCAGAAATACTATTTATTGGGTCATTTTAAATCCATTTTGTATAATTACTTAGGTCTCTAATGTCTAGGGTGGTCAAAAATTATCTACAATTTGATGGCCAATGTTTGCCTAAAAGGGGTTTGATAGAATCCCATTTAAGCATATATCGAGGGTTGACAATCAGAAAGCCGTAACTCACAAAGGAATCCTTTATGAGTTAAAGCTTTCTGATTGTCAACCCTCGATATGTGGTGTGATCAAGCAAAATCAGTTTGAAGTCTGACATATTTAATTTTCAGTTTCTTTAAAAGATTGTAAACAGCATTTGCAAAGCTACATTTTGCAGAAAATCCCATTGAATTTGGACAACCAGTTCAAAAGATATGAGCAGTTAAAGTGTTTCCAAAATCAAAAGAAACAAAAGGAAATATTTCCTTTGTATGGCTATATCTCACAATAATATTTCTGAGTTCCGACTGATTTTGCTTGATCGCATATGTGTAAGTGTAAGACTTGAAATGTCCAAAATGTAATATTTGTGACACCATCTGTTTCTCAGGCCAAAGTCGGAAATTTGAAAATTATTACCATCACTTACTTTGAATGCTCAGGTCCAGAAATAGGTAAGTGCAATAGCTGCCATGTGTAGATGAGTACAATATACTGTGTGTAAATTGCCAAATATTTACAGGGCTGCTATTGCACTTGCCCACTTCTGACACTGACAAGTCAACTTGCTCAGTACCTACGCTTTCTGCTGCTGAAAACTTTAAAGCTTTGGCATACTTGTTTGCAAAATTTACAGATTTTTATATGTACATTTTTTTAATGTTTTTTATTGTTTTTTTTGTTTTTTTCACTCCTTATTTCTGCCTATTATTACCAGCTTTGTTCTGATTGTATCATATCATTTTACATTTACCACTCAATCCCATTCAGATGTTATAGTCTGCTAATGTATAGGCCCGGTATACAGGGTGAGCTCAAAACAAACATTAATTTTGAAATGCTGAATTTTTTGCCAGATATGGTTTGATAAACTTGTACTTTATACATTTTTAAGGAAAATTGTGAGAATGCAAATATTATGAAGCTTTTTTTTTCTCTTTAAGGTCCTTCACATTTGATTCTGAGATTCTTATATTTTTAGAAAATACACAGGTGAACTTTTTATTATTCACTAGTTTTATTATCTGTCAAAATGCGCAATTAAATGCAGTCTTGAGGCACAAGTGTTTGTTTGTGAAAAGTCACAGTAATGAATTCAAACATGGGTGTGAATTACAAACGCAAATCGAGCAACGGAAAACATCAGGATCAAGTGTAAACGGCCAAAACAGAAAAATGTAATCTATAATATATGATGCGTCATGAAGAGCTTATTTCCAAACTGTTAAGTCCACAAACACATGTTTCTGATTTACCTGTGCGATACTGCAATGGGTTGTGATGCTATAGGTATTATAATTTCAGTTGGATGCCCCATTACACAAGCAAACATTGGATGGATGCACAGTAACAATACTGTGTGGGGCTTTTGATTCCCAAATGAAAACAATAGTCTGCATATTGTTAACCAGCATTGTTGTAAATAATGGCTTGTTGATGGTACAAGTCATTGCTGCTAATGTCAAACTTGTCAAAGTAATTGTGATTGTATCACACAAGTAAATGAGAAACATGTGGTTGTGGACTTAACGGTTTGGAAATAAGCTCTTCATATGCCAATATATAAACCTATTTTCATTGCTATCAAATAAGGTGTAATTACAGCTTTTGCCATCTATAATTTCCTGCAACTTGCCACATTCTTTTTGAAGTTGACTTTCATGATGCACATTAATGTTATTGAAATCATAGTAAATTTTATTTGATATTGAAGTAGAGGTTCACACTATTATTAATTACCATATTTCCTTGAATAGTTGTTCCCCTCAAATAAATGCCACACCACCACTTTTTTCAACCAAGATGTTTCAAAACTGGGGATATATCCATGCTATCTTGTGTAGTAATCGTACCAATTTGCTCAAATGGTCGATAAGAGCGTTGATAATGTGCAAAAATCTGATCAGAAACCCGGAAGTGAACCAGAAGTCAGTGTTTCTAGTTCATAGTTCGTCATTTCAGCTTACCTATTGTTTTTATTAGGAATTATCGTTTAAAAATGACCTAATAAATGCCCCCCATTTTGAAAATACAACACCCCCGGGGGCGTTTATTCAAGGAAATATGGTACACAGATCTTAACTTCCAATAAAGAAATATTTTCTTCAGATTGCTTAATTTTTGCCATGATTTTATCTAGACTTTTTTATTCTTATTATCCACATCTTATCTGAGTCATTGACTCTCTTAGTTACATTTATAGATTTATATTAATACACAGATGATAACAATTATTTTGTTACACAGACTGTTCTTTCTATTATGTTTTGTATTTTACTTGAAATATTGGGTACAATAACCGAATAGGGTACAACCACAGGAGAGAGAAAACAGCCCGTACCACCAGTCAAAGTCTCCGCATCATCCGATAATGAGGGCAGATTGTTCCATGAAATGCGACAGGCGTGACTGCTACGCAATTACCACATATTTTCATGGTCTATCACGTAATCGGGAAAGCACGCAATGCTCTATCGCGAGGCACGCAGCGCTGGCGTGTTGACACAGCACGATCAAACAATCGGACCTCATGAATATGCGAGAACTCACCGTATACAATACACTGGGACTTTGACTGGTGGTACGCTCTCTGTTTTCTCTCTGCTCTGTGGGTACAACTTGCTAGACTTTAATCCAGTCCTCATTTACAGAGTGTAGGGTTAGGGTTGGGGTAGGGCAATCTTGTAATAAGACTAGTAGAGTTGCACCCTATTCGGTAATCGCTCCAAATATTGTAAATGATTTTGTTGTCAAATCTACCAATGGATATACATAAGTATATTTGAGGTCAAGGGGGGGGGGGGGCAGGGTCAATTTGGTAAGTTCCTGCCCATTAACAATTTTCAATCCGGGTGATAAATTCGAATATATAGCCCACTATTTGTAGTCAGGGCAGTAACTTTCTAGAAGTACAAGCATGCAGGTAGCGAGTTAAACAAATGAGCAGCACCAGCAAATATATCTCCATACTGAGTTTAGCCTAAAAAGATTACACCCAAAATGTGTGCCATTGCCCTGAGTGGATAGAAATTGTGTTACATACATGTGTAAGTATTGCAGGGGTCCATTTCACTAAACTTTTAACTCTTCATTACTCAAGAAACTGTTACGAAATACACAGTATTAAACATAACTTTACGAAGTGTCCCTGTAGTAAATTCTTATTACTTACAGTTTTCTACCATTCGTAAGTAGGTTTAGTGAAATGGAACTTAGGACTCGTCGTAAGTTAAAAACGATTTCAAGACTTACAAAGCTTTGTAAAGTTTAGTGAAATGGACTATTGTATTGTAATAATATGATTTAGTGTGAATGTGTATATTAGATATATATTGTTTCAGGAATATTGGTGCAATTTATGTACAATAGTTTGTTTTCTACTGGTTGTATGCTATCTATGATGATATAGTATAGATTTAATGATTTCCCACTATAGTCTATTTATCTACCTCGAGTCACCGGCACTAGCTTTGAAGTTCAGCATGTGCTGCATTGGCTTGGCGTAGATTCTTGCGTGTACATACGCGGCATGTTGATAGTGCACGTAAAAGTATGTACATGCACCAAGTAACGCTAAGCTAACGCAGAACACACTGAACTTCAAAGCTAGTGCCGGTGACTCGATGTAGATATACAGACTATAAATATGACTCAGTTATATCAAGTGGAACTTGCATGTTGGTCAAAATCCTCTCCTTTTTCCAGATGGAAATAGATTGTATACGGCTAACAAAAAGTGTCTGCACAAAAAGTATCAGTGCACTTAAAACAAAAGCAATATCTAAAAGGCACTAAACCTAAATTGCCAAATGAAGTAGTCAATAGGTAGAAAATTTTGACTGATCTTTAAAACGATACAGCTGAGGTCTACAGTCTGTCCACCTAGAAGTACAAAGTAAATAGACCTCGAAAACTGGAGGTATGAGAATAATTATTACAGTGCAATGCGTGTGTTATGCTTCTTTGGCGCGCCAAGTGCTGCGTGATTTGTACTTACCGAGCGCACAACGCTCTTTACGCATCGCGTTTTTTTTAACACGCAATGTGTATGACGCAAAGCATCGACCCCCGATGCCACCGATTTGGTTTGTACTTCAAAGTGGACAGACTGTAGGTGGATATATGAGAGGTTACAAGTGTGTATGCCAGTGCTTACATCTATGCATACGCCAGGTAAAATTACTGCAGGGCAAATCTGAATTGGTACTCTTTGGATCTAATCTCTTCAAAGTTCCCTGTGCTGGACAATCACATATTGTTAACTGGTATTTAGATTATGCTACAATATTACTGTAATAACTGAATAAAAAATGGGAAAAAAGTAAATAGTTGTCATGTGTGATATGAATTCTTCCACATTCTCTATTATTATTGTATGATGGGATGTTTTAAAAATGGTACCAAATATTACATAAATACCAAGGCAGGAGTAGAATTTTGTTGCAAAGTGCGAAAACCAAACTCAGTTCTTGCAATATTTGTTTCCAAGAATCATTGGAACTTGTTCTATGAGAATCTGTGTGAGAATTGATTCACAAATTCTCGCCAAAATTCTAGCCATGCTATTTTGATAAATGCTAGCGAGATAAATAATGGTAGATGAATAATGCACATTATTCAAGCCTTCATCCTATGCCTAAATTAGGATATTCCAGTTGACATCCATTGGATTGGAAGACATACACAAAGGATTTCAAATGGGGTTTACATGATAATTCATTGAGCATTTTGAAAGTTGCATAATTGTAACATTGACTTCATAATTGCACTAATTGCAAAATGTGGTTGACAATTGCATAATAGCAAAGTAGGCTTCATAATAGCACTAATTTCAACAGGTGATTTCATAATTGCATAATCATGTTACTATCATTGAGCCTTTTGAAAGTTGTACAATTGCAACATTGACTTCATAATTGCATTAATTTCAAAATGTAGTTGATAATAGCAAAATAGGCTTCATAATTGCGCTAATTTCAAAATGGTGTTTCATGATTACACTATTATTATTGAGCATTTTGAAAGTTGCATAATTGCCACATAGACTCCATAATTGCACTAATTTCAAAATGTTGATAACTGCATAAGGCCAAAAAAAAGGTTTGTCTCAGTCAAAGCTCACGAAAACAAATGTGAAATGCGATTTTTTTTTTTTTTAAATTCCCGACTTGATATTTTTATGGTATTTTGAGAAAACAAATCTGATTTTTTTTCGCATTTCTTTTTCTTCAAATTGCGCGATTTTACAAATGTGTGCAAGCTTTAAGACAAACCTCTTTTTTTTTTTTGCCTAATAGCAAAATAGACTTCATCATTGTGCTAACATGAACATTGCTGACCATTTGAAAATAGTAGAATTGTGAAGTAGAATTCTTAATTACGCTAATTTCAAAATGTAGTCAGTAATTGCATAATAGCATAGTAGACTTCATAATTGCGCTATTAAACATTAAACATTACTGACAACTTGAAAATGGCATAATTGCAAAGTTGAATTCATAATTGCTTTAATTTCAAAGCCTAACATTGATAACTGCATATAGCAGCAGTGTTGCTATTCTTTGATACTATGGCTGTTGTCAGTTCCAGCGCCTTTATGGGGAAATACTGAGAAATATTTTAAAGCAACACATAAATTGGCAAAAGTGACAACCTGCTTGGCGTCTTCATAATTCCCCGAGATTAAACACTCTAATCCAAAAGTTCCTACGATAAGAGCAACATAGCAATAGAAGATTAATTGGCTATTCCAGTTGAAATACACACACCCCCTATGGAAGACAGGACCTTAATATCCCACACAGTGGGTGTAGATTTCAAATGGAGTCACCCATTCAGGTAAACCCATTTGAAGTACATACTCCCTGTGTGAAAAATCAAGGTAATGTCTTCCACAGGGGGTGTATGGATTTCAACTGGAACAGCCCAATACAGGGAGTAGTGTGTTATATTTACCAATTACATTTCCTGATTAATAAGATTAATTGAATTAAAATACATTAAATCATTAACCACATCATATCTAAGTTTGTTTTCAATGTTTACATAATACAATTAAGAATGTGATATATATAACAGTGTATGATTAGTACAAATTATGTTTTTCCTTATAAATTAAGCTTAACTACATATATATCAAATCTATTAAGAAATCTGTAACTAAGTGTATCCAAATAACTTCCCATTTTAGCTAGTGTTTCAAAAAAAAGGGGGGGAAAGTGATTTATAGTGCGCTACGCACAGGCACAATGCTGATCCACCAGCTTCAGCACACTTTACAGGTTGTCACTGACCACTACGGCCCCCTGTCCTCTCCGTCCCAAGTAGTCTAACATAAAATGTCTATAAGGTTAGATAGAGTGCCTTCAAAATAAAGATGTGGAATCCTCCCCAAAAAAAAAAAACATCACCACAGGCCAAAAGGATCCACTTTGCCAGCAGAGCGAGTGAGAAAAAAAACCAGATTTTTATGCTTGGTCAAAAAAGGTCCAAATTTGCCCATTATTAGTGTAGCGAGCAAAAACAATAGGTTCTTTATGCTTTTTTGGTCAAAAAAGTCACACGATTTTGGGAAAAAGTTCACTTTTTCAAAATCAGCCTTTCCACCACCAATAAATCCTGGCTTGCACTCCTGGTGGAAACATTTATAAAAAAATTCCCATCCTTCCATTCCTTTCACCGAATTGATCAAAAGTCTTTGAGAAATTTGAAAGGTGATAAATCAATAGAAAGGTCAATGGGTGCGAGATATGTCAAAATGTAACTGTCAACAATTTAAACGTTTTGACCAAAACCAAAGCGTGTTTGTGTTTGTTGGGTTGCGACTATAACCTGTTTCAAGGTATACGGTCATGTGCCACAATTTCTTTTGGATGCATTTTGGCACTTTTTTACAAAGAAATGTCCTTCACATGCCTGTTTTAGGTAACTCATTTGTTACCAATTCTTTGACTGCATGTACAGTTAATCGCACAGAGCGTACATGCCCATGTACAAGGGCGGTTTGTAGGCATGCTTGTGGCGCAACCACAAAAAAACATTGACATAAATATGCACTTCCAAACTTGAGGTGAAAAATATATAGTGGTCCCATTTTGGCAAAACAGAAGAGGATCAGTGTTTTTCATATTCAAGAATCCCTGAGCCTGTATCACAACAAAGTACTAAGTACCATACTCTTATTAAAAGAGTTTCCCGTAATTATGCTAATTAAAATTAGCCATTAAATTTATTTTAAAAAGACGCTTTTTGGCTCAGCTCTATTCCTGTGTACTAGTAATTACATAGCGTTTTGTGACATGTTATGCCAATAAGTTCAGTAAACCAATCAAGCCCTATCCACTACAGTACACATATACAGGACATTACCCCCTTACAGCTTGTCATTAACTACTAGTACAATAACAAGAACAAAAACTTTTGTTACACCATTTTCAATTTAACAACCCTATTCTTTAACTAATTTTGCAGAAAATTAATGGTGTTGAAATCCTACCGGTAAATTAGGTACAGCTTCCTTAAACCTGGTGATGATACTGGTAATATATTTTTGCTTCAGTGAGCAGTAACTAGCCTGGCACATACTTCACTGGACAGGAACTAATGACTGAATGAATCAAGTAGCATTTCATTACAACTTTTTCCATGTCCCAGAGTTTGGGGAAATGACCATACGGGAATGAGCTGCAAATATGGGTCTCATTTTCTGGTCTTTTGGTATAATCAGAGGTGTATCCGGGGGTGAGGAGGGTGCATGCGCACTCCAGGTGTTTTGATGCAAAATCAGCCTGTTTGGGGCTGGGGGGTCATTGCGCCCCAGGTCCCTCAGTCCAGGGTACACAAATGATGATAATGGCCAATAGGGCAAATTTGGTATTAAAATGGGTCATTTCACCTACTTGAGCCCAAATTTACTGTAATAAAAGAATTGAAAATTTGTAAAATATTTACGAAGTTGTGTTAAATTTTGCCAATAATGGGGGCCTAAGGTATAAGTACTGGTCAAATTGTCTTATAAAATTAATGAAAATGGGTCCACTTGAGATTCTCTGAGGCATATCCCTACCAAAACCAAACTTGTGTGAAGTTGTGTCCTTCATATGCCTTGAAGGTGAGATTTTCACTAAAATAGGAACACAAAGAGATTACATTTTTTTGTTAAATTTGGCATTTCCCTTCACTCAACCAGACTGGTTGGGCACCTGAGGCCACTGACAAGATAGAATATGTCAAGGGACAATCCCCCAGCCTGGGTGGATCCCGGGGGTGGATCAAAGGGGGGTGGATCAAAGTGGAGGAGAAGTCTATGTGCTACAGACCTAGACCTGCCTGCATGTCTTCGGTCCTATCCTTCAACATACTGACATTTACATAATGTCATAATGTTAAATAAAGATACAGAGTTACAGTTACTGGAACTACTACAGACCATGTAACTATATTAGCCACAGTGTTGGAGGACTCGGACTCGAGTCCGGACTTTTTCAAGGACTCGGACTCAGACTTGGACTCGGAAGCTAATGACTCGGACTCGGACCCCAAGGACTCGGGGACTCGGCTTTGAGTCCTCCTCGAGTCCGGCAAAATAGGGTCTTTTTAGGTCTTTTATTGTCGTTAATTGTAAACTTCTTCTTATGCTTGATCAATGATCACATCACATGATTAATTTAAGCAATTTTGCATGCAAATAAAAGTACAACCAAAAAGCAAGATTGCTTTCAGTTATATCTTGAATTGGTTAAATGGAATTTAATCATAACCGTTTATTTTGACATGACTGCTTTGTTAGTGCAAGTCTAGAATGTACATGATTAATAATACCCTGGTGCACTGAAATTAAATTTTGGGTGTGCGCCGCCGAACTTTCGGAACTAAAAACTGACTTGGGGGCAAAATATGGGCTTGATGAACTGAAATTTCAACATTTTTGTGGAGGTCTGTGAACTAAAATTGGGCCAAATTATAGGCTTTGAGCTAACAAATTCAAAATGTTTCCAAATTTGATCTAAAGAGCTATACAATTTTCAGAGTGTTCAAGTGTTAGGCTCAATAATGAACTGGAGCATGATGCAAATGCGGGTCTTAAGGAACTGCCGGAGAACCTGAAAAAGGGACACTTGACCAGACCACCACACATACCCGCCGTGTGAGTGACCCCCCCCCCGGAATAATACTGCATAGGCCTACAGCCAGATCCAACACCCCTTTGTTTGACACCTGAAGTTTGGTAGTGACGTCATATTTTGAATGTTATATTGCATCGTTTGCCTCTTTAAAACACAAGCCTATTAAGTTACTGTGAGTCTGTGATTATACTCTGTTTCCAAGGTATGCTACCTTAGGGACCTAAGGGACAAATTGTGAGCATTCCATTGGGAGGAAGGTAAAATTGAGGGTAAGAATTTTTTGGCCGATCGAAAGGGAGGGTGGAAGCAATTTTTGGCTAATGGAGAGGGGGAACAAGTAATTTTTGGCACATATGGGGCACCTTTCAAATAAAACGCTATAAAAAGGTTTAGAAAACAGTACGAAAACGCTTACATATCCGAGATTTTGAATAAAACGATGGAACCGGCATTTTATTATTACGGTGGAAATATTAGTCGAACACGTATGCACAGTACGTACACGGCGTGCGGGATACACATACACACACACCCCGAGGATCGCGGGAGTAACATGCATGGGCGCTAGTAATATGATTCCAATTTTCTATGCGTTACCTCACTTGTTCGGCTCAAAATTAAAAGGAGACATATCTGACAGTAAAACCTAACATTTTATGGAAAATAAATACTAATCTATTTTTACAGAAATGTTATAATATGGCTTTAACTGAACATACAAATCTGATGATATATTTTGCTAAGCAAATGAATCTGCAAGAAATAATTTGCACACAAACATTATGTATCCCTAAGTTTCCGGTGTTTAAAAATCTCAATTTTGTTTAGAAAACTGGGAATGAGGCTATGGATCATAAAATACCTTTAATACACTATTGTATGGTATTTTAATTTCTATTTATTTATTTATTTTTATTTGGTTTTTTTATTGTATAGTATTTTGTATGGTACTATTAGAATCAAAGAGTATTCTTAGTCAGTGGGAGTGGTCTAGTTCGTATACACATTTTTGATTGGACAATCGCAAGAATTGGTGCCGTTTATCAGGCCGTAGAGCGACCCCACGTCATCATGCTTCTTGATAATGCCTTTAAACGCTTGTAGAGGTGCGCGTATGTATCGCGATGTATGCGTAGACTAGTGCGGAATACGCGACGCGCTAGCAGTACGCGCAACAAAATACGTGAAGTTGTAAACAAGTTTCGTTCATTTTATAATGAGGGGAGTTTTTATGACGGTAACTTAGTTTTTGCTTTAAAAAAATTGTTTACAGTTATTAAAATAATATTTAACTGACTAAGAATGAGAATAAACGATAGGAATTTTTTTTTTGCCTATCCTCTACCTATGATAGGCGACAGGCAGGTCCAATATTTTTATCGTAGTGGATACCGGCTGCGCCGCATCCACTACTCAAAATATTGGACCTGCCTGTCGCCTATCACACTGTAGAGGATAGGCAAAATAAAAATTCCTATCGCTTATTCTCTAACTGGTCTTTGGTGCCTGAATTATTGCCCTACTACCCAGCCCTACTGTTCTGAGTGTAATAGCGCCCTCTGTTGTTGATGCACAGTTTGGTTCTTTAAACACTTTCCAGAAACTGGTAGCTTGACTTGACTTGAGTTTCTTCAGTCTTTTGCTGTTTATTTGTTTGCTTGCATGTTTAAATGGTCTATGTCTAACTAATTCAAACCAGGATATAAAGTAAATAAAAAGCCAGAAGAATATTACAGGCACCAATGGTGTGAGATTTGTGCCCAGTGGGATTTTCTCCCGGGGGGCACTCAACTTAAATTTTGGTAGGGGTGTGTGGCGCGGAGCGCCGAACTTTGGGAACTAAGAACTGATTTTCAGGCAAAATAGGGGCTTGAAGAACTGAAATTAGGCCAAATTATAGGCTGTTGAGCTAAAAATTTCTAAATTATTTCCAAATTTGAGCTTAAAGAGCTACAATTGTCAGAGTTTGAGGCTCAAAGAACTGGAGCAGATCCAAATGTGGGGCTTAAGGAACTGCCGGAGAGCCTGAAAAAGGGACCCTTGAGCGCCGCACATACCCGTACCACCTTAACATGTGAGTGCCCCCTCCCCGGGATTTTTTAGGGCTGGGGTTTTAATATAAAGTTGATGCAAAACACTAACTTGGGAGCAGAACAATCTTCAGAATTGTTGCATGCTCTTGTGCCTTACCTCAACTAAGATTGATAATATGGCTATGCTGACTAAACTCAAATTAATATCTTTGAAAATGTCTTACCTATTGCAATTCCAGATATAGCCTATGAATTATAGAATGAACTTTTTGCGATGTAACTATTTATGCATTAGCAAAAAAATTTTGAACACATGCCCCCTGACATGCCCTCAATTTGCATGTTTTAACCCCACACTGAATACATTATATTAATTGAGTCACTTGAAACTAAGAATTATAATAGTATTGCCTCTATGTTCCATTTCCATCCTCCCCTTCTTCACCATCCCGGATGAGCATAGTGCATTCCAACATTGGACAGGGATATAGAACAAGGATTAACCTCGTTCACAATCAACAGAGTGACACGCATTGGGACATAGGCACTGGAATTAAATAAAAATTTTCTTTGTTTTGGTTCATCCTTTTGGATCAAAATTTAAAGCCTTAAAGCCATATTATAACATTTGCTGAGGAAGACGCCCTCACTGAATTTTTGAAATTCCTTTTTTTACACAATTAAATTGTACTTTATTAAACCAATATACCCTGCAAAAATCAAGACTCTAGGTGCTGTAGTTTTGTCAAAATCCGAGATTTTGAATAAAAGCGCCGGATTCGGCGCTTTATTATTACGATGGAATTATTAGTTTAACGCAGCATACGATGTTCATAACACACAGTACGCATTACATGGCGTCTTGCGGTGATATACACAACAAAGGGTCGTACCACAACATGACCGAACAAGTGCTACGTATTGGCGACATGTGCGCTGGTAATTCCAATTTTCTTTGCTTTGGCGTAGTTGTTCGGCTCAAAAATAAAAGGGGATATATCTGACAGTAAAATCTAACATTTTAAGGCAAAGAAATGCTAATCTATTTTGTTTGAAAATGTTATAATATGGCTTTAATGTACGATTTCCGTCAAATTTTGATTTTGTTATTCTTTATTCAAAATATTCAAAATGTTAAAATAATATTAGTAATAACTGACAAGAAGAGTTGTTGTCCATTTTAGGTTGAAATAACAAGGTAAAGTGAAAGAAACCCCACTGGTTATTTTGGCCATTTAACACACAGTTCTATGGGAGGACATATTATCATAATTTTTAAATTATGATAATATGTCGAACTTTACTCTGTTGACCTACAAAGACAACAAATTTGGCCGATTCCATTTAAAGGTGCAAGTTGGGACGTGTGTAAACATTACAAATATGCAAAAAAATCAGGTTTGAAAAAAATTAACCAAGTTTATATTATAAGATCATACATTATGGCTTTAAGGGGGCATTTCTGACACTGAAACTAACATTTTGTGGAAAAGAAATAAGATTCTGTTTCATATGCAAATGCTACAAGAGTGGTTTAAGCCTTTGAAGCTAGGGCTGTTCACACAATGTTTTCCTGAGATTGCATACCATTTTTCCTGTGATTTTTTCAAGATTTTGACCCAATACAGTGTAACAATTTTAGCCCCAAATTTGCAAAAAGTATTAAAAAAGTCCCCAAAAATCCCAATTTGCGAGTGTAGTAAGCAAAACTATCAGGTCTAAATTTTGTGGAAAAGAAATAAGATTCTGTTTCATATGCAAATGCTACAAGAGTGGTTTAAGCCTTTGAAGCTAGGGCTGTTCACACAATGTTTTCCTGAGATTGCATACCATTTTTCCTGTGATTTTTTTCAAGATTTTGACCCAATACAGTGTAACAATTTTAGCCCCCAAATTTGCAAAAGTATAAAACAAATCCCCCAAAAATCCCAATTTGCGAGTGTAGTAAGCAAAACTATCAGGTCTAAATTTTGGAAGGTCCACTTTTAACTAAATCCACCACCCCCCCCCTTGGAAAAAAGTACACTTTTTCAAAATCTGCATCCCCAAACAAAAATCTTGCTGATTGAATTGCATTTGATAACTGTTCGTCATTTGGAAAATTACTAATATCAAGAGTAGTAATCAAGGTTAATCAATAATAACATTATCTGTCATGACTGGTAGTGGTAGTTGTCTGTGTTGGGTAGTACAAGTGTTTCAATAAGTGTTTCAATATTTATTTTAAGAACAAACCAAGTGACAAGTAATGTCTGATATAAATGAAAAGTTTATTGGGGAAGTAGTCTCAAACAAAACCTGTCTAATTAGGGTTCATTTGTATGTATTTCCCATGTCTATGCAGACTTCAATACTTGGATCCCACCCCATTTTATATTTCTGCTTTGCTATGTTTGTAGGAATTTTAAAGATACTTTATATCATTATGAGTTCAACAGATAGCCAAATCCATATTCCTCTTTTGTTCAATTCATGTTCACACAAATTATTTTTGAATTAGTGAACAAGATATTACTAAATTATCAATGGTGGTCATTGTCGAACATACTGTACTGCACCGTTATCTAACCGTCTAGCCCTCTTTGGCTTATATGCTTATCACCCTGATCACCTTTATAAAAATTGGTAATTTTCACTGTCCGCTAGAGCTAAAGCGTTGATTCCTTGTTCACCAATTCAAAAATAATTAATGCGTAACATGAATTTACCAAAAGACAAATACGGATTTGGCCGTCTTCAGAACTTGATATCGTTATGAATTCGGCAGAGTGACGAATCGAGAATTTTGAGCAAATTGAGTTTTTGTATGCTTATGATTATGTTTCAGGTTATCTTTTATTTCCATCAAAAATTAATGGTAAATCTTACTCACCGACATGGTTATTGAAATTTTGATTTGGACGAATCGGCGCTTAAATGCGATAAATGAATTCGACAGAGAGCGAATCGTATACTTAGCTGTACAAATCATGTTGATCTATAGTATTGTATAGCGGAAAACCATGAATTTTCTATATTACATGTCCTATACTAATAAATTTTATACAAACGTATAGCTGTAGGTATCTTCTATCCAAGGATACCAAAATAAGTACAAACATTCCCCACATAATATTGCTGTGGTATAATAATGTGAGTACGCGCCCGTGAAATCGGAAAAATCCCGGAAAATCATACGCAAAATATAAACCAATATTGTTATTTTTGCTTTAAAATCATCCAGTTTTGCTAAATATTACAGGGATGACTATTTATAACTTTTATAGCAAGTTAAGTCTACATAGCCTTAGGACAACCAGTAATTTCTACACAAATGCCCCAAATCAAAAAATGCGTGCTTTGGTTTACACGTAGTTGAATGCATATTCGACCTCTCTCTGCGCAGTGGTACAGACATTTTGGATACAGCATAAAGCCGAATAGCTGTTAAAACTCGTTTTGAGGGATATATCGATTATTTCAGAACATGCCAGTATTGCCAATAATTCGTGTACATTCACTTCTATAATATACATTTCAAATGAGTGCTCACGAATGTTCTAAATTTTAGAAGGACCAATGGAATGGTACCAAGATTTTCAAATGCCGTTTACTCAGAACAGCAATTTTGCGTATTCGGCACTCTGCTGTGTTCATAACGATATGTACAAACCCATTTCAAGGGTGAATTCAGGATATGAAGGGGGCATAAGGCGAGATCCCGCCCCAGGGAGCCCACATAGAGTTGCAGGTGGGGGTAGTGGTTGGGTGGAGCTCTGGAATTCTTGTCCTTGTCTTATTTATTTTATTGTTCTTTTTCTCTTTCTCCTTCCCTTTTCTTCTTTTTGGAAATTTTAGGGTGTATGCTACATTGGGTTTAGTCTTCTGTAGTAGACCATTTTAATTTATCCCTCTAACCATGGAAAATCCACCAATCCGGTTCTGATCCAACCGTTAGTTTCTCTGGGCAGGCTAGTCGGATGTGTTGTGCTTTATGCATGAAACGGTATGAATTGTTTATCAAAATGGGAATGCAAAGGAGTCTAAATTGGGTTATTCCAGTTGAAATCTAGACACCCACTATGGAAGACATGAGTCTCCCATTCAGGTAACCCTCATTTGAAATTCACACTCCCTTTGTGGAAGGTTAAGGTCATATCTTTCACAAGGGGTGAATGGATTTCAACTGGAATAGCCCATTTGCTCCTAAATAATGGACCCACCCCTGTTATTCCTAATAACTACAGGGTATATACCATTGGGTAGGTGTAATTGCTGAATAACCAACAGACAAAACAAAGGCACAGTAAATCACACAAATAGCTTGGATATCAAAATGAATGTGTCATCATTTAATATATTATCTCCATGATCATTTTACTTCTATAATATGGTGAAAATAATAACAGCAACTCTACCTACTACAATAACGGACTAGAAAACTACAACTTTTAAATAAAAAAGACCATGCTTAGCATAGCGTATTGAAAGAGTACATTCAACTTTGAAACATGACCTTTTAAATCAAAGGTCAAAAGTCAGTGACATTTGATCTTCAAAGTTCAAAAGGTCAGATGTCACAACATCAACTTGATACATTAGAGAATGTACTTGAGTAGTAGTATTACACTTAAATAAATCATAATAACTTTAGGGAAACTTAAAGCAATTAACTTGAATAAGTTTGTAATTCACATCACACTTGTTTGACCAAAATTTGGAAAAATATTTTCAGTGAGTCCCAGAATAAATTAATAATACATGGCAAAATCTGGCAATCTTCACAGCAATAGTAGGAGCTTCAATACTATTGAATCAATAAATACTATTTAAACTTATACCACAAAACAAAGTATAATCAGCTCCATAGAAGGATGTAAACAAGTGTGTGTGTGGTTGATTCTTCTTTACATATCTTTACAGCATTAAAAATGATTATAAATTTACTGTTATGTCAGGTGTCCACATAAAATTTGGAATGTTCAGTATCGAATGAAATCTTTATGCAACACATGCCAGTATTATTTGTTCAAAATACTTCGCTTTTGTGGAATACTTTAGCGTGATACTCCAATGCATTATTTATCAAAAATATTGGCATCATATTCACATAAATTGGCAACATTATATAATCACACAAAGTTCATTGCCAAGCTATATGATCATAATGCCAAACTAATCCAAATTCCCCATACTTGCACACTTTTAAAGCATTTCTAGTATGTTTACAAATAGAACACTTTACATAATATCGCAACACTGGCAGCCATTCTGGCCTTGTTTGTATTAACTATTAACAATACAATATTAACATACATGAATACCAAGACATAATTAGTATTCCACACTTTATACATAGTAAAAAATAACCGACTACCACGAAGCGGATTTGTAACTTTTCTTTCAGTATAAAAACACCACAGCTCGTGTATGAAAATTGAACAAAACATTAACAATTGGTACATTTTCATAAACAGCTGCGCTTAACATGCAAAATATATATTTCTGTCATTTTTTATCACAATTCGAGTCTTCTTTAATCTTTATCCATTTACCAGGGATTTTAAATCAAATATATTACAGAATATCATCTTCACTTTTCTCATTTCAAATATGGACTTTAATTACACATCTTTTCCTGTCCATCTGTTACAGATGTGCAACTCATAAGAAAGTTGGTTGCTTTCTCTTCCATCTTGATCAAGTCTTCAGCCATTTTATCTCCAAATGGGCAAGAATAGGGTCAGCAAACAGCGCAGATATGCTACATAATAGTCTCATCATCAGGGGTCCCCAGTCTCGGAAAGAAAGGGTGAGCCAACATCGATCTAACCCCTACTTTGTCATGAGAGTACAACAAATTAATAGCTGCTTTATGTCAGCGTAAATATCCCAAATCCAAACATTACCATGCATGTGGGTCAATGGTTCTTAACATCAAGAGCCACTGTTCACATTCTTGCCATGATTGGACATGATATAATTACCTAACGGCAGCTATTTATTCCCAACTCTGTTGCCTTCATTAATAGGCTATTTATACTGGAAGAGATCTTTATTCTGAAGGACCCTTATTCCAAAGGGTCATTATTCCGAAGGTTCATTCTGAAGGGTCAATACTCCAAATCTTGTTCTAAATTCAGATAGTATTGATCCTTCGGAATAACAAACCTTCCAAATAACCGTCCTTCAGAATTATGAAGTGTGACCATTTATACTCCTACAATATGCTACTGCATCAAACACAGTGGCATATAAAGACATATGGAGTAGAATATCACGGCATTAAACAGAAAGATGCAATGTGCAACAGCTAAAATGCTGCTTTGTCGCAGCTAGAAGTGACGGAGTATAAATAGCCCTAATGACTTCCAATACATTAAAGCATTTAGGTTTCCTCTTCCAAACTTCATGTACCAATATTTCTTTTATGCCAATGCTGAATACCCTTTTTAATATTCTTATATAAAAAACTGTTACAATTTGGCTTACAATTATACAAAGAAAGCACTATATATATTCTTGTTTGGAAAACAAACTTTAAAAAATTGTTCTATTTGGCTCATGGCCGATCTACTTAAAGGACTTACTTTAATTACATTGCACTAATCCTTATGTTAATAATTTTCTTATTAACTAAGCCCAAAATGCCCAATGTTAAACAGCTCCAACACTAGCATCTGTTGATGGAAAGTGTGCAACTAAAAAATAAAATCGGGAACCAACAAAGTGTCATCACTTATCAAAGTGAAACAAATAAAATAGTAAATTTTTAAAAAAATACAAATATTTAAAATTTCAGGTCGCATTGATTGATTATCATCGGTTGCAGGTTTTGGAAATATATTAATACTTTTTAAAAGTGAAATTTGTCTTGGACCATTAACAAAAACAATCTTAAACTAGATTAATACCATGTTCACTAACTGGGCAAAAGTTTTATTGACTTAAAGTGGTATTTTGAATAATATCCGAGGATAAATTTGCATAAATGTATTTGCGTAGTGGGTGTTTACATTAAATTCAATTACGAATTCGCACTTATCAAGGTTGATTTTGTGTAACAGCCATAAGTATGACAGGCAGGTGCCTTAAGTAAGCACAAATTCAACTTCAAATGAATGATGACCCAGGTCATCATTGGAATTATGACTTTTTGAATTATGATTGATTAGGACCTATCTGTTTCCACTTACAATACATATTTAATTGATTGTGATTTGAATGAAACCAATTAAGACTTTTGCCAAGTGTAAACCCAGTATTAGATTAAAGACTCTAACTTCTGTGAGTTGAAGATCCTTAAACAACCAGAGAAGATCCTTATAACATCTTCTCTGTTACATCCAGGTTCATCTTCCAATGAGAGACCACACTATCATCTGGTCAATCAAATCAAGGCACTATCTGTATATATTTGAACCCTGACCTTTGACCCTAACATTGATTTCAACACAAAAATAATTTAGCAACTGAATTTGACAATTCTCTGTACAACAACATCAAATCCATAAAGATGAATATTACATTTTCATTAATGACTCAATTGGTAACTTTGGTTTTCAATTTATCGACTGACTTATCCAAAGTGAAAGGGGTCAGTGTAAGGTCAAATTGTCTAGTTTAACATCCTTATGATCGATAAAACATGTGATATTGACCATTGTTTTGTGACATCATCAGAAACAACTTTTAACCACAAACAAGCTATTTCCAAACCATGGCCTTATCCTGATAAATGTGATCAATAAATAGATCCTGCATTCAAGGATAATAGGTTTTCTGGTCACATGATCTCTGATCACATGATCTATTCCAATCAGGTTCTGCTACCACCCACTAAAAATAGGTGATCTTAAACCATATCTGCCATAATTGATAGTTAAAAATATCATAGTGATGACAACGGGGTTTGTGTAAGAGACTGAACTTGACATCCATTTTTAAATTATCTATGAGGTTATGTCAATACAAAACTGTATATGCCCATAATTTTACTTACATCAAAATGATATAAAGTGAATATTGTGCTTTATCCAAGTTTGAATGTTTATAAATGAAATTTTTATATAAAATTCTTTCCACACAAAATAGCAAGGTA
This sequence comes from Amphiura filiformis, assembly GCF_039555335.1. Lineage (NCBI taxonomy): Eukaryota > Metazoa > Echinodermata > Ophiuroidea > Amphilepidida > Amphiuridae > Amphiura > Amphiura filiformis. The sequence continues at coordinate 5,938,908 of NC_092646.1, forward strand.
AGTACACATAATGTATATGTACAGTCATTGTATGCTAAATGAAAATATCCTTTATAAATGTAGAATTCACAACAACCTTAAACACTGTGCATTACACAATGGTCTTCCAGTCAGTATCAGTCAGATTTGGCAGTACAGTGGATTGCACCAATGTAGGAATTCCCCTTAAACTTCAAAAGGGAATTACCCCACCATGAAAGATGGCGGAAGTTACCACAGCTCTGAAAGTTTTTGAAAAAGCACAAGTTTCACTTTCCAGTTCAATATGGCCGCCACACATCCTCTTTCCTGACATCATCATCCACTGGCATAACGTGGGCGCCATCGATGTCAAGCGATACCATGATGGTCAACCATCATGTTGCTGTGGGTGGGGTGCTTGGGGCTGCCATTTGTACCCATATGCCCCAATGTCATGGGCAAATCCAGAGTCCTGGTTGGATCAGGTTGGGTACTGTATGGCATGAGACCGTGTGGTTGTTGCTGTTGCACGTGGGACATGTGGGATATCGTATCGGTTGGGATATCATTTGGTTTCTGCTGATTGTCCTTCATGGATTTGTCGTCATGGCGACTCGTTGACGGTAACATAGGTAATGACGATGAAGCTGAATCAAAGTAAGCTTGTTGGGATGATGGTGAGGACATATACAGATGGGGGTACAATTGGTATGGAGGCGAACTGGGGAGGCCGTATGTTGGCGAAGTTAATGTAACAGGAGCGGACGTTTGTGTTCCGAAGAGATCAGGAGACGGCAGAGGGAATGGTCCCGGCGTAACCGGCAGATACCGGCTGCTATCAATAGTTGGCGATAACACCGCACTCATAGATAAAGAAGTCGTTGCTGGAAAGGATATGGCAGATGTTGTGGTGTTTGAGGGGTAAACAAACCTCGGGTCGGTAGACTGATTTGGGTAGTGCCCACCGACGCGCGAAAATATTTGGTTGCTCTCCATCATGGAATTGTCGGCTGTTGTTACCGTCGTCAACGGTACCAGCTGATTTGATTGCTCCGCGGCCTCTAATTTCACAGGTACGGGTACTGTTGGCATGTCCACTGTTGACTGGTGGTGTACCATTGGTACTGGTGGGGGAGGTGGTGTCTGCATTGTAGGGTTAGATGTGATGAAACCTGTTGGAGGATAGCTTGGGTACAATCGGTCCACATATGTTGTAGGCGGTCTTGTGTTTTGTATCTGATGACTGTTATCTATAAGAGAGAAGAAAAAATAAATAAATAAAGTTATTAAATATGATAAGATTATTTTAGTGCATTCACATGAAGCAATGTAGTGAAGAAAATATGCCATAGTTCTTTTGACATGAGGGTAGGGATAAGTTATTGTAAATGAAGTATAGTTATCCAGCTGGCTGAGTTGTGGTAACAATGGTGGTATCAGTGACAGTAACATGCATCATCCATCATTTGTTATTAAATCAAAAATACCGATTGCTTGATTCTCAATCCTGTGATCAAGTGTATATTATATGATGGAATTGATTGGCTAATTGATGATGCATGCATAACTTTTGATTGGTTAATTGATGATTAATGATAAAATGCTGACCACTGATTGGTTGATTCAATTATCTGCTTGGTTTCTCTCCAATATGGGTGAACTCTGAATCTGATTGGGTGATTGATGATTACTATCACAACTACTGAAATGTGATTGGTCCATTTCAATTTTGTATTATTACACCTGACTTACTATGACAAATGTTGGGCTCTGATGGTGGTTATTTTACTGGTTAATGCATTGAATTGATAATCCTAGCCAAGAATCACTTTGATTTGATAATGATTAGGCCCAGTGCCAGCATTTTGAGGCTTTTTTTTGACTGAAAGTAACCTGTTTTTGAACTATTACCCTCGTTTCCCCTTACCCTGAACTTCATTTTCATTTTATAAAAGATGAACAACTCCAACCAGAAATACTTTCTAAATTATCTTAAAATATTTGAACTTGACAGTGAATACAATTTCATCCACACTCTGAAAACATTTTACAGCAAAGATAAAACATGACAAATACACAGAGACACAGACAGACAACAAACAGACAGACACTCAGACAGACAACTAAAAGGGGTTTAAGACTTGTTGGGACAGTAACTAAAATATCAAATATAACACTCTGCAAATGGAGCTAAAACTATTTAATCTTGTCAAAATCTTTCAATTTTTTGAACAGGATTTGCCAAGCTTGACCCCTAAAAAATGTTACCAAATTTCTCAAATTAATCAGCCCTTAACTTTTGCCCTTTTCCTTCCATAAAGAATGCATTGATTGGACTATCCCGGACAATGGGTTTTAAAGTCACAGAAATAGACCTGCATATGACTTATTATTTCACAATTTTATCTATACCAAAGTTTGATGCCCTCCAGTTACTTAAAATAACTAAGACCAATCCCATAATGCAGTTTGATGAAAAACTTGTCAAAATGCATTCCTGCTATTCTTACATTTCCCAGGATTCCCCCGCAACATAAATGTTGATGTCAAAATTTATATAACATTCATCCAATCAATTTTGTCTGACTTTTCTACATATTCAATGCAGAAATCATAATGTTGGCAACAACTTCAATATATTTATATATTTTATCTCGGCAAAATCCTCAATAAATTGCAATGCATCATGGGATATTAATCCAATATGACAGCCTCCACGTGGTAGCAATGGTAGTCAGGGGTGAGACAATGGTTGCAAGAGTTTTTGAAATGAATCAGCAAGTCAGATCACAGTAACACCATTCACTGTGTTACTTGTGAGGTTGTGAACACTTCCTATGAGTCATGCAAATTTCTTCGAAATTCTAAATGAGCAAATAATCTAAGGACAAACAAGTCTTGAATACCATTGGGTCATGAGTCTTTCAATAGTTTTGGTAGGCACCAGCTCCAGTGCTACAATGTCAGTGGAGTCGGAAGTTTGACGGTTGCTAGGGATAATGGTTGTCAAGACCGGCCACCATCTTGGCTGAAATTGAGGAGGTTCTAAAATTGGTTCAAAATGGAGATGGGGTAAATAAATTTTTTTTGGGGGGTACAGTTTATGTTTGAGGATGTGTGTGTGGGGGGGGGGTAGGGCAGGATCTATGGTGGGGGTGGGGGTGGGGTTGGTGCACTTGGCATGTGGGGGTGGGTGTGCACACATACTGTTTTCACTTTTACAGAGTTGTTTACTTCTGTCAGTATCCTTATCTAAAAACCTAAAAATAGGCACACAAAATTTCCTTGGTCCCATTAATATAATTCTAATCACCAGTAATCAGTATTTAGTAAGCCCAACTTATCCTGCCACAAACCACTGAATAGCCTTGCTGATTACATCATCACAATAAGTGTCCACCACAAAGAATATAGTCAATTTTTCTACAATTTATTCATGCCAATCTATTCATAATGATTAAGTTAAATGAAAGCTAATTTGCTGTCAAAATTACAGCTTTTTGTACTCCTACACATCTCACTCAGGTGCACAAATTACACAAATATTTACAACACAAGAACAAATAAGGTTATACAGGAAGTTGAAAGTACATGATTACATAATTGTTGACATCCCAATCCAAATAGTAAACAAGGTTATATAAAGTTCAGGCAGAAACTACAGCAACATCAATGATTGGAAAATAAATAATTCTGACACCTCAATAAAAACACAATGGGTTTAAAGAAAGTTCAAACGAACACTACACCAAAACATTGCTAATGCAATAACAAATTTGTCACCTAAAATAGTTTTGATAACCTCATTCCAATCATATTAAGAATATTTTCCCATTTTAATGTAATACATTATACCAATATTATTGTTATTTTTAAGAAGTCACCACTTTCGCCACAAAACATAGGTTTTAAGGATGTGTGCCCTATGCACATACAAAGATGTCTGCCTGTGTACAATCGAATTACTTTGCATATAATCTGAAATTAGTGTCAACAAATTCCTCCTACGTAATAGTCAAGTTTCAGTCTCTTTGTACTTAAGTAAATTATTTCAAATCATTTTAACCTGTTTTATTATCACCTTTATTTTCATTAAATTTATTCTATTTTCAGGGATATTGTATTCAAATTTCTATTCATATTATCAGGCGGATGTTAAATGAACCTTGTCACTGTTGAAGTAACCATCGTAATGGTATATGGGGTATAATATCAAATTCATTTTACTTCATAAGTGTTGAAAAGATAATAATGCTTCTGTATGATGACTAAAAATGGTATTTCCAGTCAAACAACATTTCAAGAAATATGTAACAAAATATATAAAACGACACAAATTTTCAACTTTTTCCATCGCATCTCTGATCTCAAAGCCATACAATGCTGAATTATAAATTTCCCCAAAATTGTTTAATTCCAATTTATGTTATGACAACAATGAAAATAAAACTTCCAAAAAATGAAAATCAAAACACAGGTTGCTTTCTAACATCCTGTTCTTTCCAAAAATATTTCCTGTGGTTTGTAAAAAAAATATCTATAGAAAACAAAACACATATATCCTTCCTCAAAATTCTCCCTCATCATCTCCTTTCTGATATAGGGACTTTTTGGTGACAAGTTGCAAAATATTTGCCCTAAAATGTTATAATATGCACACCCTACAAAGAGTTTAAATGTTGACCTCAAAATCGTCGGTATCAATCCGTGGAATTTACTGCAAAAATGTTCCTTGTTTTTCCCCCCAGTAAATCCTACCAGTCATTTTCTCATATAAATCTACACCACAACGAGGCATTTTAAAACAGGTAGTTCTGTCTGTCTCGAATATTTCCAAATTCAGAGTAAATATAATTTTGTAAATCGCCAGAAAGCATACTGATATTGTCCAAAACTATTTGTAAGTGTATTTATTTTTCAGAGTTACCTTATAAAACATAGCCAGAAAACTTATTTAGTGAACAATAACTGTATTTATCAAAATAACCTAAAAATAGAAAATCAAAATAAGATTTAAGAATGAATGGCGCTGATATCGCTTCCGAGCAATCGCAAAATCACTCCACAGATAATAAAAGTTGCTTGTTTAAGCTCGGCGTGCTGATTAAGCTCCCCTTGTAGCGATTTCCAAAACAAACGCACAAAGAGATTTTAATAATTTCTCCTTCTTTTGACTCTTAAAAAACGGAAGGTACATACAATCTAGCAAATCAGCGCCCTCAGGGGATTATTAATCTTGTAAGAAAACTCCTAGATCGGTAGTGTTATTGGAATCAAGGGTACACGCTATATCAACTGCCCACCAGGCTGCATTATACAGAGTCACTGGAGCGATTAATGCGTCCATAGCATTGACCATTTGCAGTGACCGACTGCGAGGTGACAACTAGCCAGCTACTGGTCTTACCCTAGCAGCTATAACTGAGGAGAAAAAAGCTTAATTATTGGCACTTAAATTAAGTGCACAGCTTACCGTCCAACACCTGCCTGCTTCATCAATAAATGCCTTTGTTCTTATAATTTTTACTTTTTTTTATAAACATGTACTGTTATTTTGCATAATTTGTTAGATTGATAATTTAATTATTGTTATGATTATTTTTATTTGATTAAGCATTTAAGGTATTTAAAGAAATTAGTCTTGTGTACTTTGTAAAAATTGGAAAAAAAGAAACCATGTATACGAAGAAAAAATGGTTCCCCCAAGAAAAAATAATAACAATATATCATTTAAGCCTTTGACATATCGAGTTTGTAACCTTTTGATGAAACAAGGGGCGAAAACAGATGATTATGTAATATTTCTTTATACATTCTAGAGAGAGGTTGGAAGATACTTGATTGCAATTAAATTTGTAATTTTCATCAAGATATTTAACTTTAATTGTTATTATAAAGACAATTGAAGCATACAGATGACCACTGTATGACAAACAAAAGGCCTGTACATTTTCTGTGGTTATAGGTTTGACACAGCCAGTGATTGGTAAGTGATTGATTACACATCCAATTTCTCACTGGATGTACTCTGGAGCTACTCCGGATTACCCCCAGGGCTACTCTGTAGCGGTGCACCCCAACGCGAGTCAAAAATCCGTGGACTACTCCTATCCGGTTTTCCACGGTGTACCTCCCGTAGAGACAGCCTATAGCGGAGTACCTCTAGAGGTACTCCGTAAAAAAAAATAATGTGATGATCTGTTGCCAGATTGAATGCTATTTTCTCAATTTAGCTTTATTGTATGCTTTTATTAGGATATATTAGGGATTTTTGTTCTTTCTTTCTTTTTTTCTTTTTTTTCAAATATATGTTAATAGTATAATAATAGAAAATAGTAAACAAGTAAATAGGCCTATAAACAAGTTCAGAAATAAGCAAGTAAAATTAATGAAGTAAATAACTGACTAAATAAATTTATCAATGAATAAACAAGTAAATAAAATAATAAGTAGGCCTAATTAAATTAACAAGTAAAAACTACACAAATAAGAAAGTAAATAAGTAAACATGTGTAGGCCTATTAGGCCTAAAAAAGAATAGTACTCGTAGGCCTAGGCCTATATAAAATAATCAATATTAGAATGATAATAATTATCATTAGCTTGGTTGTTATTTAGCTTTTAATTTGATTACCTGTTTGCTTACATGTTTTTTCATTTGTTTGAGTAGGCCTGCATTTGTATGTTTTTAAGCATTTTTCTTTGCATATTATACTTGAATGATTGGTCATTTATTTTAGGACCCCACTTTTATTCATTTATTTTTTACGCTTTTATTAAATTTATTATTAGTTTTATATTTATTATTTATTTACGTGTATTATATTATACTTATTTACTTTTTAATTGTTTAGTAACTTATTTAAATATTTACTTTTTAATAAATAAGTGACCAATCATTCAAGTATAATAATAAGCAAAGAAAAATGTTTAAAAAACAAACAAATGCAGGCCTACTCAAACAAACGAAAAAACACATATCAAACAGGTAAGTCAAAGTAAAAGATGAATATTACAACCGAGAAAATATGAAAACTGCGAGTAACATCAATGAAAGTTAAAAGACTAGTAGGGCCTAGCCAAAACATGTAAAATATCAAAAACTGTATTGCAAGTATATTAATATAGGCCTAGGCCTAGGCTGCGACTTGCAACAGTAAAGTAATGTGGTGCAAAATGTTAGGAAAACAGCATGAAAACAAGAAATTCAATAAGTATAAATTATGAATAAATTTTAACTGTGGGTCCAATAATAAACTCCTGTATTAAACAAACAACATGGGAAAGTAGAACCGCGAACCGCAGCATGCACACTTTCTTTAAAATACAGAACGACAACATCATGCAAGCATCTCAAGTTTAGCAAAACTAAAAACATAACAAGAAACACAAAATTAAATAATGATTGAAAATGATTTTAAAAACAAATTGAGACGAAGTCGTACTGTCGTTAAACAAAAGAACAAGTTTCTACAAAGGAAACAAAACCACTAAAAAGAAACAAAATGATAGTCCGTGTCTCCGTGTGCCGGCTGAAAGCGATTCATGACGCCCTATGCAAACGTGCAAACATGGTCAATCAATTAATCAAAACAACAAACACTGACAAACGTTCGCTTTGCTAAAAATAGCTAGGTACGCGCACTAGTACGCGGCCGATTACGCTGTTCGGCGAAGTTGTTTACCGCTGCCGGTCAATGACCCGTTTGGCTGCGGTTGTACACCGGAGCTGACTTCAGTGTTACTCCAGGGTTGGCTCGTGGCTGACAGCTATCAGATGTACTTCAGAGTAGCTTCTTAAGAGTACCTTTGGAGTAGCTCCGATATGGCGTATCCAGAAGTTGGCACTAGAGTAGCACCGGAGTTGGCTTCTAGACAGACCATGGATGGAGTAGCAGCGAAGTAGCTCTGATATGGTGTATCCACTATGGGGTTTGCTAAGGTGTAGCTACTTCGGAGTAGCTTCAGAGTAGCTCTATTAAGGTGTAGCTTCAGGGCTACACCAGGTGTAGCTGTGAAGGTAATCTGCAGCGGGGTAAACCGTGAATGAGAATCTGGATGTGTACATTAGCGCCAATTAAGAAATATAATTTATGGTCAATTTGTAATATTACTAGAAACAAATCACTAATTGCGATGTCAAAAAGCTTCTGTAATTAACAGTTGTAACCTTTACGAAAAAACAAATAAATTTTCTTTGATACAGTTTTATCATGTGTTTGAGAAATTGTAGTAAAGTTTTGAGATGAAATATTCTGTAAGGGAAGCAGAAATTGTGCAGAACACAACTTAAAACTCTCTGATAACATTTGTACTTGCCCAACATCTCCTGTATATGGGATATGATCTGATCTACTCAGACCAAAGTGAGACATTTAGTTACTATTACCATGTTCCCAACTTGCTCAGTACCTAAGCTTCAACTGCAAAAAATGCAAAAATCCCTGATATCTCTCTCTCTCTTAGATATATATATATATATATATATATATATCTTAATTTCATTTTAATTTGGTCTGACTGGATCAGAATGTGTCACACATAGTAAAATCACCAGCGCAATATTCAGTTGAGGCAATCATTTCCATTCATGAAGTCATCCACATGATATTTACTAGTTCATTCATGGAGCATTTTGTTTGTAACTTAACTTTATTAGCCGCCGGCTATGTCTAGTACTATAGCCATGGCTATAACAGTTAAGTATTTCATTTTCTCGTTTGAGTGAAGGGACAATAATTATGATTGAGAAACGAGGAAGGGGGTCATCGTCGTGTGGCAGGGTCAGCACAAGTTTATTTGTTTTTGCCTTTGGTCATAGTGGAGGACACTACTTGAAAGTACCAGTTCATATTTTACAATGCTTCAAAAAACAAATATCCTTCACTTTCTTGTATAATTGTTAATTTTTTGTCCTTTTCTAGTCATGTTTGGTATAAAATCAAATCTTTCCTCACAATAAGTCTGTATCTTTTAATTACAAGAACCACAATTATGATGCTTGATAGAATTCAAATGCTACACAAACAAAATACTAAATTTTGTTCAAACTTTATTTTTTACATCAGGCGACTGCATTAAAGATGGATAGATTTCTGAAAAATATGGAGTCACAACTCCAGAAACACAGCAACCCTGCATATACTCTACAACAATCCTTTATCATTTATATAGAGACCATTTAGTCTATTCAGATGATAACAATCTAAATAATTGCTATTTGAGCGCCTCAGGTGAGGTCGTGTCCTCTGTAAATGTCCGATCCCTAGTCAACTCAAGACAACAACTTTATCCAGCTTGTTTCCTACTAATCGATAAAAAAGGAAACAATTTAAATCCAACAATTTTTGACCTCATTTGTTACAAAAAGATATATATACATATATATATACAATTTTCGTATCCGCTCAGTCGAGGCGAAACAAAAACAGAGGCGAAACAAAAACAGTGTAAAACATCATGTAGCTGTCAGTGGATGATTTGTATTTCCTGTCGCTGGGATCAATGTTGCGGAACGATGGAAGACCATTTTATTCCGGAGTACGGGAGCGGAATAAAGAGCTTTAATTACTTGGCACCATCAGTAGTGCTTTATAGTATATGAGGATTCAGGCGGCTTATAAAAGCAGACAACATGAAATTAGCAATAACAAAAAATCATAAATTTTCAACTTGGAATTAACTTGATTATTATTGCGTTCACATACAAACATGTCTAGCAATTAAGTTCATATGTTCTGTATTAATTGATAGTGAAGGCCATACCTCGCAATCTATTAATTTATGTTGTCGAAACTTATAGCCGCGTGCTAAATTACAAGACAATGGTGAGCTTAAGATTTATTTATACGTTCGTTGATGCGTCGGCGTGTCCCGACCGGACAGCGTCCATTCAGGTGTGTAATGTTCCTTCCTCGCCGATATTTTCGCATAAAAATGGCAAGAATAAAATCTAATTAGAAAACCAGATGGACATTTGTTTTGGTTTGGCTCCTAATGGCTGAATGGATAGTCTGCATAATTTGGCTACCTCGTCATTTATAATTTGGAAGTATCAAAAAAACAGTTGAACAAAGCACAACAATGGTTGTTCAAAATTAATTAGCTCGATATAAAGAGGGTAATTTTTTTGTCTAATTTGGACAAAATTGAACTTGGACTATTGAAGCCTTGTTTCCCTTAATTGTCTTGCTTTTGTCTTTTGGTTTGAATAATGTGTCAACTAAGTCAAAACTGAAAACCACTGAATTTGGTAGACCACAGGCACTTCTATTAGGTGTAAATTGGTCACTTACATCTATTACAATCAATTCAGAAGTTAACATGCCACATTATGTAGTAGTATGCAATCTTAAGACTATATTGGTTTTTCAAGGGCTTTTTAAGAAACCAGAGTCTCCATCAGAGACAAAACATTGGTATTTTAAATGAGCTGTGGCTGAAAGAGTGCTTTTCTAGAGCTCAAAGCTCAGCCCATCACCACCCCAGTTAGCAGCCATCATCCCACAAGGGGAGATCCGGGGGGGGGGGGGGGGATGGGGCAAGAGTTCTCATAGGGAGGCCCTTTCCCCCCTTGGATACACCACTGTGGTGGACCATGCATATGGTAGGTTGAGTTAAGTTATGAAAAAAGTGCCCTTTCTAGATTAAATTGTGGTAAATATGGAAGCTAGATGTGTTGATTAAGCTCAGTTTTAATATCTGCATTACATTGTAAGTACACCACAAAACCACCAATTGACAAATTATCTAGATCTTATTACAACAAATAAGGCAATATTTGTTTTGAATCGCCCAATATGCAACCAGACAGTGGTGTATGCGTGTAAACTGGCTGTGTTGGAAATCTTCATTTAGGCAGATTAGAGAATCTGTGATTTAGGTAAATTAGTGCTGCTGCTGACAGAATGATTCAAATGAGCGATGAAGTCATCTCCCATTTTCAGAGATGCCAACATTAACATCCAGAAAATAGGGAGGATTCAAACAAAAAATAGGGAGGTTTTCAAAATTACATACAACTTAAATGGCACTTATGACAAAAATGTTTCCAAAAATAGGGAGCCTCCCTATAAAATAAGGAGGGTTGTCATCTCTGCATTTTGCCCTTATTTTGAAAAAAAAACCTACCGTATTAAATTATTAAAAGGCTTTTAAAATGTCTTGATCCAGTAGCTTGATTGAGCAACACCTTGTCAAGAAAATGGGACACGAATGGCCATCTATTTCTTTCAGCATTGTCAGAGGCAATCCCCAAAACAATTCATCATCATATTTTTAATTTTCATGAATCTGTTCAATATTTTATCATCTTTCCTATCTTATAACGCATGAATGGACAAAATATGATCACATCACCGCAGATTGTGATCAATTTTACAATACTCCCGCCCTTTCATGTAATCAAGGTTTATAATTACGGAACCTCATAATCCAAGCTTAATTAACCCATAATATGCTAATATATGGGGCGCTGACAATGAATGGTCTGAAATTTTTCCTTGGCAATTTTGTTTAAAATGTTTCAATTCTAGCCAATTTTGACAATTTCTGTGATACTGGCAATATTCATGGCAAATACATTAAAATGAATACAAACGTGATACATATTTGTTAAAAAAATTCTTAAGAATCAAAAAATTTCGCCATTTTTTTGCTCTATACCTGGGGGTGTGTTTAAGCTTATCACCCTTTTTTCTTGGAAAGTGCATTGCACATAGGGGTCAATCATCAGTCAGCTAGAAATCATTTTCCAATGTCGGCTATCTGTGTCGTCTGCTCAAGGCGAGCCAAGTTTATGAATAATTAATGAGTCAAATCTGTTGTTTCATTCATATTGACATTGGAACTAATTAAAAGCTGGTGATAACATTTGAGATCTGTGACTATGTCCGTGATTGTGATCGTGAATCGGAAGGAAATGTGAGTCCGGGTGAAAGATCCTGAACATGAATCGGTCAAGAATGCTAGCATGATGTAATCCAATATGGGGTTGAGAATGCACTTTTTATTGAAGAGACTTTAATGTTATGAAGTGATCACACATTTGGATCTTTTGCTGTCTCATATGAAATTCTACTTATTGGAGTAAGATTTGTAACATGACACAGCTTCTCGACACACCTAAGAAACATATAAAATCAGAGGAGCTTAATTGAGAAAGCAAGGGCGTTAACTACAGCTCCACCAACGAACACTGCTAATTAATAATCAATAACCAATAATGACTCAAAATTTGTCAAGAACATTTTTATTGAATCATACAAGTGAACTTCAGTACATCTGTCTTCAATTACATTTAATTAATGCAATTAATTTGTCATGTTTGTTATCCCGAAATAATGAAGCAGAAATTTGTTTTTGATTTTTCACAATAATTTCAAGTTCACTACTCATTACAAATTAGATATCAATCGTATTTGAAACTAGAAAATTTAAGACAAATCACATGCTTGCATTGAGAATAAAATTACTTATTTACTTTTTATAATAAAACATTTTTGCTACTGGATGTAATAATTTTCTATCATGAAAGTACAAATATATCCAATTTTTGAGCGTAGCGAGCGAAAAAATTAAGGTTTTTTTATGCCTTTTTGGTCAAAAAGGTCAAAATTTTGGAGAAAAGGTCCACTTTTTCAAAATCAGCCCCCTCCCCCCCCAAAAAAAAACCACCTGGTTACAGACGTGCTTTCTCTTAGATACATTTTACATTTCTTTAGTTACTGCAAGATTTTTGCAACAATTTCTAAATGTTTGATATGTACTGGCCACTGCCGCCAAATTGGGAATAACCCTGTTCCGATCATGACATATGTCTAAAATCTTCAACAACAAAAAACAACAAATTATACATAAATGAAGAAAAATACACATCTCTTATGTACACAAATTATGTTTAGAATGTACTACCAACAGGAATTGTTGTCAAGGCACTTTAAAAGAATGGTAGCTTAAATATTTAACTCGTATATTTTTTTTCAAAGTTTGATACATTTACAAAACAAATATTGGGTAAAATCTCTTGAGTTGTCTTACAAAAGGAAGCCTAATCATGCTAATAATAACATGGAAATTTTGCAGAAAAACTTACAAAAATATTTATTTACAAAAGTCTTCACTGAAGAGGTCTGACGGGCATAGGCCTATCCTATCATATCAATTTCACCAGCCCAACAGCAAAGTTAGGCTTAAAAAAAGAAAAGTTTGTATTGACCATAAAGCTCCAATACAGGTCTGTCGGTAATTTTTTATTATTTTGCCAAAAAACCCAGAAATAACATTTTGTAAATTTTGTACTTAAAATATGAAAATTCTAATATGAAAAAAAACCATGACCCTAATTTTTTTGATTTTAGGTTCGGTCAAAAAGGGCAATACAAATCTTTTTTAGACCTATATCAGCCATTGCCTGGCATTGACTGTCAACCTTGTGTTTATGTACATCCCTGGGCCTAATAAATTGGGTAAATATATGAACATTGTATATAGAAAAAAGTAAGTTTTATTCAAAAACTGAGAAGATATCGCCAATGTGTCCTACACTACAGTACTATTTACAAGAACTTCAATATATATGCTTATATCAGCTGCATATTAATTATCAAAATTTGTCAAGTTAACTGTCATCATTTTGTACATTGTTCCCTGTCTGTTATACACCGTATTTCAAAAACTCCAAGTTCAGTATCAATTCTTTGCTTCAGTATTACTGATTATTACATAAAATCTTTCTTAAAATTTGAGCAAAGTTACATCTTTTCTTCCGTTGTTTCTTTTGAGCCATTTTTCGATTCCTCCAAAAATAATCGGCGCCTTTCAATTTCCAGTCGTTCTTTCTCAATCTGACAGCGTTCCTTCTCAATAGTGCATCTCTCGCGCTCAACCTGGCATCGCTCACGCTCCGTCATATTCCGCTCTCTTTCCGTCAAATTCCTATCTTTCTCCTCTTGTAGTCTCTCCTTTTCGATCTGTAGTCGCTCCGATTCCAATTTAATTCTATGATTCTCAAAGTCCATCATGACTATAGAGGAGTCACTACGGTGACCATCGCTATGGTGACCAGTAGAGTACCCACTTGACCAACACTGAGTGGACATGACTGGCTGCAGAGCCGGATCTGGTGGTCTTGGGGATGGAACTGGACTTCGTTCCGAACCTTCAGGCGGATGATTTATTGTAAAAGTTACAGCATTCTCACCATTTTGTTGACTGTGCTTGATATCTCTAATGTCTACCGATCCATTTGCATTATGGGTACCCAAAGCATTGTGGGTAGTCCCACTATGCTCACCCATTTCCGCAATATCAAGTCGCCTCGGAACATTTGATTCGGTCTTCAACTTCATAACATATGGAGTCTCCTTGTCACCATCAATAAGCAAAACCGAGTCGGGCGGCGTATCGTTTATGTGGCCCCTCCCGTAACGTGAATCTCGGTCGTCGCCGTCGTAGTAGCTACAGCCAGGTGGCGTCTCACGTAGATCGTCATCACTATCGTCCATCATCTGCTCCCCATCTGCAGAAGAAGGAAAGGAGAACAGCAAGAAAAGTTGTCAGCTTTCTCCTTTCCTTCTCCATAGCAACAAGTTACATTGCTCTTTTTCTTGCTGTTTTAAGTTTAAAATTTAAAACTAAAACATGGGTTAAATTTTTGCAGTCAAAATGAAATATTCATAGATTTTACTTAAACTGATTTAGTTGTGCCAAACATTCAAATTTACTAGCATTCCAAGTACTTGCAATGCAAAATTATGAAACATGATCTTCATCCATGGCATTGTCTTTTTAAAGACATTTCTTGTTTTGTGCTTATTCATACATATTTGTCAACATTTACTTCCTTTGTATCATCTTGACATTTGCTTTGTTCATTTTAACAAAGATAATTTGTTCAACAATATTTCAAACAAGATTTTCACTCAATCGATGCTCTCCATTTTATTGTCTCGAGTAGGAAACGCACACTATGTCAATCACAGTACTCGAGCCCCATCAATTTATCGATAACACCAAATATTATGATGATACCAATTTTTTTCCCACACACTTCTGAATGAGAAAAGAAACCACAAATCTACTTGAAACGCTACCAGTGATCATCCACATAACGCATGAATTACCCCAAGTCTGAAGTAGCCATCAATATCAACTGCACAAGTCTCGCTCTTTGAGTGTTCTATGAACCACTTACGAGCCGACGAAACATATTTGAATCATTTTTATGCTTGTTTAAATCTTGACTTCCAATTTTCATGAATGCAAAATAACAAAAATGAAATTTTTCACAAAAAAATATTCAAGATTCTATCCTCTGCTGTTTACATTTTGTACATTTATGCATGAATGGATAAAGCCAATCGGTCAAGCTCACACCCAATGCGTCCAAACTGACCGGTCATCATGTCGGCCCATTTTGTCCAATCTGGCTCAAATTGAAAACTATGAGAAGCAAAAAAAAATCTGTTGTCCTTGAAGCTTATGATATTTTTGTTGATACAATTGCTGACCAATAAGCACCTCAGCACTTTGTCAAACCAATCAATACTATTAGTGACGCTGTAATGCAGGCACGAGCCAGGCACCACATTTTTTTTTCATCGGAAAACCACAAAATTTGTACCTGGGGTATGACGGAACAAAAAAAACGCGAGCACAAAGTGCACACACAAAAAATCACTGTTAATTACGTTAAGACAAGATGTAGCTCATTGTATCGTTGTCGCTGTTATTTTTACTGTCACTGGTTAAACACAAACTGTTTGGCCAAAATATGATTAAAAAATCTGAAATTTTTAACCATTTCTTGCATGGAAAGCAGCAGACTACAGCTGCATTTTGTATTTTTTACAAATATTTGTTTTGTTTACACAAATGTTACATTGTTTATGAACCTTAACATTGTACTTTCAGCATGTTTAAAGTACAACCTATTCAGTATAACTACCACACACCTAAAACTGGTCTAGTGGTTTTGATATACCTTGCCAGCAACTTAAAAAACATTTATTTTTATATGACAAACATTTTGAACAATAAACATGTTTGCGTTAATAATAGTTCTTGAAATCACTGCCTAGCCAAGCCATTGTGTGCTTATCTAAATTGGTAGGTCTCCGCCATTTGACAAAGCGCATCCTTGTTTCGGCAATTGTCCTAATTTTTGTAACGCAAACACCACCTGTATTAGATGATTGACAGTTTGTTTTGCACAAAAAGTAGATCTTGGTTGTCATGGTAACAGACAAGTTTGATTTCTCTTGTTATCTGTATTTTTTGATCACATGTCTGTCTAGCTCATCAATAAACAGGATGAGTTGTGCAAACCTCCCCAGGGTAAGGTGCAGCCACATAATTAGCCTGGTTTAACATGAATATAATACATACATGTATATCATTTTATAGCCATATTGTATGACTTCCTCACAGAGGCCCTGGCTTTTTCTTCTTAAAATTCTGATTTTCATGGCTTTTTATTTTCTTAAAATTCCATTTTCATACAATTGTCATAAAGGCCTATTTACATTGATAAACTAAAATTGAAATATCTTGTGATATATATACCTCCAGGTGAGGAAGCTAACCGCATCAACGCTAAATGGTACTGCCAGGTACAGTAGCAAATGAAAAAACCCAGAATGTAAACCTCAAAACCAAAGGAGAATATTTTTGGTCAACCATATTTATTTACCAGATATGCTACAATGCTCTGTGTTTAATGGTAATTTCACTCACCCCTAAACACCAAGATGCATTTTCTACCAAATCTACATGTATTTCTGAGCGCTATGTTCAAATAAATTGACCAATTTAAACTGAACTATCCAAAATGTCTGATGACAAGTTGACAACCAGCTCAAATTGTCTTTTTAACCTTAATAAGTATTTCTGAGTAAACAATCCAAGGCACTCACAGAATTCTAATCGGAATATATTTGATCAAAATCAACACAAGGGATGTCAAATTAAAAAACAAAATACAACAAAAGACACTCCACAAACATCACCAGTCTGCATAAACATATCCCCATTTGCATCTCATTTCTCCATACACGACTAAAACAAACAGCAGATTGAATAGAACACAAGGGATTATCAACAAACACCCTGATTTGGATAATTACTAAAAGGATTAAAGTTTTAAGGTACAAAAGGTGTTGTTTTGAGGCCCATAGCTATAATACAAAGTCACAAAACCTTATCAAAATAAAACCTCTGCTTTGATAGCTATTCACTATTTAGACCGGGAGGAAGTTGTACGGGGGAAATGGAAATGAAGTTTTCAAAAACTGGGGAATAATAATAGTTATAGGAAGCTTAATGGTGACAAGGAAACAATTGTTATAGTACGTTCGGAACTAAGACTTCCACTCCTCCACGAATACAGGATGTGGAAGAGGATCATGTGATGACCTATAAAATACCCACACGTGTCATGTATGGATATAACGATTCATGTGCGGATATATCGTAACGGAATGAGTAATACGAGTCGTTTAATTTTTTGTTGCACAAAATTAATTTTCATGTTTGCATTTAACTTGTTTTGGCAGGTAAGCTAATCAAAATTTGAGTTGCGGTTCTTGAGATCAAGTATTGAAAACACCGGTCATTCTGGAACTTAAATTTGGTATCCATTTCATGCATTTGATCATGCTAGGGAGGAGGGAAAGAAGAGGGGAAGAGGAGAGGAGGGGGTAGGGATTCGGAAGGATAAAGTACATAATACAGAGGGAAGGAAGGAAAGGGGTAAAAGAAGGGAAGAGGAGAGATAAATAGAGGTAGGGGTGGGGCTATGATTGCAATTTGTGCTATCTTCAGTAGACAGCACAAATTTAATCTTTGAGCAAATAAACAAGACTTGATCAACATCTGAGCTTGCCTTTCAATTCAAAATTATTGACAATCAAGTCACTGATATACCGGTACGTTCCAACAAGCTTTAATCTCCCAACTGGTATTACAACAAATCTGTGTAAGCTACTACCCTTCATACTTTTGCAATTTCCTGAAAGTTATCGGCAATAAGTGCCATTTACAAAAATACACCAAATTGATGAAATACATGATGATGTAATGATATGTACAAAACTAGAGAAATATACAAGATATTCCAATGAATATGTAAAAACCCATTGCTACACATGCACTGCTTTTAAATAAGGACTTGGCTATGATGACAGGACGTCCTGTGGACACCAATGCTTTCCGTTTTCCTCTGCTTTTCCCTAATCACTGCTTTATATCCTTGTATTATTTCCGATCGTAGTCTAATATGGACGTCATAAAATAGGTTTTGGTATGGTTTATTTTGACTTAATTCGAAGAGGTTGTGTTTATGCGAGTGTGTGTTCAGCTGTGTTGCGTGGTGTTGGGGTGGGGGTGTGTGGGGTGGGTGTGTGCGCCTTGGAGGCTTGAAAGCTGTGTGAATTGTAAATTGTGTGAATGCGAGAACAAATACCCATTTCAAAACCCACATAATTATGTCATGACATACAATGTACCAGGTGAACATGAATCAAACATGAAATGAATATTTCCCAACCATTTAATAATCAAAAATACACTAAAGAAATGACTGAAATCATGTCTGCTTTAAAAACAAAAGAGCAGCTGACAAACATCTCTCCCTAAACCACAATTTTCAAAACAAATTGTTTGTCTTCTACCAAGAAACACTGAACACATTTTGAAGGGACTGACCTATATTTACACTTTTTACAGGAGAATTAGGAAATTCAAATTTTGCACAAAAACGTTTCAAATTTGGCATACATGTAGTACGATGGACACCAAAAATGTTAAAGTTGATTTCAAATTGTCAATATTTTCTTGAACATATGTTCTTTTTTCAATATGTAAGACAGTAACTATATTCTATTTCATTTAATAAAATTGCAAATTTTCCATCGAGAATACACCATTTGATGATCTGAAGTGTTCAATCTTATACTTCAATCTGTGATGAACTTTGTCTCCTAAAAATGAAGATGACCATGACACGTGCACACTACACATGGATGTGTTTTATAACAGTTCCTTCCTGGTCGTCTCTCTTTTGTTGTTTTCCTTCACATTTTCCCAATATTTCAACCATTTCCTTCCAGGTAGGTGCATATCCTTGAGCCAGTGACATATATTTTAATTTTGAGTTCAAGGCACTGAACTTATGATGGCCAATCAAGTAAATTGCAGGCATTCTAAACAAACATGAATGTGCTGCATCTTCATCAAATTTGGGATAATCATTAAAAGCAAACTATATACCGCTTCATGGATTCACAAGTTCCTTACTTTATTTGCAGCATTTGATTCTTTTGATTTCAAAAGTGACTGAATCAAGACTAATTCAATTAAAATACACTCTATTAAAAACCAGCAATTTCAATACTATATTTGGTTATTTTCTCTTTGTAAGATGATTTTCTGTACTTTTTTATGAAGCCCAAAATCATTTATCAAATTTCTGAGCATTGAACTATTTCCACATCATTAACACAAAATTTCAAAGACATTCATTCACATTAAACCCACCCTATATTTCATTATATCACTAGGCTATAACATTCTCATTTATCAAGGCACAGTTCACAACTTCCAATCCATTTGTACATATGAACTGACCTTTGAATGTGCTGGGTACAAAAACTCATACTCCACAAATTTTTAACTATTGATTGTTAAATGAATGTTAATGGATTTAGACATTGTGAATGAGACTATTTTAGCTCAATGTACACATCTAGCTGCATTGTTAGTGGGGGGACGATGCAGAGTTCATCAGAGTGTAATGACTTATGGGTGACTTGGCGTTGAAATTCCAGAGAGGTGAAAAAATTATGAATGAATGTGGCACCGCTTCCTCCAATTTCCCTGTACCCAAGCAATTTCAAACCCAATTCCTGGATAAATTTACTCATCCCTCACACATGTGTACTGTTTGTGTAGGAATAGATGTGATACAGTATGGGTGAATATATCCCTAGAGAAGATGAGAAAAATTATCTTAAGATCCCACTTTTCAAATTTCAAAGGAAACTTGGGAGTTCTAAACAGGGGTTCCAAACTTTTGCAGATCACTATTCTTAGTTCCTAGACTAGTGGATCAAATATTCTTAATATTCAAATCAAATAAATATCTGCAATTCTCTACAAATAAATATAAATTGGCAATAAATGTTCAATTTTGTGGTATTTTTTTCTTACTTCATCATCATGAACTTATCCCAACCATCCTGCTGATAGTCTGATGATGCCCAGCCTACACATGGTGTGGGCAGGTATCATCCCATTCAGTCTGCATGCACTGCTTCAGCGCGGTCATTGACTCTTAGCCTATATAATAATGGCCGACCATCAAGGGGTTAAAAACCTACTTCTGTGTCCCCAAATTTGGCTATTGATCCCGGGTCCCAGACTTCCTCAAACCACAAACACAGTCAAATGTCATGCAAACGTGAACATACAACAGTATACTCTGTGTACTGTAAGTAGAATAATATGGGCTCAGGGAATGCAACATCTTTAGACAAGATGATAGAAAGGTCATTATGCCATGATGTATGATGGCAAAACCGTGATTTCAAAAACTGATCAATTATCAACAAAACAACAAAGCAACAGGGCAACAAAAGATCGCTACTCCAATCAGACACTCTGATTGTTACAATAATTACAGTTTGTCTGTCGGTTGGTATTGGTCGGTCGTTTGCCTGATGGATTTGACATTGTACAAGCGGTCAAATACCCAGATATATTTCAATAATTATCATCATTATAAATGTGAAAATTAATGTGAACAAGTGTAACCTTCTAATTTGAAGTTTTATATTGTTTTAATATAATATTGTTTGTCTTGAAAAGTTGGTAGCACTTTGTTATTTATTCAATCTTTATTTAAATAAAAAACACAAGGAATGAACATATAAATTTCAATGGCTAAATTTGTATTGCAAAGGCTGTTGAATTTTGCACAATTTCAAATTTTGAGTGCAAAGTGTTTAATAGACTGTTGAATTTTCACTGCAAGTTAAGTTTTATCCTAGATACGAAGGTTGTTAAGTTTTGTTGAATATCGTCTTGCAAAATCTGTTGATTTTTTTCTGTTGTCATTTTGTGTGGCAATTACCCCACTGATTAGATCAATTTATTTAGCACATCCCTTTTTAAAGGGATTTTTATTTATTCTGCCAATGATATATTCTAAGGAGATGGAGTCTCAAATCAAGATTAATTGGCTTGGGCACAATGTGTGATAGATAATATCAGGAATATTAATGTTACTGCTGTCATGTGGTGGGCATGACGACCACAACTGAATTGGATAGACGCACCTGGGGAAAATTATTCAAATCTTTTTTTAATTTTTTTATTTCAGAGTGAATATGTGGGTGAGAGATTAATAAAGATGGCTGCATGGGAGTTTAAGAAAAAAACTGATATTGAGACTTAATTTGTATTATATTTGCAAGGAAAATCACAAAACCCAATTACAATGGATATTAGTTTTCTCACTTGCAATACATGATACATAATGTAACATTATAGCATTGTTAACCCCATGAGAACTACTTGCCGATTGGCCAAAAAGAAGTTTCATTATCAAATGGACCAATCAGTAACATTGTTAGAATAATTTCACCACACAAAAAAAATTGGGGTGAATTATTTAGCAAAGCTCCATTCTGATTGGTGATTAAAATGAAGATATCATGTAATTGACCAATCAGAGGCACTGTTAGATCGGCAGGTAGTGCTCAGGAGGTTAACGTTTCACCTTCCAAGTCAGGTGGATCACAAGGACTGATAACCGAAGACTGGGCCTATTCAGACTTGTTAGATCATTGTGTAACAAAATACTGCTAAAAAACTAATCTTATTATTTGGCACTGATTTACCATTTATCGCCTTATCCCTTGGGTCAAGTCTTACTAGTGGGCGACGAGTGAATCGGAAATGAACAAGTAGGTGTATTTATATCGTTTTTAGTTACATTTCACTCACAAGATGTGTTACGACAGAATAGATTAACATTTAAGTAAAGAGCTTCATCAAAGGTTAACTCTCTCTATGCAGGTGCATATTTTATTTTTAAAATTAAAAAATTTCAGAATTGTTAATTGGGATGACCATATTTGGAATCAGCATGAAAAATGCATTAAAATGAGTACAAACAAGCCTAGTATTGGTTCAGTGGTTCTTAAGATAGTTCTTGATATTTTGAGAAAATATCTCTAAATTCAGACTTTTTATGTTGAAGCCTATGGCTAGCACGCAGAGCATTAAGTAAAGAGCTTCATCAAAGGTTAATATCCAATGAGTGTTTTCCTTGGTTGTCTTACAATAAACATCCTTGTTGAGAATTAGGTACCTTTTCGAAGTGATGATTTTTGTAGGAATAAATTCACTCTTCAAATAATTGTTGATGAAATTTGTTTGCTTGTTGTTTAAGTAAATAAAAAAGAATTTCATTTTAAACGACAAAGTTTCAATTTGGATGTTTTTCTATGTATCTTGTTTTTCTGCTATTGTAAAAGTTTAAGCCAAGTTATACATGAATATTTATGTAGCAAACAGTTCCTCTGTTCACCTGATACCCAATTCCCATTTATCAACCCACACCTAGAACCCAGTTTTTTTTCTAGCAAAACGTGTGTGGGTGAAAGAAGTGGGTTTTGAAATAATTAATCATTCAAGTATTAAACCAGATCGGAGATGAAAACATCAGTTGGAGACTCTTTAAAGTATCATTTTCAAGCCAAGAGGGAAGATATTAAATAGTATTTTAGTATTGTTTTCAAAATGAGAGGGATGTTTAATAGTTGAATGACCTGCTTGAAAAAGATTATGAGAAGAGAATCTAGTACGATTAGGGTTTATGGTTGTCTTTAGGGTTAGTAGATTAGGGTTTAAGGTTGTCTTTAGGGTTAGTAGATTATGGTTATGACTGAGGATGATGTGGTGACCATTATTCAAAAGATGCTCCACTGCTAGCCCTACTACAGGCCTTAATTATACCTTGAATCACTTTGACTTGACCTGATTTGATTTTGTTGATTTCATAGATAGAGCAGCAAAAAAGGGAAAGTTAAATAGCCTAATATGATTACACCATAGCTCCTGAATAAAGCAATAGGTTTGAGATCCGCATGGCAGTAAGATTCAATCTCATGATTGTTCCACAGAGTTAACAACTAATCAAACACCCTCATTATTATTCCCCACTTCTGCTTGTATAAAATATTGACTCTAATCGATCATTCAGTGTTTTTGAGGGGGCTGAAAACCTCTCGGATTACCTGAAAAGCAAAAACCCGAGTTGATAAACCTATAGATGTTTGGGATAAGATGGTGAAAAATATCACGTTGTACTACTGTAGATAGTAAAGATCCCACATGGTTTAATTCCTTGAAAATCCATGAATTTTATAACATTGTGACATAAATTTTAAGTAGTACATGTATGTGCACTAAAAAGTTAGGAAATGGTGAGGGGGAGTCATATTAACCAGAAGGGAATCGTTTCTTGCAAGAGGTAAGCTCTGTTCTCTGATAAAAGGCATCAGGTGAAGAAAGGGGTGTAGATAAGGGTGGGATAAGTCTTCTGGGACAAGTGTTCCAAGTATTGCGACCATCGTGTGGCTTGTCCAGTGATGAGGGGGCTGCAGGTTGAATAGGTGTAAGAAACCCCCAGTCATTTGGTTGAACCCATATTGAATGATTGACAGATATTTATAAACATGCATGTACCAAACATATTTGTCCAATTCAAATTTTTCTGCAAATAAAACGCTGCCTAAAAGTACAAATATGAACGAAGTTTTTGATGTAGCATCGTACAGGGAGGGGGGGGGGGGCCTTCTATCTTCTGCAATATTATAGTATGAGTTGATACAGAATCACCAGGGGTCCATTTCACTAAACTTTTAACCCTTCGTAACTCAAGTAACCGTTCGTAAAGTTACGAATACCCAACACTAGACGTAACTTTACTGAAGGGTCCCTGTAGTAAATCCCTATTACTTACTTAAGGGTACCATTCGTAAGTATGTTTAGTGAAATGAAACTTACGACTAGTCGTAAGTTACGAATGATTTTGAGGCTTACGAAGCTACGGAAAGTTTAGTGAAATGGACCCCTGGTTCTTTCCAGGATCTGTGGTTACACAGGTGTTTTTAGACAACCTTGTCCACACAAACAACAAAAAACATCCTGCTGGACATTCATAACAAAAAATATAACAAACAAGTAGGCTGACATTAAACATGACAAACAAACATACAGATATTTATGACAAACAAACACAAATCTTACCATGTGGTGGCATGTAGCTTGCTGTCGTACACGCCATATTGTTGCGATCTGTCCTCATTGCACACGACGATACTTGGTGCAGGGGTTTGGGCATGAAATTGGTATGAAAGTCATTGAGGGGGAGTCTCTGGTGAAACATTCCCGAACTGCCCAGAGGGGGAGCGATGCCTCTTGGGTCTTCAAGCTTTGGTCTATGTCCTAAAATGCAGAGAAAACAGTAGAAAGAAAATATTGAGAGTTAGTTCTACAAATGTTTGTATCCTGATGCACGATGGGATATCCTGATGCACGATGGGATATCCTGGTGCATGATGGGATATCCTGGTGCATGATGGGATATCCTGATGCACGATGGGATATCCTGGTGCATGATGGGATATCCTGGTGCATGATGGCGATGAATACTTCACACACTATCTGGCTCTTGGCTAGTTTGCCAGGAGCTTGCATGTGGTAGTGTGGCATTGAACAATTATGGAGGTTTGTCAGGGGGGGCTACTGTAGGGGTTAAAGGGGTTGCTCTTTTATTTGTAATACCATCATCCAATTCTAGGCATGTATAAAATATACATTTATTTGTACATTTACAGATTTTTTATGCCACAATTTCCAGAAATTCTGGAAGATTTATATCCCTTGGTGTTGGTGCCAAGTACTTTGTAAAAACATGGCGTATATCACTTAAACTATTTTTGTCAGTCACCATAATGCTATAATGGGGTTTTTGATAAATATAACATTGACAATGACAAGACCATTCAAATCCACATGATGAATGATGATTTTATGTTACCCTTTTTGAACTTAGGTTTCCAAGAAAGCGATCAAAATATGTCAACATCAAAATAAGTTGCTGCAGATGGTATAAAATACACGCCTTGGGAGTAAATAATCACCTTTACCAGGTATACAATATTTGGGGGTATAAATTACTATTTTCTACTAAGAAACATTAATTTTTGAAATTTTGAAATATTTTTAAAGACACACTGGGTAACTTATGAAATCTTATTTAATGATCTATGAGCTCTTTCAGGGTATGCACAAATTACGTTTTAAAAATATTAGAATACATGTAATTTGGTCATTTAAACTAAGATCAAAACAAAATATCACACAACACAGCACCAGTGTATCTCATTCAGGAAATGCAGAACTTGTTAAAAGAAATTTTTGTTAACACCTTTCTGGACAGTCTCCAACATGTCGGTTCCATTCAGCCGATTATCAATAGAACTTGTCTATACGCTATACTTCAAGCGCCATTGACCATATAAAGGATGGTTTCCGATTGCTTTACCTTTGTCAAACAATATGCTCTGACCTTACTTGCTTTAAAATAAAAAGTTGTGAACTTAACACAAGTCAAGCTTAGTTCCTGTGTACATTTGCCAGTGTTTAAAATGATTTTGGCAACAGTCAAAGTTCATTGACCTTGAGTAGTTTAGTGTACTTTGAGTTGACTTGTGTGTCTATGATGTTTGACACCCCTAGTACAAAGTTCAATGTAGGTTCCTACATTATAAACAATACTAAGTCTGTGGGAGATGAGATAGACCTGCATTTAATAGTATGACGCTGGATGCTTTCATTTAACTGTTTCAATATTCGATAAACTGAATTAAATAACCTCATTAATGTAATTAAACATGTCAGGATTTACATTCAAACAAAATCAGGGAGGTGCACGGAGGAAGTTATTATTTTTTAGCAAATAAAATGCTGCCTACGAGCACGGTTCTGTATAACCTGTTCTACCTGGAAAGAGCCGTGAGATGTAGCCTACGTGTGAAACCACTCATGTGACTTTTAATGTTGCTGTCTATGTCTGTCTGCACACTCATGTAATTGATATGCACTTGTTTGTTCCAGTGCACTCAATCTGATATTTTATTTCAATTTTGTATCAATTTAGGCCATAATTTTATCAACTTTTAGTTCTGTACAGATGATTTCATGCATTTTAAAATCAGTTTCACCCAACCAAATTTAAAATTAATAAAGATATTGCCAATTTTATCTAGCACAAGGCTTTTTTTATCAATTATTGGTAAAGGGCTATTCCTTTTGGAATCCTTACACCCCTTATTAGACATGACCTTAATCTTCCACAAAGGGGATGTTGATTTCAAATGTAATCACCCATTCAGGTTACCCTCTTTGAAATTCACACTCTTTTTTCTATGTGTGTGGAAAGTAAAGCTCTGTCTTCCAGAGGGGGTGTATGTAATCATTGTAATGTATTCAATGGAATAGCCCAATGCTGATCGATATCCTTTGTGCACATTTCAAATCCAGAATCTCAAATTATGACTAACATAACAAAGGCACACATCTGTGTTACTGACCCTTTTACTCACCCCTCCTCCATTTTGAGCGAGTCAATCTCTCAAACGAAAAACTCCTTTTATGTGCCGAAATATATCAAAGCCAAAAAGTGGGTGAATAACACCAATTATGATAATCATTCAAACAAAAAATAATTTTCAGTTCATAAAAGTAAATTCCAACGATTTTAAACATGAAGAAAGGAGGAGTTGATTGTAATCTGTCCATTGCCCCCTTCCTTCCCCCTTAAGGCATCAAATTCCCCCCACACTGGTAGTTAAAATAGGGTCACAAGATTAGTTGAAATCAACCCCTAATGAAAAGAGGGCATAGTTGTGGTCATTATATGGTGAAATGTTGCCTTTTTAAGGATATTTATAAGTGAAGTTATAGGCTATTATAGCAAAGAAATTGAATTGGGAAAACAGACAAAAAGAAACTTCTTATATATACAATGTATGTCCAAGAAAAATATGCAAAATTGTCAAATTTGTACAGGCCTGTAACTACAAATGCCCAAAAAGTCCAATTTGTGAGCATAGCGAGTGTGAAAAAATAGGTGTTTTTTATGCCTTTTTGGTCAAAAAAGTTACAAATTTTGGAAAAAAAAGTCCAATATTTTAAAATCCGCCCCCTAGTCCAAAAAGGTCCAAATTTTGAAAAAAAAGGTCCACTTAATCAAAATCAGCCCCCCCCAAATAAATCCTGGCTACGGGTCTGAATTTGTATAGGTTTATAGCGATCTTTTAATAATGTTGTTCAGATGCAATTTAACTAGCCAATTTCTAGAGTACAAAATTGTTTGTCAAACTTAAAGAAGATAATAAAGCTAATACGTCTTAACTTAATTTTGAACAACGTAATTGATCATGCATTCGTGTTTTTCAGCATTTTGTACGCAGTAATTTTTAATGAGAAGCTTACTACATATTTCATCAAATAACATGAATTCTATTTTTACAACATTTTAATCCAAAACTGGCTTGAATAATTGAATTACATTCACTCACAAGACAGGAAGTGTGCTACTTTGGATGAGTTAAGTTCCCCCACCGGGCCAAAAAAAAAAGTGATTTTCATAAAATACATCCCCAGGATACATACAAGTTCCGTCATTTTCAACATCTGAACTTTTAAACTTCCCCCATTTTGGAAGTTCATCAAGGGGTAAAGTGAAAGTACTTTTTCATTATCAATATTTGAAGGTGATATCATATTTGACCCTTACAAAAACATCCCTGAAGTCAACTTCAAATTTTAGTACTTTTTCAATCAAAATAATTCTCTATTGCGTAGTGGCTACGTCAAATGTCAGAGAATCGTGAAATGTCAGCGAATATCCGGTTTAAAAATATTCACAAAAAAGAAGGAAGAAAATTTGAGAGTAAAATTACATGTTGATGACACATGGACTTTCCCATCTACATTTTCTCTGAATCAGGCAGATGGTAAACTACCAATTCATTGACAAAAAATAGTTCATTATACTTTTTTTTCTATCTAAATATCTTTTATGCAGAACATTTCCTGTCTTAACCATGAAAAATATCAACAAAACAAAATCATGGCATTTTGATTGAATTTTAATTATGTCTTTCAATTCAAGCTTAACTCATTAGTTTGGACCTAAATTAACTCATTTCAAATGATACTGCAATTAATAAAAGTATTACTTTAATAAAATAGGATCTGTGTTGTTTTAAAACAAAGAAGGTTCCAGGTGTGTACATGAACATTACATTTCAAAACCTGTTAAAAATAAGGCCTATATTGTAAACATGTTTATGAAATCATTTATTGCACTAATTATTATCAAAGGAATTCACATACTTGTTAATGTCATGCATGAATGATATTTTGGAATGGAATAACAGCATTTACTCCTAAATTTTTGAAATTTTTCAACATACCAAAAATATTATTAAAGCAGGTACTAATGTATGTAATGTCAAATGACCAACAGAATGGAACCTCCTATCTCGCCATGCACAATTGAATAATAACAATGTCAAAACAAAGAGAGGTAGGTGTGTTCCAAAAGACAAATGTGTCATCAACATACCAGGATCTCAAACAACATCAACTCTCATGACAAAGTTCTTCAATTTATATACTTGTACACCTATAAAAAGACCTCGATCTAAATGTATACACAACCTCATCCCCACAACTTAAGGTTCACGTTTGAATTATGATTGTTTGAATGGAGCACACTGAACTATGCCCATGGAAATCAAACTACTTGTGTACATGATTTGATGAGTAATTAGCAAAGGTGTACTGATTCTTTATGCACCTGTGCAGTGAAGATGGTGCAGCCAATTATGAATCACTTTTACTTGTTTTAATCGTCTATTATTTCAATCATCCAATGCTCATATCTCCTAGATTAGATTTTGATGATGAACTGGGCATCATCAATTTACTAATTTGAGTTTTCACTTCTTGAAGTTGGATTTTTTATGCATTAAAATGTTTACTCTAATCTATGATACCATCATACCAATACCATATCTAAACTTGGGGTTGATATAAAAAAGAAAATTGTTGGTCTATTCACCTGATGCACTCAATGGACAAAGTATCAATTGGATTATAGAAAACATAAAATCGCACTCCTATTCAATAAAATAACTTGAATTCCAATTTTTTGGGGAATGTTAAGTATGTGTCATTTATAGCCAGCTGATTGATGTCATTCCTTTTCTTCTTTTTGTCTATGGGCAACCTGACGGAAATTACAACCCTGTGAATTTTATTCTGGGTGAAAATATTTTCTCATTGGGTTACTACAGCATGATGTCATATGATGAAATGATGTGATCACTGGTGTATAGCAGTCTTAGCAGATTGATAACAGCTAGCTGATTCATTGTACGGCCCTGACCATGGACTTGGCAATTGCTACCCATTTAAGGACAAGCCAAGCAGCTGATATAAAGTGACATAATTGGTACCAGTATTGAGTAATAAGCCTAGCTGTATTGGGATTGGATTTTAGGCCTACAATGTATAAACATTCACACCAATATGTTGTTAAATATATGTGTGCATGCATATGTGTGTTTGTTTAGGCCTAAAAAAATTGTTTGATTAGAGTAACATAAAAAATAAATTAATGTAGGTTGCTCGGGATCTTATCTTTTTTTTCCCAAGAAAAAAAAGAAGAAAAAATTCGGGGTCGGGCCTACTTTTAGGGTCGGTCGGGTTACGCCAATCAAACAATTTTTTTAGACCTTATGCAGGTTTATGTGTATGTCTGTACACCCTGTGAATGTGCATATTTATGTATGATTATGAAGTCTTCCTTAGTCATCATGTTACTGTATTGATATTTGTTATAGACGGAACTAGTACTGCAAAAAAAATTGTCCTTTGTCATAAAATGAATTGATATTTCTGGTATGATACTGTAAAAGCATTTTTTATAACTTCCACTTCAGGATTGTCAAGCCCACCTGTAATAAATACAATGAATAAATCCTCAAGCCACACACACATTAGACACACAAATTATCAATGACTTATCATCATATTGATCCAATAATGACCAATACTGAGTACTACAGTAATCAATACATTGATCACTGATCAATATCATGATGTCATTATGTATTACTAATCAATACCCTCAGGTCAACCTTTGCTCACCACAAAGCAAAACAGCTATTTTGCAAAATGAAGGGAACCTAAAAAGTCTTGAACTACAATTTAGTCAAATTAGAATGATTCACACAATTTGAGCCATTTTCAAGGAGCACTTTTGAGTACATGCTATGAAAATTAACTTGAAATGATCATTTTCACTCCTTCATAAAATCTTGTTTTAAGGCACTTCAGGTTGAAAGAAAGGCACTGGGCTACAAATGTAGAGAGAAAAGGAATGACCTCATTTGGTGAAGTATTTATCAGGGCAGACATGAGTCATACCTAAAGAGGAATTCCCTTTTCAAAATGTATGCACTTGTTATGCACTAGTTCATTATACATCATAAATAATAATTTTGTAACAATCTGCTATCAGCTGAAGATAGCAACATTGTAACTATTTGCAAAGCCGAAAGTGCAAATTCATTATTGTTTGTTTGATAGGGAGTGACCACAGAAGTGATATTATTGGGTTAATCAAAACCAAGTCCTGTTGATGATTTTCATATTTTTCCAATTCAATCTTGAGAGATCTAATAATAATACTAGATTGGACAGGAAATATGAAAATATGAATTTTTATGTAAATTGTAAATGCATGTAATTTAGTGGGCTGTCAATGTTTGTCTGAAAATCATGATTAAAATTGCAAGTTACCCACTTGATCAATTTACGGACAAGAAATTAAATATTTTTTTATGTACTTATCTGACCATTTTAGGCTCTTTTTCTTCAAACACTATTTTCCCCAAAATTTGTTGCTGCTATATGTAGTTATAAAGCAGATCATGCAGTGGGGCAGTGACCGCTTACTCCTCAAGCTAACCTACATTACATCCAGGCAGTGTCTTCTGTGGTTGACCACATTGGTCAAAGAATGCTTTATATGGGGCAGAATTTCAAGGAAAACGCACCTAGTCTTCGAATCAAGTCTTAATCCTGCGTTCAATGATATCTTATGAAGATAGTATGTTCAGGTTAAGACTTGATAGTAGACTAGTGTTTGAAAAGTGCATGGGGAGGGAATGCCCCAAACGTTTTGAATTCCAACGGAATAACATGGGTGTCTACCATCCATTCATGATATGTTCCATAATCATTCATAATTGAATGACCTGGTTTCATTCTTTTTATGAATGGTATTTCAGGTTATTTTTCACGTGGTGAAGACAATCTATTTTTAGAAGATGGAAATAATAGATCTAATAACATAAATGACTGAGACAGGTTGTGTACAACTGAACGGACGATATTTTCATACGTGGCATTGTTTTCAATTAATCTGAATTGGAGATAGAAACCGGTTGACTTCTTGATGACAGTGCGTAAAAAGGTGAAGAAGTCTTCAATGTTGTTTATAATTAATTACAAAACAACCAAATTCATCAATATACCCGGGTATGATGTACATATTTAGAACTTTATAAATTAAGGAGTGCACTGCAGTGCATGCATGCAGGAAAAGACGGAAATAGAATAGAAAGAAGAATTTGGCAGCAAAAAAAGAAAGGATTCTCCACTCAGTATCACCCAGCTGGGGATGAGTCAGGCTGGGGGTATCCAAAAATGAAAGTGAAACTCTTTCTCTTTCCAGTCCAACTGGATTTGAATAGCACCAACTGCTTAATTCCTCCCTTAGATTTGTTTGGGGTTCTCCATTTACAGAAAGAAAATAAGAATGCTGATCTGTCCTCACTCAAGTAAGAGTGCTGTATCTGATTTGAGGATAACCAATAGAAACTGTGTTTTGCTATAGGAGTAGACCAAAAGAGTCAACTTCCCAAGCAGAAAGGCAATATCTATAACATTTGTTAACTGCATCTTTACTTTGGAGGGTGTTTCAACCCAGTGTTGCCAGAAATTGTCAGCTCAATCGCTAGTCAAATAATCGAAAAGTCACAGATTTTACTCGTAACTGTCGGTTTCTATGGGGCAGGAAACTACCGGACATCGCGGAAACCAATATACTCAAAGTTTGAAAGTCGCCCAATTGTTTTTTTAACCATTGCTTTCTATGGGACACAAAATGATTAAAGATGCTGGAATGCCTTTTAAAGTTGCCCAATTGGGCTACCAAATTGTGGGTTTGGCAACTCTGTTTCAAACAAAGAACACAGATATAGGAACAAAGACAACATTGAAACAAAACTATTGGACATTTGCCAGATAGAAAAGGGAAGGAAGCAATTTGAATTTGTCATTTTATCCATTGATGTGTGTAATATGCATTGCCTTATGACTGAACTATCATCTCAAACATTACAGCATTTTTAGGCCCTATGGCCTACAATTTTTGTGGTATAAATTTATTAAAACCAGTAATGACTTTCACAGATTTGTGAGTGTTCCCTGTTTGAAAGGGGTCTAATAATATTAGTACAGTTGTACTGTCTATGTGGCAGTGGCGTCAATGCGCAGAGACCGCCGTTTCGCTCAATAGCTCACACATCTACACATGTATGGTGTATGTAAACGTGTGTGTACGCCAGCGCTTCGTGGTTTGAAGCTGCGCCCAATGAAATGTGCAATGACATCACTTTCAGAGCCAACAAGGTTGGACCCATGGTCTATTCCCCTAGAACACAGCCTTGGAAGAGTTATTTTAAAATAAAATAGCAAGGTAAAAACGTGACTTACTTCTTGGCTCTCTGGGTCCATCTACGGTTACTTTGATTGCACGGTTGTAGGTGGCTACCTGAGGAGGACTGGTTGCTACGATGATGGATAATGTCAAACTTTTGCCTGGAAAAACAAAAGAATCAAACAAATTAATATTACTATTATTAATTGTGCAATAACTAGTTATATAATATAATATATAATATTAGGTAGGCCCCTACCGGTATTTATTGAAATGCAAAACAGCATAATGAAGTATTTCAAGACCATGAAATTTACATTTTTCTAACATACATGTAAAGTTTTGGAGCGATTGCTGGATAGGGTACAACTCTACTAGACTTATTACAAGTCTCAGACTGCCTACCCAAACCTAAACTCTAACCCTGAACTCCGTAAACGAGGACTGGACTCAAGTCTAGCAAGTTGCACCCTATTCGGTAATTGTATCAAAGTGTTTTCAATGATCTTGTAATATCTTTGAAATAAACATATAATATCAATACCTTGAATTTTCGCAAACAAAATGCGCATCCACACACACACAATATCACCCCCACCCCCAGACACAAACACAAATAATAATAATAAAAAAAGATAAATTAACAAAATTGTAAAATAACAAAACTGTATTTGACAGTAATCGTCTTCCCACTCACTCACTCATATAAATGTCATGAGAGTTTTCAATATTTGTTTCCAACACTTTCTAGTTGACAAGAACATGAATTAAATACCACTTGACTCCCACAGTCTTATAAATTTACTTCCGATTTAAATGACCCTTCTTTCATTGTTTCCCCTTCAAAACAGCCAAACAGGGAAAGATGAAACTTGAATGTTATGAATTTTAATGAACTTCTTTAATACCGTATCTGACAAATTGTCAGGAACAAACTTATTGAGCAGCAGAACCTATTTTAGCTACTGTACATATCATTTTTAAAGGGATGGTAAAAATCATTATTTAAAGGAGCCCAAAAGTGGCAAAAAAGTGCCAGAAGGAGCCCAATTACTCAATTAGGTGGCAAAAATTCAAGTGTGACTTTGGCAAATATACATGACTAATTGACTATTATAGGAAAAAGTAAATATATTCATAAAAATTGATATAGGGTCTATAAAATTGTTTAAATTTGTACATCGTAAAAATTTTCAAATGAGGCTTTCTATAAAGACCATTAATTCACAATATTATTGAATAATTAAATTTGACAATCCCGAAAATTGGATGTCTCTTTTCCCTTGATGAAGTTTAATATTTTACCTAAAGTTACATCATTTCCTCTCAAGTTTCATTTTATCGCTACTTTTTCACATCAGAAGTTCGTAAAATGAAATAACTCTCAAGTTTCATATTTTTCTGTTTCTTCAGCCTGCTGAGGCAATTTACTCCCACTGTCTAGAATGTATTTATCCAAACTTCCATAATTAGAAAT
This sequence comes from Amphiura filiformis, assembly GCF_039555335.1. Lineage (NCBI taxonomy): Eukaryota > Metazoa > Echinodermata > Ophiuroidea > Amphilepidida > Amphiuridae > Amphiura > Amphiura filiformis. The sequence goes on from NC_092646.1 coordinate 5,973,215, forward strand.
TGTTCATAATATCTTGAGCCTTTCCAATGAAAATATTATCACAAAATCCACAAAAATTATCTTTTATAATAAGAGGTCTGTTGGCAGTTCTGGTTGAGTGACGTCTAAACTCTATTTCCAGACACAAAATGTATCAGTTTTTCTTAGCAAAGTGCAACATTATTTTTATCTACAGGTGGTTTGTGGAAAAATCAATTCCAGACATTATTAGCCTACGTCACAGTCTGGAAATATGATGATAGAAAATCATCAAACCTTTATGGACTTTGTGGGAGTAGCCGGAGTATAATACAAGAAATGAGCTGGCATTTAAAACAAAAGACCTTTGATAACAACCTTCCATGCACTTTGAATTACCGGGTATGTATATCTGCTGTCGTACAGAAAGTGACGGAGAGACAGACATGAGACAGACAAATAAGATGAAAAAAAGAGAGACAGACAGAGAGCAGAGACAGGTTTTACTGCACATAAGTATCACAAAATGTCTATCCCTAACCCTAACCCTAAATAAACCCTAAAACCGAACCTTAAAATTTGTGAATCAAGATAATGCTTATGAAGGGAGAACTGTGACAGACAGGAGAGTAAAAGAAGGAAACAATGAAATTAATGAAAAGAGAAAGACTGAGAGAGAAAGAAAAAGAGACGGACAGGCAAAGTGAAGACAGAGACGGCGAGACACAGATGACACCTTAGTAACTAACACATTACATAATAAACCATGCCAAAGTCGCAGCAATGAATGAAGAATACATTCAAATATCTTTGCTTTGGCTGAGTAAATTCAACCTAAGGTTTACATCTTGACTTGGTCAGGATAACAGTTTTAGCTTCACCAAACATGGTTTGTGGTTTGTGGTTTAGCCATCTAGGGTAGGTTGAGGCAAGCTAACTTAACTACCCTGTCAAGTGTCAGAGGTGGGATGAGAAAATTGATGCAGGGATCACATCAAATCATTCTTACATTTTGCTCATGAATCTGAATCATTTAGGGATCATCTTTAAAATATCACAACCGCATATTTTTCAAATTTGATGAAAAAGAAGTCACACAGTTATCTACTGAAGATGAATTTGCCAACACATTTTTCATATTTCTGTACATGTATTTCCATATTCTTGATACTAATCCTTTACACATTTATAAAAATGGAATTTCAAATAGAATGTTATGAATACATAAACTACATTATCCTTAAATTTCTAATTCTACTAAGCATCTTAGTTCTTACTAAATAGCTTTCAAGACTTTATTCTACTTTTGATTATTGGCAAACTCATTACAAAAGCACCTTTCCATGAAATAACTTCTTCATCAATATTTATCATTCTTAACATACCATTTACATTATAACACACAATTACAACTCCCAATGTTTGATCAGCAACTTCCTAATCAATACAATGATTACTGATCATTATCCAATAGCACATAAGCTCAAATCCTCATGTACAACAGACTTGGGTCAGTGCCCTCCCGATCAAAGACAAATTTTGCCCTATAGATCTGTTCCAAAGCGGTTCTTGCCTTTATCTTGGCAATTCGTCAAGAAAATGTGCTGCACATGTTTTAAGGCCAATCAAATACTTCTTGTACATAGGAAATAAAAGTTGATTGAATTTGAGGATTTTGACTTCTTTCAAGGAATTGGGTGGGTTTATCTTATTTTACTTTCTAATCATTTGAAACTGTTTTAAACGGGTTGATTATAATTGAGAAATCAAATTGTATTTCCTGGTGTTATTATACATTGTGTTTGTTAACTTGAAAACTTATCTTTACAGATTCTTGTATGTTTGTAACTATCTGCTAGACATTTATACTACATATTTATATATTTTAGGCCTGCGTTTCACTGCCACATCATCACTTAGAAAATGAGTAATGGATTGTCTTAATATTTCTGACAATTTCATTAGCATTTGACACTTCGTACGCCCCAGTTTTACGTAAGCATGGCAAGAAACAACCGGAATTTACGTTAGAAAGATAATCCATCTACCAACATTTCCATGAAAATGATGAGCGTGAAATACGTGCATGTTCATCAGTTTATGATCATGCAAATGCACGGCATAGAATTTTTAAGTAGGCCAATGTTTCCGGATTCTATTATTATTATTATCAATAATTGACTCCCCTTTTCTGATAAATCAATCGCTATCTGTTGCTTCTTATCCAAACATTACATAATCTTAATACTACATCCCACTCCTGCCACCAAAATGATTAGCCAAACGCAACGGGTACAAACAGGCATGGGATTCCGCTCAAGTTCAGCGAGTTCACCCACACATGTGTGCATACACTGTACGGCTAGTAATCTATCAATGGGACCTCCCTCGACCTTGCTCGCGTTACGCATTCCACGAAAGACTGATTACAACACAGGCACAAATGACTGAGTGATGACTGTATGTTGATAGAGCATTTGATTTTCCTCTGTTTATTCCTTTTCAAAACTAGTAGTAGTAAGAGTATGAGCGGCGTGAGCCAGCGATAAAATATTATATTACAAGCCCACATTCCAAAGCGATTTTTAAAAGTGTAACAAAAGGAGCAATAATATATTGGGTCGCAAATATTTACACACATGAGAAAGACACGGCAGTTCCTGTGGACACCAATGAATATATTGGTGCAGCGCCACACGTGCGTTTCTCAATATGGAACTTTTATGATAATTCTTTATAGCTAAGTCTGGATACATCTAGTTCAAGTACAATGTGTACCAAACCAAAGAGCTCCAAAGCAAATGTATACAAGTTTAGTTCCTTTGCATTTTCAACAGTTCAGTGTGAATATGAAATAATAAAGTGACCACTATATATAAATGACCAGTCAATTCAAACCACTAAGTGGCTGACCACACATGCCGCTATAAACATGATAAAAGGCAACCACACCAACCACAAATCACACTGTGTATATTTATAATATTATTGATATGAAGACCAATAAATAAACAAATTACAGTGATCTTTTATTTTATTTAAATAAATACATGTATATAAGTCGAACACTTCATTTTTGGATAAATACTAGTTCAAATTGAAGTTCAGAGTTTCAAATTGCCATGAACTTCAATGGCAATTTGAAACTCTGCACTTCGGAATATTAAACTGTATAAATACCATAATACCAGTTGAAATGTTATAAAAGTACAATCCAAAGAACACAAGATCACATTAAAACTTGACCTGAAAGAAAAGAACATGTAAAACAATCAAATATACAATTACAAACAATTCTAGCAATTCCCGCCAGTAGATACAAAGTACCCAAAAAGTCACCCTGGTTTTTACTCACCTCTGCCAGATCTACCAACGAATCTCAAATCATTAAATCGTGCAACTTGATTCTTCATTACAGCCGTTTGATTTCTCAATTCAGCACAATAATTCTCATCATTTCCCGCTGCAATTGTCACTAAAGTTCCATCTTTGACATCTCCAAGAGCCACAACTTTGAACGCAACAGGCAGACTTTTATTACACCGCCAATGAGATGGTAAAACTGAGCACACAAAGTTTGGGGATTCCGTCCGGACAAGTTCACCAGGGTATTCGGCCAATGCTTCCACCAGGGATCGCTCCCCACGAATCCCCTTTGAACACCCCAGACGGTTTTCGCCCGTCTCGGACATTTTGTGGTTGTTTCTGTGTAGCTGATGATGATTTTCCTTAGCGACTAAAGGGTTACCCAGAGCGGGGATGTGATGATGATGATGGTGGCGCGGTTCTTCTTGCGTGATATGCATTTCAGTCGACACAACGAGTAACTCACTCGCTCGGCTGAGGTCGTCAAAATAATTCGGCTGCGGCCCAGATCATTCACATAAAACCTCTAAATGCTGTCCGGAAACTATGTCAGTCTTGGATCTAGTATCAAAACCACTTACTCTAAACCACATGAAACACACCCGCGTGGAATTCGGCAGTGTGTTATGATAATGTACTGTATACGATCTCGTAGTAGCGTAGTATCACCAAGTCCAATGCATGTGCGATCACAAAATGTTTTTCGATAATTCACTCATATATCTAAAAAATGCGACAAACCGTGACTGGTCTGTGGTTTTATAAATGAAGTTATGTATTTAACTAAGAGCATCTAGTAGTTATATACCACTGCTTCTTCAGTGAAAGCTTGCTTTAAAATGAAGCAAATACACCGCCACGCATCTCTTTTGGAATGAATGGTGACTCACGTGTCATTGAACTCGGCAACCCTTTGATACAAATAATGGTACCCGTCCTTCTCGCGCTCAAGCTATATGACTACACGTAGGTAATTGTAACCGTGTATCAGCAATACGCAATGTACACAAACTCGACCACCGATTAGGAGCTTGTACCGCCCCCATTGCCGTCCGTCATAATACACTGTCACGCCTACTCATGAATATCCTAATAAGCTTCCGGTACGTAATACAAGTCCTGAGGCAGTTCATACTTAGAAATAAAGAAGAGTGATCATAATATTTTAACGGTATACCGTTATATGGCAAATTGTGGCAGGGAATTGCAAATGTGTTATATTCTAGAATCAAAATGTATAATAATGATAATAATAATAATAATAAATTGAAAAATAAAGACCAGAAGAAATTGCAAGCTGATATCCACATAAATGCAAAAAGCTGCAATAGCATATAAAATTATTATCATGATAGCCTAGGCCTACTACTAAAACTTTTGCATACAAATGTATTTGTTATGTCAGTATTGCAGATTGTGTTTTATTTCGGGGTTTCCCAAATATTTTATGAAAAGGGAAACAAAAATGATCATGAAAAAATCCAGAACCACATGCACAGGGAAAATGAAGCAGCACCAAAAACCCCCGTTGCCAAATTTGGCGTTCCTGAAGGTTTGATTTTTGTGTCGAAACATTTCCCATTTTATTAGTGAACCCGTTTGTTTGTGTGTTTGTATGTGCGTTTGTGTGACTCCAAGATGTCTATACATTTTTCTTGTGCCTTATACTGTTATGATTTGCTAAAGTCGAGTCTGCATGTTAAAAGTATTATAGGGTACTTAGATGGAGATTTGAGTTATACTGCATGCTTCAGTGCATCCACGCGCGTGTTGGCCATTGTTTTAATCCATTCATTAAAAACTGGTGTAATAATGAATTTTAATCCTTACAAGCTTTTCTATTTAACTTTGAACTTGACGGCTTCAAGCACCCTGTATGTGTGGTTTTTAAACTTGGCCTTTAGGGTGTCGCGAATTGCACAATTAAAACCCTTGAATTGTTTGGCGCCGATTTACTCGCACGCGAAAGCTGACCAAATTCAGGACGCTATTACGTTCCGCTTATATGATCACTAAAATAAAGAAATTAGTTTATCTATGCAACAATTATTATTAACCGGCAAGACCTGTGTGGAGTAAGATGTTTTTCTCCCATAATTCCTTTCGAAAATTGGATACAAGCTAAATTTGTTTTGTTTGCCCCCGGGTTTGCCCATGTGTCGTTTGTTTTTTATTGCTGCTTGTTGTTGTTGTTATTGTTATTGTTTTGTTTTGCTTTGCTTTGCTTTGCTTTGCTTTGCTTTGCTTTGCTTTATTTCGTATTACTTTGCTTTACCTTGCTTTGCTTTTTTGCTTTACTTTGCTTTATTTCGTTTAAGTTTGCTTTGCCACTTAGCTTTGCTTTGATTGGTTTTATTTTATTTTGTTTTTCTTGCTTTCATTTTGTTTTCTTTCGTTTTTGTTTGTACTGACTTTTGACTGAGTTAAGTTAATTTGATTTGAAAAAGTACGTTTGAAAGAGTAAGTTTCTTCAGCTTCAGTTACAGAATAAATTAGCGCAATGCCACATGGGAAGACATTGACACCTCCTTTGACTGCTGTATGTGCCCTCCAGCACCTCCCGGAAATCGCAGTTCTGTAAACTTTTAGTTCTTTTTGTTAAATTTTTATCATCATGTTTTACAAAAGAACTTTTATTAACATACATATGATAATATTTTTGCCCGTGGAATAATGTACTGCTTACTCCATGCGCTTCTGAATTCGTGCGTACCGGTATATAAAATAAGTAATAAACAAAAATAGTTTGTATTTGGCGCCTATAAACAAATCTCGGACTTTGGGCATCAGATAATCAGCTCATGAACATACGCGCGCTCCACCAAAACATAATTCAATATTATCATCGTTGATCAAATCTAAATTGAACAAATATCGACTAATTTGTTTTTCCCATTATCATATTTATTTACAATAACAAAAATACTACAACTGGTTTTGAAATGACGCATGACCTATAGGCGATTTAAAGTCTGTGTTCCGAATCCCGAGTTGATATACGTCAAAAAAATCTAGTTCTGTGCCATACTTTTTATTGAAATAAACAGGACTTAATAAAATTAACCGATACACATGTGATCAGATCTGGTGGTTAAAGATAATAAGTTGTTATTCAATTCGTTACAAATAAAAGTCCGTCTTTGCGTACACTCGCACCTTTAAGTCATACTTTACGTCAAAAGACATGTGTTGCTTGTGTGCAAATGTGTTTCACGTTCCCCCAAACCAAAATATATGACGCATTAGGCTTAATAGTCCAGTTATTAAGGGAAACATAATATTCTTCAGGCTTCCTTTACCCCTCCCACTATAGCTTTAGCAATGTGTTTGTGCGTGTGTTTGTAGTGAAACATCTCTTTGTATATCCATCAGTTACACTTAAGGGGGTACTACTGTAACACCCATGGCCAATTTTGTGCCTAGTTATTGATTTATTGATCAAATATTGGTTTTCCCTCATTTTTGACTGTAACTCCACATCTGTTGTCTGTGCTGAAATAAAATTTCCAGTGCAGTAGTTGTAGTCCTTGCCCCTATAATATACATATCTTAGGCCTACTTGTCACCAATGCGCTATAATTTTTGAGAAAAATGCAAAAATAGGCACAAAATTGGGCAGGGGTGTAGTACCCCCTTAAGCAGAAAAATACGTAATAATTTACCTATATATATATCATTATCATCATAGAGTTTTATACTTTTATGAGATGCAGCTTTTTTTTATCATTAATTACCGTATAGTTTTGCTATTTCTATTGGAAATTGAACCATGCATGCACCATGAGCACTATACAAAAAACGCATCGCTCATGGAGCTATTTCGATTTAACTCGATTTTTGGCACGTGCCCATGGTCAACTCCAAATCATCATATCATCGCGTAAGTTCACACTTGGTTGTGTTGTAGAACCTCAAAAGAAAAAGGGTTCTTGAAACTGAAAGACCAACGAACATCATGTTATAACCTTTAGTTTCAGAATCTTTTTAAGGTCTTATAATTTTTTTGTAACGGTTCTTTATAGCCTTCCGTATTCAGAACTTTTCAGTTATTTCATATATGACAGCCCAAGAACCTTTTTTTTCTACTTGAGAATCATTTTTTCTAAGAGTAGTGTACATATGACTCTATCTTGTGTAGGCTAAGTTGAAAAACAGAGCCTCGAATGTTTAGGCCCTATATTCTCACTAAAATGCGTATCATGGTCGCACATTCATATTTTTTTTTTTTAAATATCTTGGCCAATGAAAATGTTGACGGGAAAGTACACCAATAGCAACTGGTCCATAGTTCCAATCTATGCATGACCATGGTAACGGACAGGTGATCATCGGTGCCATTTTTAGTATAGATTGATTTTGGGATCTTTTGGACTGGTGTGGAACTCGAAGGTCCTGATTATATATATTTTTTTACATTAAAAAATGTTCCAGATGGACACATATGGCATGTTGCACGTAATTTAGCCAGCCTGGGTCATTGACATTAAGTCACCGTGGCACACTAAACTCATAATGATTCACGTCACAAAATAATGGACAGATCGTGTCATTAATTTATACCAGTCAGTCTGAATAATAACTTTTATTTACCGGAAATATATTACCGGCCAGTCGCGTCGCGTCACGCGATGCAAAAAGAGAGTAAAATTTTCACCGAATTATGCGTGGTATATTGAAAATTCATGTTAATCATGTTAATGTTACCTTTGTACTTGAGCTACTTAAAATTTCACTTTTGGCCTATTCTCAGAATTTGACAGATTAGGAGCCTCATTATGATGACCGATTTATTTTAATTTGCTTACTAAATAATGATCCATTTAATAAAATATTCAACTGATGGACTAATTGAAGTCATCGTCCTGCAGGTACAGGTATACAATTTTTCAAAATATTATTATTCAGTTAGATTTAAATATATCATATTAGTCGACTATAATGAAAGTATAGCAATGAAAAAATTTAGCTATCAAACTCGTAATTTATGCAAATTGCAATTTAAAAAAAATCATTAACGTTCATTCAAATGTCACGGTGAAAATGAAGCTTTGAAAACACCAATATCTGCCCACCAATTGGCCAACAAGATAAAATTAATAATCAAAGGCATAATATCTGGTCATAATAAACATGATAAATGGTGAATCAATTAGTTAATTATATAAGAGAATTAAATGTGATATAAATAATCAGACTGTTTATCGTAATTCCGCTTTAAAATCACTGTACAAATACGATACAACGAACAGCACACATTAAATGGAATTGGCATTAAGCGGAAATTACGTAGTGCATTTTCTCATTAATATTAATATCGTGGGCGGGGCGTCAGTTCATTCATAAAATCAATCAGCTGTTCCATATTGCTACGCACAGTGTTTACTGTTTATCTGTTTATTTGCGAACGATTACTGATAATTACAGGGCGCAAGTCACTTGATTGGCAATGGTTGCTGGAATGGAAAGCTGTTTGTAGAAAATCTAATAAATTAAACTGAATATATTTTGTTGTTATTTAGGAATATTTACCTCGAATAAATACAAATATCAGAATTGATATTGAGTTCAAATAAGTCGATACATGGATCAGTGGGTGTAGTGTGATGGACAATTCTTGGTATACCGCAACACGTGGATCAGTTGTCCCTGGTTTACCCTTCGTGTTTATGAAGTAAATGATTCTACAAGTTTTGATGGATATATAATTTGATTGAATAAAGAGTGTTAACAAGTTGGTTATAAATAATTATTTGGTATTTGCCAGTACATTACTATAGTACAGGGAAATAGTGCAGTATAAAGGTTTGATAAGGACACTCGCCCAAATCCTGAGTTTGAAAAACAGTCTATAGTCTCGGCCTGAAAATGTTGTTGGCTTAGGAAGATTTCCAACATGGAAGGGGGGAGGGGGCTGAAAGTTGAAACATTTTGGTGGGCCATGCTGGGGTGCCAGGGGGGGGGTTCCCCCTCGGAGTCACGAGTCAGAAAGTTTTGCAAAATAACACCCATTTTCCCTCTATTTTATCACAATTTTTTAACTTCACCTAGGATTAGGGGGGAGGGCTGAAAGGTATTTCAGACCCCGCACCAAAATTATTGATGCCGGCTGAGCACACCCCCCCCCCCCAAGCGCCCGGTTCCTAAGCCTATGCTACAATATGATTATTACTAATATTTAAACTTGATACACATTAATTATTATATTGGTGTTTTAATGCATGTACTAATTTGGTAAATATCTGGTTTAGCAAGAAAATAGTATGTGTCTGCACACTGCACAGATGAGGCCTGGTGAATATTAAAACAGAGCACTGGAGCAGAACTATGATCACAATGTATGCAGTATGAAACCAGTAGGCCTATTTAAAAACACCTTCATAGGCCTATAGGCTACATTTTGGTATTATTTTGTAAACATTATGTCTGAAACTTAATAGCTATGTGTTGAATTCCTTAACACAACACTATATGTTAGAAATAAACATTCGCCATCAAACCCTTAACAGTTGACATAGGCCCTAACTGTTAAGGTTAATAACTAATTTAAACTGTTGCGATTTGGTAGTTCTCAGCATCTTGCGAAAGAAAATGAGCTTTGGCAAAAAATTCATTGATCATTTCATAGCGAGTGTGTAGAATTCATGCAGTTCACAGATATTACTTTTGTAGGTCCTGTGGTTCTTGAGTTATGTTGTAAGAGGGCTGTAAAAACAACACTTTTGTAAAACGTACATAAAGCATTAGCAACAATAAATCAAGCAAGTTTTTAAAGTATATTATTTTTTTCGGCTGCTTCGACCAACAATACCTAGTCTACCCTTTATGTTAGTATCGAAAAATATAAGAAAGTGTTTAATTACTGAATCATGTATTGCGTGACCAAACAGAATGTATTGATACGATGTGAAGTTATAATGGATTAAATATCATTTTAAAAATAGAATTAACAACTTTTTAACGACAAACAAATGTCTTTGTCAGACAAAATATGACATTTACTCTCATAACATGTTTATTCGTGTCATATTGTTGGCGATCAAAAAATATACCTCCCAGTTAGATGAGCGATTTTACCTGATTATGATGTCATTAAAACAGTCCAATGCAATATTGTCATCACAGGTATCCAGACTAATATTATATTTAAATACCCTGTACTTTGTTTCTATTTTTAAAAATTCATGGCATATCTCCCAAGATTTCAACAATTATTTACCATTACATATTTATTACACTGGCGTCCATGTCCCATATCACTCAAATTAAAAAGATCCCCTACAAATTCATAAATCCGAGAAAATATCATCATAAAATGCTTAAAATAGCCGACTCTTGGGGTTAGAAGTGATCTGATGACAGACCCCAGGATATGGCGGTGGATGTCTCGCCCATTGCGACGCACAAGTTTCCTACTGAGGCTTGCACGGCAAATGAACTTGGAATTGAATAGGTTAGTAAGGCCCAAGTTCAATGTCTATAACCTAGATTTATCGTAACCCTTTATTCACACCCACGTATACGTAACAGAAAAAGAGAATAATGATGAAATTATGACAATTACTAATGATGATTCTTTCACTAATAATAAAAACCGTAAAAATCGATAATAAGCAATGTGCCTAGTATTAGTAACGAGTTGCTCCGACCATAGAACGAATTTTTAGGGTAGCTCGTTAAACTTTTTCAGTTTATTTTCTTTTAATTTACAAATAAGTATAACACAGATATTTGAAATTAAAAATTAAATAATGAGAAAGTTAGACAAACTTCCCTAAACATTAATTTTGTTCTTGTCCGAGCAACTCGTTAATAGGCACATGCTTATTATCGAATCTTTACGGTATAAAAATTGACATCATTTATTCGAAAATGAATTTGTCCGACTCCCCAGAATTACCGACTGCTCTCTTTCATTAATTCTTTCTTCCTTTCTTTCCTTCTTTATTTCCTTCCTTCCTTTATTCCTTCCAGTAGCATAGATTTCTTTTTTGACATGGGGGGGGTTGTAAAAAATATTGAAGTATAGTGAAGCCAGCACCTTTTGGCGACAAAATAAGTTTATGGTACAAATGCGCGTGAAGTGCTCGAAAAAAATAGCCATATTGAAGCTAAACTGATGAAATATGGTGCAAAAGCGGAATAATTTTGCACTTTTGGGGCTAAAATGGCCAAATATGAGGTTAATTTGGTCAGAAATCCACATACAGGCGCGGCGTGAACATGGGGAGGGGGGATGATTGTATGGACCACCCCCTGACAAAATATTGGGGGGATTTATCCCCCATCCCCCCGATCTATGCCTAGGCTTCCTTCCTTCCTTCCTTCCTTCCTTCCTTTCTTCCTTCCTTCTTTCTTTCCTTTCATCCTTCCTCCTCCTTCCTTTCTTCCTTCCTTCCTTCCTTCCAATAGCCACAGTAAAGCTATAGGTAATCAATTAGGTATAAAAGGTTCAAATGGTGTTCGTCGCACTGCATATTTATAACAAATACACAAAGTCACACAAGCCCTTCTTTCTTCCTTTCCTTTCTTTCCTTTCCTTTCCTTTCCTTTCCTTTCCTTTCTTTTCTTTTCTTTTCTTTTCTTTTCTTTTCTTTTCTTTTCTTTTCTTTTCTTTTCTTTTCTTTTCTTTTCTTTTCTTTCTTTCGTTCGTTCGTTCGTTCTTTCTTTCTTTCTTTCTTTCTTTCTTTCTTTCGTTCTTTCGTTCGTTCGTTCGTTTTTTCTTTCTTTCTTTCGTTCTTTCTTTCTTTCTTTCTTTCTTTCTTTCTTTCTTTCTTTCTTTCTTGCTTTCTTTCTTTCTTTCTTTCTTTCTTTCTTTCTTTCTTTCTTTCTTTCTTTCTTTCTTTCTTTCTTTATTTATTTATTTATTTATTTATTTATTTCTTTCTCAGGAGAGAGGTTGTACATGATTTAGATTCTTTTGGATTCAAAATAAAAACAGGGCTATCAGAGGGGCAGGACAAGGCAACTTTTAAAGTCCCATTCAGTGATCCCAGCGAAATTACATGTATAAACAAATTAAAATTGTGTATTATAAGTCATTAAAATTGTCATATTGACAATGTTGAAACCCCATTGAAATACACGTAGCCTAGCTATAAATTTATATTTATTTATTTATTTATTTATTCTTTCTTTATTGAGGGTAATACTGCTTCAGTGACAAGCACTGCTTTTCAAGCAGGCCCTCATTGTATACATGTTATAGCAACAAAATATATTACGATACACAATATTTACAAAAATAGCATACATAATATACTAGTATTACAAATAAGTATAATGGTATCATCAAATACAAGAAAATTATAAATACCATGATTCAAAATACAGAAATACAATAATTATATTTATACAAAATATAAGCAAGCAAATGAACAAAATGTAGATAAAGACAGGCCTAAATTTCTTTAATTTTTGACTGAAATTGGCCTTAAGTCATATTTTCCATCTGCGCTCTTACTGTCGGTGGCAAAGAATTCCATGCATAGGCTGCCCTGACGTGAAAAGTACGTTGACCTGAATTTGATTTAAATTTTGGAACAATCAATGTATTAGAAGTATGATTTCTAGTTATATGATTATGGTTATCATGAACAAAATCAAATTGAGAAGATAAGTATGATGGATATTCATTCTTTAAACATTTGAAAACAGTCATTAATAGAGTATTATGCCATCTTTGATCAAGTTTAACCCACTGCAAAGTATTCATTAAATCATTAGTTGGTGTCCTTATATCTGCTGAGAGAATTATTCTAGCTAAATTATTATGAAGTACCTGAAGCCTATTATGGTACTCTACACTAAAATTTGACCAGACCATGCTGCCATAATCAAAGTGGGGAATATTAAATAAGAGCATTGGATATAGGCCTACTGTCAGTATATAAATTACAGATTCATGTAAAATGTCTTATTTTGTCTCTCATACACGGCTTTCGGCTGTACTACATGTACCATGACTGACTAGCAGGGTATGTTAGCACATCTATGACAATGACAAAGGTACCAAAATCAAAAAGAATTTTGATGATTTTTACGATCGTCCGGATGAGCAAATCACTGAATGGGCCGATTTTCAAAGGGGCACGAAAAAACCCCAAAAAAAACCAAAAAACCTTGATATCTGTGTTTGGGTTCTAAATAAAACTTTAATTTTGTCCGGAATTTTGTTCACAAAATCATGGGTGATTTTTTGGTGATGCATTGCGGCGCCACTGTCAACCAATACGCTCATTTTATAGCCAAAGTTCATACACCAAACGTTATTACGAATCACTGTGCATTCGCACTGGAGCTGGATGGAGAGGCGATTAAAGATTCTGAATAATTTTTTTATGCGCGCATGCTCAGTGCTCCTTTCGGCCTTGTAGACAGATTTTACGACAGATTCGAAGGGAATTTTTATCGACTTATAAAAAAATGACGAAACCTAAAGTGAAACCGAAGAAAGCTGATAAATCTAAGGACTCTTCAGCTCCAGGTTCTTCAACAGATATGAAGGTGAGTGTCATTTTTGTACCGAAATACTGATTTTTAAAAGTTGTTTATTATCAGTTTTGCGTGGGTGGTGCAGAATTTGGAAACCTTGTCCCTGTTTCATTCATTCTTTAAAAATTATGATCTTCTTCTTCCCTAGTCCGAGATTGCTCAGACTGACATTCTACAATATATTGGAAAATTTATTAGGTCTGAGAGTATATACATGCGGTTTTTTTGAGCCCACACTACAGCACTTTAATGTTTTCTATACATACACGTCTGAGTCCAGTGCCGTACTATTACGCTGACTTTCGTATTCGGCGAGGAGGACGATTTCGACCTCCTGGTTTGTTTACAAACAGAGAGGTAGACAAAAAACCATTCAGCTTGTCCAAACACTCAAGTATCAGAAGGATGGTCCACAATAGCGTGATTCACGTAACCTGAATAGGGATTAAAAAGCTGTCACGTAGAACCATGTGCTTCTATTGTCCAATTTGCCATCACGATTTCATATGGATTGTAAACAGTTCAGACCCAGTACACGCATCATGTCAGAAATTAATATTTTGTTCTGGGTCTGATTATTCGGACTAGTCTGAGTCTGAGTCTGAGACAGAGTACGAGCGCGAGTATGACTAGTACTAGTATGAGTCTATGTCTACTATGAATGAATGAATATTGATGACTGTATTGAGCAGAGAAGCACATGCATGAATGATAAGTATTGATCGAAAAGTCTATCCAGAGTCAGGGTCAGAGAATCAATCTTGATTCTTGCAGAATAAATTTGTGGGAATCATTTGATTCTTGCAAATCAACTTCTGTGTAGTGTACACTACAAAAGTTTGCGAGAATCAATTTGACTGTGTGTTTGATTTACCTGGATTATAGCTGAAATAATAGGTTCTCGATCATGAGAGCTCAGTAGGCACGCAATGACAATTGCGTCGGCGTACCGGTACAACGCCTACGACACACGCTTTGGGTAGCGCTGCATTTCCTGTGTGCGTGCACAATCGATTGCGCTATCGTGTCATTCCACTAAACTTGCGACATTACGCAGTGCACGAAGAACATTCATACTCTCATGACCGAGAAACTATTATTTTAGCTAGAGCATAGCAAAATGCTACTCACAATTTTGGAATTGTTACTCAAATCTGAAAGTGAGTAGAAAAAAATATACGAAAACCGATCACTGGCCACTGCCTTTATCTACAAACTTGCAAGAAGGGAGAAAAAAGACGATAGATACAGTTATAGGAATGCGATTCATTCATTCATTCATTCATTCATTTTATTTTTTTCATCATCATCAATACATACATAATCAGCATAACAGATATAAACAATGTTGAAAATAATGATGTGATGAGGTAGATGCATTACAAAGCCAAAGGCCTGAAAGACAATGCATCACCTTTACATTATATAATATATAAGTTAAGATATTTACACAAGAAAGAAAAAAAATCAGTATAAAAAACAGAAAAAAAAAGAGACAGCAAGGAACCCATCTTGAATATCACTTATATACATTAACCAGGCAAATTAATGCAATTTTTTTTAAAAAGTGTTTATATGTAACAACTTCAGTAACTTGTACAATAGAGTAAAAACAGAATTATTACATGAATGCGATAATCAAGAGTTAGTGATCACCTTTAACGATTCTAATAATACCAGTTTTGAATTTGGAGATGCAATTTGCTTCTTTGACTTCCTTTGGTAAGCTATTCCACAGCCTAGGGCCAAGTGACAAAACATTATTAAGTCGATGGACTTCGGCCCGATAATCATTTTTACCTCTTGTATCATAATTGTGGATAGACTTCATATTGATGAAAGTATTATCAAAAGATCTTGGTAATAGACACATGTGGTATTTGTACATAAATAGACCCAATTCCTTATTATAAAGTTGATACACATCAAGAATATTAAATTTTTCAAACAATGGCTTTGTATGACACAAATAGGAGCTGTTAGAGATGACCCTTACAGCTCTTTTTTGAAGCTTTACAATTCTATCCAAAATATTTTTATTGGCATTGCCCCACAATATTATACCATAAGTTAAGAATGGTAAGATAAGGGTACAGAACAACTGGTACATGTTGGGTTTTGGTAAGAAATGTTTGAGTTTGTTTAGTACACCAATATTCTTACAGCATGTTTTACAAATACTATTTATATGCGACCTCCATGTGAGGTTATGATCTAGAGTAATACCAAGAAATTTTGCATCATATACACGTGTCAACATGACCAACAAACAGCAAATATTAATAATGGCAATATATTTTACACAATCATACATCATGCGTCATATAGGCCCATATTATATTTTTCATAAGAATCATAATTGTAACATCACTCATAATGTGTGTCTGTTTGACAAGCACCATGTTAAGTGGAAATATATAAAAAGTTAAACTTGGGATCATGACCACTGACCAGCATATAATATCATATTATATCAATAATGACAAAAATATATACAAGAGAATGGAAATACATCATTTCATATCCAAGACCATCATTACATGTCACATGTATAACCGATTATCAAATGAATGAAGATTTCAATAATACTTTCAATCATTCAGGGTAATTTAACTTTCAGTTTCAACCATCAAAATATAACAAGTATTATATCCAAATATTATGAATGCATTGCACACATCACATATCAGTAATAATATAAACTTTCTACTTCAGATTACCAGTGACAATTTGAGCTTTTATGGATGTATGGGCTATTTACCCCTTTCATGTGTCACATTCATCAAAACAACCACCATTTTTAATCACACCTGATACCACCAGAGTATTTCAACTTTACCAATTTCAGTAAACAATTTTATTTAAATATAATAGATTACATATCCTATGAAGAAGGGTACTATCAAATATACAGTGTGTATTTGATTGTCAAACTGTATGATAGGAGATTGACAATATAACATGAGAAATATAACATCATCTCATTATGCACAATAGAATATGAAGAAATAACAATTTCACATAGCATGACAGTTCCATTCATGTAACATAAATGACAAAATTTATTTTCAGGATATAACACGATTTTGTTGTCTGAAAAACATGAAGGATGCATATTGTACACCACAACTTCATTTTACCATAAACACATACTACCTCAGACTACCAGCGATGGTAAAAGGTATATACAAAAACATCCACAAAATATGGTGAAAACAAACTGCTACTAACAATTTTGGAATTGCTACTCAAAGTTGTACATGTAAGTGAGTAGCAATTTTTGCTACTCAAAAAAATAGATGAAAATCGAACACTGAACTTTGATTCAATTACGCAAATCTGTTGGACATGGACTGTTCACAAGAATCTTGCAAGAATCGTTTCTTGGATTCTTGCTGAAAATCTGACCCTGCTATCCTCACCGATGATGGATATGAGAATAGAACATGCAGGAGCTATCTTAAAACCTGTTAAAAAATTGTATTGCCTGATTGCCTCCCCTATCAAAAAACCCTGGCGCCGCCCCTGCGTTTGAAAATTGGCAACAATTGAATGACTGAAGTAGTTACCTAGTTCCACACTCTATCTTCTATCCACACAGTAATTATCTCAATCAAGATGAGTAGGGTACCAGTATGACTTTCATAGACTGGTAAAACCCCTGATTTTTCAATGTATCTAGCCTTCGTACGGAGTGGAGAAGGCTAGAGAAACTACTTATTCCCATATTTGTGCTGAGTATTACTGCGTTACGTGCACAGGTTCAAGTTATCAGTGAAAAGAGGGCAAGATGGCCGAGTGGTTAAGGCGTTGCGCTGCCGGCCGGGAGATACGATCGATGAGGGTTCGAGCCTTGGGCTTGCCTTAGGTGAAAATTCTCTTCCCTCCCAAAAAGTTCCTATATGGTCAGGAATCCTTCAATTCAGTTCAGAAATTTAATTGAAGAATTTAATTGAAGAATTTCTTCTCGCCCCCATACACTGCTTATCACGTGCAGATATAGGTAGTGTATGTGCTTCGTTCGTGATTCGGAAGTCACGTAAAGCCGTTGGTCCCGTGTACAGGAAGAGTCAAACCCTGTGCACGTTAAGTGTCGGACCATCCCCAGTTCTGATATCTGCAATCAATCCTAGGTTCCAGGATCGTGCATAGGTAAAAAACTGTGCACGTTAAGCCCCAAAGCGACAATACTCAATTTGAGGTATGCACGTATATAGGAAGAAGAAGAAGAAACTTTTAAAAATGGACTGAACTGAGCTTTGATTCATTGTCTGATTGTATTTAGCTAGCTCGAAATACTAGATCTGAAATTATACGGTAGTACTATGACTAAACCCGGAGATTAAACATGCTATATTATAGGTACAAGAGGCAAACCTTGATACGGTCCTTGGTAGTTTTTGCTGTTTTTTTGTTGTTGCCAACACTCCTGGCTGGTGTCAAACGTTCAGTGTAGTGTTTGCGCATGTAGTTTTGCTCTATAGGTCTTGCTTGCTTGCTTGCTTGCTTTATTTCTTGTTTTTCCGTACAATGTAGCATAGTAGGCCTGTTATCGACTGTCGTATGTGTCGTATTATCGTCGATATGACCCCAAATCTGACATGTCAAAATAAATTGTCCTTTTGCGACACTGACTTTACGACACATAAAAAATGAAAAAAAATGAATTTCCATGCTAATTTGTCCATAAAAGCTTACCGTACGATCATGTATTCGTCGGAAAGTTGAAAATTACCTTCCGAAGTTGACCCGACCTGGAAGTAGAACAAACTTAAACTTGTAAGGAAGTATGTTTACACTGGAAGTCGGCAATCGTAACTCATATCTGCATGATTTGAAGCTTATATATTGACTTTTTTCAGCATTTTTAAATCTCATTACGAGTTTCGACATGTGACGATTGTCGTATTTTTTTTCTGGTACCGTAATGAATTACAGTCAGTTATTGACTTTGGTACGGTATATGAATATTTGTAGCAGTCTTTGCGAGTTGATAATGTGGAATTTAGGAGTTACCGTGGAATTGCCCTGATGGATTTCTCCAAAGCCTTTGACGTCGTCCCACATTTCCAAATTACATACTGCACAAGAAATACAACAATAGCCTGGATCAGTAGCTTTATTTCATCATACCCAGAAAGTTGTTGTCAGCGCCCGAAAAATCGGCCTGGTCAAACATTCTTTCTGGCGTCTCCCCAGGCTAGCGGCACTCTGTACAAATTGCCTATACCGATTCCGAAGACAAAACCTGTGGCACAGTCGCATCCCCTGCTTTGTATATGTTTCCCAGGTCACGGTATGTCTACGTGACAAACACTCAGGGTCAGAGAACAGCGCAATCTGTCTGCTGCCAGGAGCCGTAAAATAATATATATCTGTTAGTCACCTTTTTGTACTGTTCGCAGAGCGTGAAGTCTGCCCAACAACAACAATATGGGCATATTTTATTTAATTTTATTTATTTATTTATTTGAACGGACGCTTTTAAATCAGTGGCACACGCCTTAATTGGCGGTGCGCTCATATAAAAGACAAAAAAAACCCATTTAAAACAACAACAACAATAACTCATAGGAAAATGAACCACATTCATCCAATAACATCGCCTTTTCAGTAGCTACGCCACATTTAGCTCATTCATATCATTACATATTCATAATCACCTTTCAGGATTTGTGGCGTGACGAACAGACTCTTATACAGGTATCGAGCTCACGCTGTCCTCACTCCTCACTTGAGCAATCGTTGTAGCACCTCTCTTAATTTAGTACTCTCAGGCGTCCCTCAGGGTACGATGCTGGGACCGCTACTGTTTGAATGTTTGACATCAGCCAGGAGTATTGCATATTAGAGGGCTTAAAGGTATGGGAACTTGGGTTATCTGCCATATCACTGAGTTTCAGTTACTGTACTGGAACTAATCCATGCTGCACGCCTCAGGGTTCACAGTTTGCTCTCAAATAACCGGGTCCATTTGTTTTATGCTGGACCCATTCAGATCCCATTTAGTTGAAATTTGCGGGACCCAAATTGATTTTTGTGGGTCCGAAATTGCACTTATATGTACAAAACTTCCGAAACACCCGGAAATGTATTTCCAGTAAGGTAGCAAACGATAAATATTGAAGTATGCCAAATTTGGCACCCAAAACTTACCAAAGTCGAGTCAAATTACTGGATAAAAGACGACTTGCGACGATTGGCCGACTTTCTCATAAAGAAGTACAGTTACTACCTAATAACATGCACTACTTTAGTCATCTAATTATTTGGTTATTTTGTTATATTTGCTCGGTTGAAAATACAACTACCGTGAAAACATGTTTTCGGGATGTCACCAGGAATTGACCGTGTTTTGTTGACATTATTATTATAACATAATATTTGCATGATCCAAAAAAATATCGCAAGTCAACCTCTTCCATAGTTCCCCTCGTATCGCTGATCAAATATATGTGCATGAAATAGCGATGGGGTGTATATTATGTTGCAGCGATTTTTGTAACTGTATATAATTTATGAATGAAAAGTTGTTAAAAATGTGCTGTGAGCCGATTGAGCTGGGTTATCGCACAATGACGATCTATGATGATATTTTCTATTTCTTGGATGGGATTTTTTCCGGGTCCAAGCACAGCCTGCTGGACCCATTCAGGTTACATAATCTTACTTTTTCCGGGTCCAGTGAGTTCTATCAGTGTCCTGGATGCGAAAACGCGACAAACTGTGAACCCTGCGCCTCGGTCTTCCGTGCGGAGAGTGGAAATCAGACTGAATGGGGTGTGAGTACAAACCTGGGCTGCAATTTCCTGCAAACCCGGGTGACCCAGTTGTCCACAAATGTGTTTTTTTAAAGAAAAAAAAAAAAAAGAAGTTACTTGTTATTCAAGGTTAGAAACTGGAGAAATACTGCAACTAAAAGAATGCAATTGCACACAAAAAATGCAATTGCGGCCAATCCCGGCCATGAATACCTCTGGAGCTCACCTAGTTCATAGAAACAGTACATGTACACATAAATTCAGAACAGTGCATGGACAGGCCTTTCCACAATCCACACACGTTTCCACAGTTATGTGTGACAGCCTGTCAGGCATGAGAAAAGTTTTGCAGCATTTTCATCATTTTTTCGAAGGACACTTTAGATGGCTGAACTTGTCGAAATGTAATATGGTATAAACTTCAACTGTGGTAAAGCAATGGTTATTGATTTTTTATGCCTCCGCCAGTCCACCGTACTATCATACGTACCTCTGGATGCTGTGTCTTGTGAATGGATAGGCGGATTGCCTTCAGGTTTTCAGGATAGGTGGGCCATGGTCAGAAACACTGGTGTCCACTTTGGGTGGGGTCCAGGCCTCAAATTGTTTGGGGCACCCATTTTCAAGGCCACTGGGGAAAAACAAAAAGGGCACCAAGGCCAACAAGTTGATCTGGGGTTCCATTTGGGGTGTCTAATTTATATATTATGCTAATGAGCTAATTTTCATATTTGGAGTGTCACCATAATAAATTTCATACAATTACAATACTTGTTTTTCAGGGTACCCCAGCCACTGCTAGTCCTGATGTATCTACTGGAGGAAGCCAACAAGCGAGCGCCCCCATCAAGTCAGCGACAAGGGTCAACTTCATCGTTGAGATTCAGAGCATGATGTAAGTTGTTATAATTTTATGTTGCCTAAGCCTAATCCTAACACTAAGAGGAGTGAAAATGTGTGATGCGCAAAAAACACAGAAATTTGCGCATAAACCTGCTCCAAATTATGATATGCCATAGGCTTGTGTTGTGATCATTTCGATCAGTGGTTCGTAACAAAAACCTAGCAATGATCATATTTTTTAGCGAATTGACTGCTGACAAAAAGTTTCATTTTTTTTAATTCAAAAAAATTCAGAATTGCAAATTTTCATGACCATATTTGGAAGTAGCATGGAAAATGGATTAAAGGAGTATTTCGTGATCCTAGCATCTTTTTATAACATTTTTCAGTAGATATCCACAAAAAAAGCTTATTCCCAAAATTTCAGTTGATTGCGATTTTGCGTTTGTGAGTTAATATTTTGAAAAAAATATCTCAAAACTTGGACCTTTTATGTTGAAGCCTATGGCTAGCATGCAGAGCATTATTAAGCATTCAAGAAGCAAACTCAAGTTGTTGTTGTTAGAGCAATAACTAATATGTAGAATAATGGAGACTTGAAAATCATATATTTACTGAAAGAAGTTTTCATATAATAATCCAATATCTTAAAATATATCATATGGCATACATTATCCAATATCACTCCATGAAAACTAAACAAAAACAGATTTAAATTGTTTGTTTGATTTTTAGCATGGTGAGGAATTTGGATTCATAAATCTTTGCTGCCTATTGTTTTTAACTTCCTAGAATTCAGGAAACTGGGTAAAATTAGAACAAAGATTTTATAGAGCTGTTCATCATCCCCAATGTCAGAGAGGTCAATGACCTCAAAGCCACACCCCTTTATCAGATGCTCCTCACCTCCAGTTTAAATGTTGAAGATGACCTTGAAGGAGGAAACCCCCAAATTAGCCTCTTATTTAGTGGCAAACCTCAAGAAGTGACACATGGTCCCAGTTTTAATTGACTCCTGCATTGGGTATGAGGTATACTGAACTTATAAACTGTTTAAATACCTAGATGAACTCGGAGATGAGCTATCCTAAATCGATGAAGATAGAACAACCGTCCATTTTATAATTAAAGACTAGAAAATGGGATGTAAATGAATAATGTCAGCAAGATGCATGAATTGTTTTCATTTTTTGACAAATATGTCAGCATCGATAATACACATGATTACTCTCTTAAAATCTGAACCAATATTTGGATAGTTCTCCATTGTCTTGGAAATAGAGAAAGTAAAATAATGTTACTACATGTATTATGTACCCAAGGTTCCCGGAGAGACCAGCACAAGTTATTTCACTTCCAGCAGTGTATTCATAGAATGGGAAACAATCCCAGTCTACCTATTGTGTTTGAAAATAAGCCAAAAAGCCTAAAAGCTGGGATTTATGTTTTGTTAATAATGGCGCTATTGGGGGTATTCTTAGCTATGCCGTTTTGTTTCTGATGTTAGAATAATGTTTATTGGAATGACATAGTTGCCCAGTTATGTGGAATTACATCATTCAGGGACTTTGTGTGTGCAGAGCTGGCATGTGTGGAGTATTTGAGAGGGAGGTCATTGACCGAGAATGGATGAAATGTGATATTTGCTGCGCAGGTATTGTATAGGATTGTGATTTGTAATTGATTACTGTAATTCTGGATACTATTGATTTAAAAAATCAATACATCACAATGTTTACCTTAAGTGTATGTTTTGAGTGTGGTGGCAAGTTTGAGATGTATAATGCTTCAATGTCGAAAATGGTTTTAAATACGGTACTAATGTTATCGTTCAACTGCCAGGTGGGAGATGTGATCGACGAGGGTTTGAGCCTTGGGCTTGCCTTAGGTGAAAATTCTCTTCCCTCCCTATATGGTCAGGAATCCTTCAATTCAGTTCAGTTATTTCAGAATTTAATTGAAGAATTTCTTCTCGCCCCCATACACTGCTTATCACATGCAGATATAGGTAGTGTATGTGCTTCGTCCGTGATTCGGAAGTCACGTAAAGCCGTTGGTCCCGTGTACAGGAAGAGTCAAACCCTGTGCATGTTAAGTGTCAGAGCTATTCGAAAAGAGAAGGGGGACCATCCCCGATTCTGATATCTGCAATCAATCCTAGGTTCCAGGATCGTGCACAGCCTAGGTAAAAAAACTGTTCACGTAAAGCCAGTGCGACAATACTCAAATTGAGGTATGCACGTATATAGGAAGAAGAATCCGTCTTGAAATGTTGGGGGGGGGGAATCAAACACATCCCCCGTCCCTCCAGAATTGATGCCCAAGTGCATATGCCAAGGGAGTAATTGTCCAGTAAAATTCTTTCTTTTAAGATGCATGGTGGATATTAAAACAAATTCTGTAAAGATTAAGCCTAATGGCATACATTAGCTCATTTGCCTTGGGGTAAATTTCATGTTTAAATAGAGAGCTCCCTCCTCTGAAAACCTAACAAGAATTAAGGTACCATTTAATTCCATACCCTTATTTGCTGTTGGGAATTTTACTTTTTAAAGTAGCACATAGCGCCATTAGGTGAACCTTGACTGTAATTTACATCAAATCCAAGTTCTTCTCTCCCAGCAAGTGGCAGGTAGATGTTTTGAACAACCTTCTTGAAAATGAAGTAAATGTGATAACAACAAACCAATTCAAAGCAAAAATTGACCAGTTTTGGAAAGAAAATGGATGGGCACCAAAGGCTTTACCTGCATTCATTTTGAAGTCCGATACAGACTTCACATCGCGGCCACAATGAAATCTGAGCCCGGTTTTTTCGGTGGAAATTCTCATCGCACATTGGAATTTTTATCAGCGATGAGAGTTAACTTTGTTCAACTTTCTTAGCTCTCTCTTGTAACATTGTGGCTATGTAAGCTTCTGATTGGCTGCTGGAAAATCAAGGTCAGCAGAATGACCATAAAAGGAGCTGAAGACTCCGCAACGCAGCCGCGATATCACAATATACCATTGCAGCTCAAATAAATTATATAGTGCGATGCTTCGTGTAAAAAAGTATCACACATTTTTGTAATGTGGAGTCTGAATGGGGTTTAAAACATATATTTTCTAATGTATTTTGCTGTTGTTATGTTATGTTTAAAAAGTGTAAAGGTCTGTTTGACCTGGTCTAACTGGTTTTGTGCTTAAAAAAGGACCTAAAGGTCTAACTCCCTGAAAAGTTCAGCAGTGGACATTGTCCTCATTCTGTAACATGGGTCACATTAAATATTTAAAATGATTACTCATAGTTATTAACATCATAATCCACATCATTAAGTTTCATATTGGACAGTTACTTGTTAAGTTTGTGTCATCTTTTTTGTAAGTTTTAAAGCCCTTTCATTGAACAAAAGTTGAGAAATTAGGAGATAAAGGAGAGGAAATGGCTTTCTTTTCAGCTAATAATGTTTAGAAAAGGAAGTGTTCTTAATTTGATATATTGATAATCATGCCGTCTAAGGATCAATACTTTTTTCCAATAATACCAATAATCTCTATTTCAATGATTGATTCAATCAGCTGTAGAAGTTTTCTGAGTTGATCAGGTGGTCAGCAGAGAAGATAACGTACACTTCCCATAATGCATTTCTTTCATATAACAATTTTCTGTACTGATTTGCTATCTAGTGCAACATGGGTCCATAGTGTCAAAAAGTACCTCAATGAACAGAGCACATCCAGATCTCTCAAAATATGTTTATTTCTTGACTATCGACTCATGTTTTGCCAGTCTATTCTCAACATGAAAACAAAGGAAACCTGTACAAAGTATATATGAATGTCATTTGTTGCAATGAGGTGATGTGTCATGTTGCAAAGGATTCTGGGAAGGGTAAGATATCTTCTCTGTGCATTACTTATATCAAAGTGTGTGGCAGTTATTACAACTTCAAAGCAAAATGTTGTCTTTTGTGATAACAATTGATAAAATGATGGGATCAGCAATTGGGTCATTTTGGAAGAGTCGGTGACAATGGGCTGATCATCTTATTTCGGATGATTGGGTTATGGGTAATTTGATTTGTAATGACAGATGATTTACAAGAAACATTTGCCTGGTCAAAGAAAAAAATGACAGTTTTCAGCCTGATCAAAGTAAAAAATGAGTAAAAAAAAATTATAAACCCACAATGATACTTCTCACATAACTTTCTGTGTTGAAACAACTATATTATAAAAGGGTCTTCACCTTCTCATTTTAAGATATATTCCATATATTTGGCTACTGTATGGATAACTTAAGATCATGTTAACATCATGGTTGCAGGCCAACATTCTCCATGGTTGGGATGTGAATGTCATCTTTTATTAGGCATACTCTATGTATTATTCCACATCACTTCCTTTCAATATTTAGGATCTTGGTGCACTCTGGCTGGGCATTCATGCTCTGTAGGTCATTGACCTCATAAACTCAATTGAGAGTACTGGGATTCTACATGTTGCTAGCTTTACTGCAAGATATGGGTAGGGGGCAAGGCTAATGTTGGTTTCATACTTTACTGCCACTTGCCGCTTTGCCACTCTAATGACAGTTTTGCTTGACTGCGCAGTCGCACAGAAATGCAAGCGGTGACCAGTGGCAAACCGATATATCGATCACCGTTTTAGCCCAAAGCGACACATTAATTAAACATGGGAGAAAATAAACGGAATAAACCCATCCCTAATGTGGTTAAAACGGCAGTACTGCTAGGATACTGGTGTCAACTGGCAGTCTGGTTTTGGAGCCATCCCTTACAACATAGATTCTGGAAAGAAAGAGTGTCCAGTATTAGTGCTTCAACATGTACTACATGTATATCCCATCTACATGTAGCCTTTGCAACCACATCATGCTTATTGAGCCTGGCAGAATTCTCATAGAAAATTTGGATGATACAACACCCTGATCACCTCACATTTAGGGCTATCTTTTTTTATTCACTTTGTTGTCTGTTGATTTGTTTGTTTGTTTGTTCAACAGGGTGAAATATTCAGGATTTAATACCCAAAATTAGTAAAATGGAAGTTTGTAATTTGAGCATGAAAGGGCAAGTAATTTGTTTGGGGCATGTATTTATCATCATTATTTCAAATGCAATTCAATACAGTTAAGTTTTTTCTGATCACTCCCGGCAAGTGATTTTGTGAATGACTTCAAATTACCTTTGGCAAAATAAGTCAACTCTATTCTCCGGTATCAGTACTATTCCAATTTGAAAAGGTAATTTAGTTTACCTAGATCTTCAACATCAATTTCCTAAATATTCAGAATCAGGTCACCTAAGGTCATGCAACCAATAATCATAATAATAAAATTGGGTAATAAATGAAATATCTGTATTTCCAATTATGAATTAGGTCACTTTTTACAAGTGTAACCTACAACCAATTACTAGTTATCAAGTTTAAGTTTAGTTTCTACCCCATTCATTCATCCACCCATCAATCAATTCAGTATTTAGACATTGATCTGAAGTGACTGTATTATGTAGGAAGTGTTGAGAGTTTTGGGATCAAATTCCATCAATTTCCAAGTAAGTAGGCAGGTAAAAATATCTTGGACTGCCCATGGGGGATGAGTAGTACCTTGCAGTATGTTTGTGAACACAGATGGTGGTAGTCTACAATGCATGCAGTGTGAGCAGGGAAGTGCCAATAGTGACCTAGACATCAGTAGTCCATGACGAGCAGACATTTCTCCACTTTCTCTGTCTTCCAATCAGGCCTGTAGGCAGGGAGGGGGGGGGTGCAAAATCCAAATTTGCAAAAGTATAAAAAAAGTCCCAAAATGTCACAATTTGCGAGCGTAACGAGCAAAAAAATCAGCCTTTTTACACTTTTTTGGTCAGAAAAGGTCCAAATTTGTCCACTTTTCACAAAATCACCCCCCCTCTTGAAAAAAGTCCACTTTTTCAAAATCAGCACCACCCCAAAAAAATCCTGCATACGGGCCTAATTCCAATAGACCCTAAAATGACTTGACTATTATACTGGTGATACTTAGCTCCCCGACAGTTTGTCCTCTTAATAAGGACCCTCAATATATCAATAATAATCAATAAAACGAATATGCAATAGTACCAATATCACTTTCTGAAGAAAACTGAGTTGCCGATATTAAAAATCAGGAAAAAAAGACTGAAATTGAGCTCCATTGAAGTCGCTGGAAGGTGGCTGGCACATTTGTGAGTCCAAATGGAATGTAGCGCTGGAATATGGCTGGTGCATTTGTGAGTCCAAATGGCATGTGTACATAGTGCTCCATAAGTCGCTGGAACGTGGCTGGCGCATTTGTGAGTCCAAATGGCATGTATCGCTCCATAAGTTGCTAGAAGGTGGCTGGCGCATTTGTGAGCCCAAATGGCATGTATGTAGCGCTACATAAGTTGCTGGAAGGTGGCTGGCGCATTTGTGCCTGCATTTGTGAGTCCAAATGGCATGTAGCAATAAGTCGCTGGAAGGTGGCTGGCGCATTTGTGAGTCCAAATGGCATAACGCTTAAGTCACTGGAAGGTGGCTGGCGCATTTGTGAGTCCAAGTGGCATGTAGCGCTCCATAAGTTGCTGGAATGTGGCTGGTGCATTTGTAAGTCCAAATGAAAATTGAAAAACGAAAATTGATGCCAGCAATGTTAAATTGATAACAGCCAATGCATTGATTTGGTCAAGTCCATGACCAAAAGCTTCAGACATAATTGCCTGACCCATTATTCTTCATGCAGCAAGCTAATCATGAGCTAATTAACGACAGGTGTTCCAATGTGGGCAGCTAGGGGGAAGTTTATAGCTGTAGGGTGAAGGGGCTGGACACTATGGCGATCCCCTGGGGTTAGGGTGACATCAGATGTGGCTGACCTACTTAGTGTGAGGAGCTTAAAGTAGTGTTATTGTTCTGGTCTGGCCTTGAAAATGACCACCGAGTGACCTATGGGTTTGTGTGGATTGGTGTGGGCAATTGCAGGACACTGCAGTTAATTGAGTGAGGATGAGGAAGGGGCGGTGTTTGGGGTGGATCTGGTTTTACGCTGTGAGGGCCTTGTTTAATAGTATGCAGATCTATAGCTACACATATTAAATAGTGCAAGCGAAGCGAGCCATGCCACGCTAGCAACCACCGCAAGAGGTGGCACTGAATTGGGCTAGAAGAGCCTAGATGGTATTACTATAATTAGAGGGCGCTGAGTTAGTGCTAGGTTTATTTAATGTATTATTTCCATACAAAAGTGAGCAAACAACTCTGCAAGAACATAAAGCATGTTGATCATATCTCATTTATATCTGAAATACGGTTGTTCCTCACTTAGAAGACCTGTATGATATTATCATACTGCCCTGCCCTAATGTGAGAAAGTAGGCCCTACAGGTCTGCTTTTGGGGTGCACATTTTATAAGTTGTTCACTATTGAAAAATTGTCACTGTGAAATAGTTGATAATCCTTTAAATAATTTTCGTGGAATTTGTTTGTAATCAGTAGCACCACATCCAGTCAAAGCTAAAGGCAGGATATGAAGACACAATAAACAATTACATTGTATCTAGTACTGTTGTTATTTTGTGGTCTGTGGGTTGATGTATAATATTTCCTACTACCCTGGTATTGAGAGTATACTTTTAACATGAGTGTGATTGAAAACATGCAGTTTTACAGGTGTGAAGACCAAAATATTTGGGCTCTGTAGTTCTTTTCACCTTCTGATGAAACCTAGAACTAGCCTGGGGGGTTCGACTTTGGAAGTGACAGAGATGTGCGGAGAGCAGTTCGAAACTAGGGTTATTTCGATGAGAGCCAGACACCGAAAAGGGGTGTATTTCAGTGAGAAGGTCCCGAAAAAGGGGGCCTTTCCGTGAGACTGGGGCAAATCTGACCACCCATCAAATAGCGAGTTTCAGAGTCCAGCACATTGTTGCACTATCTTAGCATGCTTATATCATCATTGCAGGGTCTCAGAGTCCAGCACAGATCCTGTACTAGTAATAGTTATTCCACGAGTGGCCTTCAGGCCACAAGTGGAATAAGTAACTTGTACCAGCCCAGAGTGATACATGGCAAAAGAGACCACTGTCTGGCCAACACATGTTATTTATTACACAAAATGCTGTATGTTGACAATCTATGTTTACAAACATGCTGAGGTCATGGTTATGTCCTAAAAGTATACACTGACATGGAACCCTTGTTGTGAGGTTACATAATGTTGTCTGGAAAATTTTAATTGAAAAAAAGGACCACTCTCTGGCACACCTGTTATGAGGATGGTACAAGTAGTCTACCATGTCATGTGTTATGTCTGGAGCAGGTCATCTCTTTGGGTGGGTCTGTTTACTTTTTGAAGTATATACTAGAGGGTGGGACAAGTAATCTCCCATGTGACTAGTTATGTCTGGAGTGGGACATGGGAGTGGTACATGGGTTTTGACTCCACTCTCCAGGAGTGGTACTAGGCTGTAAAATCACCAAGTATGGTACTATTGATGATATCTGAGACCAGTCCAGCACATGAAACCTGGACATGTGAGACAGATTCAGGAAGCTACTTGGATTGTACTTGCATGGGTCTTGACAATGACATACGCAGGCCCATAGCCAGAATTTATTGTGAGGGGGGAGGGTAAAATTAGACCTTTTGTGAATTCCTTCTAAAGGGCTAATTTCAATGTTTTTTCTGAAAAATGTGGACCATTTGTGATTTTTTTCCTTCATAAAAGAGCTAAATATTTACAGAAGAAAGTGGACACTGCATAATGTTCCATTCTTACCACTCTATGTAAAAAAAATGGATGTCATTCATTGGTTAATGTTTTTTTCACCACTGCAGCAGCTTACCTCCCCCTAAAGACAACACATTTGTTCAAAAGGCTTTTAATATCGATCTGTTGGTTTACTCCATAATTTTCATTTCAGACTGAAGCTGTTTGTCATAAAACAAACAAGAGATTAACATATATCTGCACTCAGTGATACCCTATTTCACCTTTTCTGAAAGGATCTCACAAATAGATAAAGAGGATATACGATGAAGCAAGCAAGCAAAGTAGCCTAATGATGTGCTTCCCCCTGTGTAATTACTTCATTAGTTGCACTCCAACATTATTAAATAGGACTGGACGTGTCTCTTATTGGTTCTGTTAACAGGCGTTTACCTCACAGCTCGTATGATACAAACCACCTGTGCATACGTCGCATCTGTCAGATTTCAAGTGCCATCTTAGATTACAGATTAACATTGCTTAACATCACTGGTTATTGTAAATGTTGGGTAATGCCTAATTAATCCATCTGCTTGTGTAGATCATGGTTAATCCTTGGTTAATCCAAGTAAATTGGATGGAGAGGGGTTGCATGATTGGAGTAAATCCAGAGGAATTAGTGATTTGTTGTTGATCCTCCCTCCACCCATTTGTATGTTCTACTCCGGATCCCAGAAAAATACAGCGACAATATTTTTGAGATTCAAAATAAAAGAAAAGGTTTACCTTGTTTTGCTTTGAAACATAGCCCAATCTAATCAATATTAAATGTTGCTTTTATCACCAGTTAGTTCCATTTTCCAACCATTCTTCATCATGTTCATGTTCCAACTATAGGAATAGGATTAGCATTGATGAGCTGTTTTATTTGACTAAAACAGGATTATATGCAACTTTTTTTAATCCCAATTTTATTATGCTGTAATTTTTTTGAACTCTGAAAAAGGTAACTTTTTAGCAATTTATGTCAAAACAACGTAAGTCCAATGTCAGTTTACATGTTTCTTTTCGGCTACTAGTCCATTGATGGGTGACACTTAATTTTCAAGACCCACCTAGCACTAACCTCGTGCCCAGTATGTTACCAATGCCATATGACACTCCAGCTCAACTCAACCTATCGCCACAGCAGCTGATAGGTGTATCCCATCATGCTCTGCAGTACCATAGTAGAACTGCACATGCCATAGAAAGTGTACACAAAATCCCTCACTTCAACTTTCAATTATTTGTTTATATCAGGGGAGCTTAGACTTTTGCTTGAATAAATATGATCTCTAAAGTATTGTGAAACTATCCATAGCTCTCAATATCTAAGCGGCTCTTGTTTATATTTTGTATACATTTGTTATGGAGCAAGCAGATCGACTGCAATGCATGATGGGATACTCCCTTTAGCTGCTGTGACCTATCGCACTTCGCAACTAATTGGGACATCAAGATCAGAAGGAACTGAGACGGTTCTAGATCCACCATGAAACCACTTGATCAAACAAACAAGAAACATACAGCGATTCATTTGGATGCATTTGAACACAGATTGGGCTATTCCAGTTGAAATCCACACTACCCCTGTGAAACATTTAGCTAAAGTTTTCCACAGATGGAGTATAAGTTTTGAATTGTAGGTAACTACTCATTCCAGTTGTGGAAGATAAAGGTAAAGCCATTATACAGGGGGAGTATGCGTTTCAAAATGATTAACTCTGACCAATTACATTTGTTGGGGATTTCAACTAGAAAAGTCCATTGGAACAGAATCTTGCTTGACTTGGAAATTCACAAAATTTATTATGACGGCTTGTAAAAGCAGGTTTTAGATATTTCAAGTAAAATGAAGCAGATGGAAGGGGCGCTCCATACCTGTAATAAATGATCAAAAATGATGCGTTGGTGACATCCAGATACCATCTCACCTGGTTGATATTGACACTGATATAGATTATCAGATAATAATAGAAGCTGATATAAATTGGCATCAATTTCCACACTGTCATGTAAATCTCAAGGTGAACTTATCTTCACCCTGTGTTGGCAATATGCACCCAAATTGCAGGAGATGCAGGTCATCCTATTGGCAATTTAAATAGCATAGCTATTAGGGGCACACCATTTGATTTCCAAGGGGGGATGGGAGCTAAAAAAAAAACTTTGCCCACAAGTGAGACAAAAAAATTTGCCTCACTGATGAGTAAAAAAAAAAATTTTCCCCCACCCAACTCTGTATTTCTAAAGGTATACCGTATTCATTCCAAAAAGTGCCCATGCCCCAATAAGCGCCCACCAAGGGTATTTTCAATTTACTAAAGGCAAAGGGTACCATTAATGTTGAAGTGACGGATAGACATCGATACTGGAAAATAGCTGGATGACTACAAGTCCTGTGTAAACTTTCAACACATTTTCTGCATCAGAAAAGCTACTATAACATCTCCGGGCCCTTTTATAACATACATACATTTGTCTCTAATAAACGCCCCTTACGAAAAAATTAGGTAAACCAGGTATAAAATAGGCGCCCACCCAAAATGACTTTGTTAAGTGCCCTGGGCGCTTATTGGAATGAATACGGTACATTAAAATTGAAAAAAAACTTCTGAAAAAAGAAATCTGCCTTACCCAAACTCCCATGCTCCCCCTGAGAATCTAATGGTGCGTCCCTTAGCTGTAAGGCCCTGAGTCAGTGGCATAGACAAGGAGGGGAGGGGGAAGCTGCCCCCTGTGAGAAGTCTTGCCCCCCCTTGGGATGCTGGCCACCCTGATATTTAAGATTTTAGGCCTTTTTTGTACTTTTTAGCCCATTATTGACCATTTTCATGAAAGTTTCCCCCCTTTAAAGTTCCCCTGCCCCCTCCCCTACGCCACTGCCTTGCACACTTGCACACTTGCACACTTGATTCTGAGTTTCTCCCTCACACATTTTCAGGAAACAAGCAAGTTAACTTTTCCATTATATTACCCTGTAGTTAAAAATCAATTTAGGTACCCTTCCTAATGTAGGGTCAAGCAGAGGTGAGAGGTCAAACCTTTCCACTTGCCTATGACATCATGTTATGTATTCACATATTTTGCAATCATAGATTGTGCATCCATACATGCAATTTTCATGAAGTTTGCAAAAACTTATCAATAAAAAGTTTCAAGGGGAAAAGTTTAAAGAAAATGCTCAAAACTGGGCTAAAAAGTACATAAATCCCTACAAATCTTAAATGTCAGTGTAGCCAGCATCTTGAAGGGGGGGGGGCAACTACCCCCTGGATATACCACTGATAACAGATAACAAACAAACAACAAAAAGCAATGATCGCATGTTTTCCTGTATAAAGCTTACATTTTCAGTATAATGACCTATATTTGAACTGGAACTGCTCTTGCTTTGTTAATGCAAATATGATCAAAATATGAATTATAATAATATTGTCACTTTAAAATGATTAATATTGTCACTTTAATGAGTAAGTTGCAAGTTGAACTTGAAGAGGCAGCAAGATTGTATTGTCACACCTGGCATTGTTTTCGGTGATATTGTAGTCAAATTATTCAAATTGTGAAAAACATGGAATTGCAAGTATTTTATTTTGACAATTTTTCAGGTGTTAATCACCAGGTTATTTAGATTTGCCCACAATTTGACCCTTATTGATTCATGAATCACAATATTATCTAATCTGAAATCCAGTGTACATGATAATTGGTAATCTGTATAGATTTGTGGTTGATTTGTATGGAGGCGGGCTGTAAATAGCGTGCTCCAATACATATTGTAACTAATCATGCGAAGATGAAATAAAAAACAAAAAAATATTTATGAATCAAAAATAGATATATGAGGCCTGACTAAGAAGATTGAAACGTCATAATAAAAATGAAAACATGGGGGCTTGCTTGTTATTTCCTTTCAGATCTAGAAATAAGGTGTATTCATGGTTTGTTTACATAATAGTAATATTTAAAAATGAAAAAAAAATCAAAGTGTGTAAAGCATGAGTAAGGGGCGCACCATTAGATTTCCAGGGGGGGCATGGGAGTTTTTGAAAAAAAAAACTTTGCCCACTAGTGAGAAAAAAAAAACTTTGCCCACTAGTGAAAAAAAAAAAAAATTTTGCCTCACTGATGAGTAAAAAAAAAAATTTCCCCCACCCAACTTTGTATAAAAATGTACATTAAAATTGAAAAAAAATAAGTTTGCCGCCGAAGGCGGCGAAAAAAAAAAAATTTGGTGCCCTTGGAGGTGAAAAAAAAAAAAATTCCGCTGCCTTGGTGCGAAAAAAAAAAAAATTATCTGCCTGACCCAAACTCCCATGCCCCCTGAGAATCTAATGAAAGTGCGTCCCTAAGATGTTAAAAACACTATTAGCAATATCAAAGATCAATGGCTTCCTGACACAATAGCATATTTATTGTATCTGCATTGAAGGAAAAGTGGTTGTTTTGGTCGATTGATTGATTAATAGGCCTATTGCCCATACTAGACATATACATATGAACCAAGGAATTATCCCCAGATATTTGTGGTTCTGCTTTTTGTCTCATTAGTCCTAATCATTAAGGTGGGTTGGGAGTGAAAGTGGTGTTTGCACTCAAATATTGAGACAGATAACTAGCTGATACACCTAAGGAATGGGTTCTTAAGATATCTCGACTACATTACATATATATCTCCTCTGATGACTCGATAAATTGTTCATGCTTTAATGGCCACAGGTGCAAACAGCTCTTCTAAAGCTTTTCTTGAAGAGACCAGAACTGCTCTTAACCTCATATTCAAAAGACAGTCCTGTCTCAAAGGCTTGATGTGTAAGGGTTGTCATTTCCACCCCATGTGCATGATTTTTTTGAAGGGGGAAATGCCCCCAAATATCCCAGTAATGTTAATGACTTCATCTCAAGAACAGCAATACCTATGCGATTATTAGCTTTCCTTGACTCATTTTCTATCAATTAATGCATTGACTGATATTAGAAGTGTACTGCAGTTTTTCATTCTCCATTGATTCATTCTTGTCAAACTTATGACGACATTCATGACTACCCACTCCACTTCACATTACCATGATTACAACTGCCTTAGCGACAATTGTCTTTTTAAAGCCTATTCTTGTTTAGCTGAATGGCTGAAAGTGGACAAATATGGCTCCTGTCTTCCGACTTGCCTTAAGGGTAAAAATACTATTTTGTTTTGCATCCAGTGACTGTATTTTTTGATGATTTTATGAATGGCTTGTTTTGTAGTCTATTGGAAGGGTCAGAGTACTTGACTCATTGTGTAAAAATGTGACTGTAGTGGTAGTGTTGCTTACTTCTTGTAGTAAAACTTGTGAGTGTAATTTAGGAATCAGTGAGTCAGTAATGCAGATATTGTTTAAATAAATAAATGGGGAA
Source organism: Amphiura filiformis (assembly GCF_039555335.1). Classification (NCBI taxonomy): domain Eukaryota; kingdom Metazoa; phylum Echinodermata; class Ophiuroidea; order Amphilepidida; family Amphiuridae; genus Amphiura; species Amphiura filiformis. Next base: position 6,008,791 of record NC_092646.1, read on the forward strand.
TACTAGCAAGTGTCAATTTGAGTGTGGTTGGGTTCATTTACAGTTCAAATACTGGACTTAGCAAAACAAATTTTGTTTTCACTGAAAATGCTCCTTTTTTAACCCTTCTAAAATTAAATTGTGTTTTACTGTTTTCAGTAGAAAGTAAATTGTGAAAGGTAAACAAAATGTACGAATGATTTTTCAATTTCAACAGTCTCGGAACGTCAGTTCAGTAACTCAAAACTCTTACAATTCGCCAGATACAGATGACGGGAGAATACATCAAAATTGTGTCATGGCCCGACAGTTTTTAGGCAAGTTGAGGCAAAAACGCTTTGTCAAGGGATCTTCAAGTAGCAAAATTTGGCAGCCTAACATGGCAACATTTGTCATCAGTTTCATCTGTCATTGTTGGTATACAAGCATTTAGGCTTGTATGAAGCTATGCATCATCATACATGCACTGTAAAAGTGGAAATTTTTGCGCTACATTTATTTGCGCGCTTTTCACGTTCCAAGCTGCTAGTGCAAAAATAACAATTTGCGAATATATCCATTTTGTGTTTAGGTCAATGTATTAAGGAAACTAAGAGACACAAATTTAAAAACAAGGAAAATTGTTCAAAATTGTCAAAGGGTGAAAAATTAATCACACAAAATGACAAAAATGTTCACTTTTACAGTACCTGGTACCTTTGGTACTTTCAGCCTATTCTTTGGTTCACCTCACATTTGTGACACGATCAAGGGAAATGAGTCGGATGTCGCTAAGGCCAAAAAAAATATTGTTGTGTTGCCCTCAAGTGGAAAAATGGGAAAGTTGGGTCGGGCGGTCGGATTTCTTTTTCTTTTTTTTTTTTTTTTAACCTTCAGATTTTAAAAAATCCCCTCAAATATTAAATAATGCTTCTTCAATTAGGGACATTTGTCAATTTTGACTTCTGGATACCTGTTAGACATCAATTAAAGACTAGTCTTTCAATATAATATTAATTTTAAGTGAAAAACATTGATTTTTTGAACAAATCTGTAAAAATCATCATTCAAAAAAAAAAAAAAAAAAAAAAAAAAAATTGTAACCCTGATTTTTCAGGATTTAGGACCGGACGGTTGAGGGCAACACAACAATTTTTTTTTTTTTGCCTAATATTGATTTTGAGATATTGGCAAAGAAAGTGTTAAAATTCTTTTGTTTTATATTGTTTTCAGCGATTGATAAATTGGCGTAACTTCAGAAAGAAAAGTCGTATCAACATGGGGTTTTCAGTTTCTGAAAGCTCTAAATGTCCTCTTTAAAAACATGTGTAAAACTCATTTTCGACCAGGGCCGACATGTGACTCATTCCCCTTGATCATGTCACATTTGGTATTGATGTTGTAGGTGCGTATTTCTGCTGGTCGCCGTATCGAATCATGTGCGTAAAGTTAATTGCGCGGAGCTTATGTACACACACACCCCCACATATATACGTGAGGTTTGTTGACACGCTTACAGCGCAATTGCGAAAAAGCATTGTCACAACCAAAGAATAGGGACAGTTAGTGACGTCAATGCGTTGAGGCTCAGCTGTTATGCACAGGCATGTATGCAGCTTCGTAAAATGTGTGTGTGTGTACGCCAGTGCTCAGTTATAGTGAACCTTCGCCTTCGAAGCTGCGATCAATGAAATACGCACTGACTGCACTATACCAAATGTTTGAGAAATTGTGTGAGTTAAAAGTTTTTGCTGAAGCCAAAAGTAACGGTGAAAAGATAATTTGATGACAATCATTGGCTTAGAAAGATTTTCAACATTGGGGGGCTGAAAAATTTTGGTGGGTCATCATGGGGGTGCCAGAGGGGGCGGAGTCAGAAAATTTTGCAAAACATAGGTCACAAACACCCAATTCCCCTCTTATTTTATCACAATTATTTTGTTAACTTCACCTAGGATTATTGGGGTGGGGGGGCTGAAAAGTATTCCAGCCCCCGCACCAAAATTATTGAGGGGGCTGAGCCCCCAAGCCCCCCTGGTTCCGAAGCCTGTGACAATACTGGGAGGAGTAGAGTTGTTGATTGTAGAGTGTTAACATGCCATCAATGGGTGTAATTGAACTGAAAAAAAAATGCATCAAACTTATTCATTATTTGATTTCCTGTCTTTTAAGCTTAATAAATTCTCTATAAAGATGCCGTTAATAAAAATAATAATAAAAGAAATAATAAAAAGCAAAGTAATGAAAAAGGAGGAATAGGCTTTGTGGCACTATCTGTAGGAAGTACAAGCTACCCACAATCTATCATAAATTTTACTCAATTTGTCATATTTTTGATGATATTAATAAACGCCCACCGTTATATGTGTGTCTTTCAGTCATGCATAATACGGCAATTGTCCTAACTATTTACTTGACTTCATTCAAGGTTTTGTGCACTTTTTTGCATGCAGTTTACGGCCTAATATTGTGTTGTGTTTGTGCGGATGTGAAGAAAATTTGTATAAAAGTCATGTTGGGATTTCCTGTTTATTTTATAGGAGTTGGTAGTAAATCTCTCCAATTGTTACAGAAATTTTATCTAGTGTCTAAATTTGTGAAGCAAAAGGCAGATTTAGAAGTAAAGACCACTGTTCTACAAAGCCCACAAACTGCGAAAGTCCACTATCTGAGCTCCTTCAGACTAGTATCTGAGGGATATGTCATTGTCATGTTTTGTATTTTTTTCATATCAGTTTCTTTTTTCCTTTCTTTCTATTGGATGGAAAATTTAAGGGTGGCTTTTTAGTAAAACTTTAGTTAAGGGGTTACTACACCCTTGTCCAATTTTGTGCCTATTTTTGCATTTTTCTCAAAAATTATAGCCCATTGGAGACAAGTAAGATATGTATATTATAGGGGCAAGGACTACAACTACTGCACTGAAAATTCAGCAACTCAGGGCAAGTAGTTATTGATTTATTGATCAAATATTGGTTTTCCCTCATTTTTTACTGTAACTCCACAACTGTTGTCTGTGCTGAAATAAAATTTCCAGTGCAGTAGTTGTAGTCCTTGCCCCTATAATATACATATCTTACTTGTCATCAATGCTGTATAATTTTTGAGAAAAATGCAAAAATAGGCACACAATTGGACAGGGGTGTAGTACCCCCTTAAGTTTGGAGGTTGTGAATGCAACTTTTCTTATGAATAGGAGAATTAAATCTCATAGTGTACTCCAACTCACATGACCAATCCAGTGGGTCAGTTGATGCAACATAGCGAGCAGCCCTCGAATTAAGGATCTGAAGGGGCACGGCAACTTTTTTAGGGCAAGTTGATAATTGCCTTGGATTTTCACTGAAAAGGCAAGGCAGCACAGCAGGTTGTAATATTTCAAGAGGGCATCATGGCAACTGTTGAAAATTTGAGAAGGGCACCAAGGCAATTTCTCAAAAGTGAAGAAAACACACACAAACATAGATAGATGATTTTATAATGAAGGGCAGGGCTGGGGCACCGACGGCAACTTCATAAGAGGGCACGGCAAGTGACTGCCTTGGGTAAAGGTCATATTTTGAGGGCATTGCGGCAGTGGGGTTGGGCACCCACAGCAAAATGCCATGGGTGCAGTGGGTTAATTCGAGGGCTGATAGCGAACGAGTTTGCAAAAAGTTTGTTCATAACTTTTCTGCAACTGAACTTTCCAGTTTGCTCTTGTTAGTTATTTATTCGCAAAATACTGTTCAAGCATTTTCCTTAGATGTGTCATGAATGTAAATCTTAACTGCTAGCCTGACTAATAAAATGCAGCAAAAAAATCATTATAGCTGAATTAATTTTGTTTTTGTTTCATGTGCACAGGATATGCAAGACATGACAATATTTTTTGTGAATGAACATGAAAGACATTTTTCATGTTCATTGCGCACATTGTTACAGTTGAATTTAAGGTATTTGTTCAAGTTTCATGCTCTAGTGTGCAGGATACTCGTGAAGAATGTTGTGAACTTCCTGTGATATCTTTATAAATGACTGTGTGGACTTTCACTGATTTCATACATGGAATTCCATTCACTCACTTAGGCTGTGGTCACACAGTATTTTTGTCACATTTATATTGCCACATGGAGGAATGTTTGGTGATTCTCATGATCTCCAGAAGATTTTGAATATGGGGGGGGGGGCATCAATGTGAGACCTCCGACGAGGCGTGAAATGCTGAGGGGTGTGGGTGCAGGAGGGGGTGTCTGCAATAAGCGCAGAAGCTTTTGGAATGCATGCATTTTACATAAATTGTACCTGTAAATTATGAATTCTACCATAAAAGTGTGAATTTTACCTTAAAATTATAAATTACTGGGGTACTTGGGAGCCCCACCAAAATTATTGTTAGTACTTCCCCCAGTTAGATATCATTATAATTATTGTGTAAACTTGACTCTTAATTAAACTAAACATTACATTAATTGATACCTTAAGGGGGTACTACACCCCTGGCCAATTTTGTGCCTATTTTTGCATTTTTCTCACAAACCATTGCGCATTGATGACAAGTAAGATATGTATATTATAGGGGCAAGGACTACAACTACTGCACTGAAAATTCAGCAACTCAAGGTAAGTAGTTATTGATTTATTGATCAAATACTGGTTTTCCCTCATTTTTGACTGTAACTCCACAACTGTTGTCTGTGCTGAAATAAAATTTCCTGTGCAGTAGTTGTAGTCCTTGTACTATAATATACATATCTTACTTGTCACCAATGCGCTATAATTTTTGAGAAAAATGCAAAAATAGGCACAAAATTGGCCAGGGTGTAGTACTCTTAATATAAATGTATTCATGATTTACTTCACAGATGATGAGGAAAATCATGTGTTACCCTGGCCTTAGACTTTATGTTTGTAAAATTACATTCATAATCTAAGCCCCCCCCCCCCTCAAATACATTGCGAAGTTTGTAATTGTTAATTAATGCCAATAAACAAGGGAGAAAGTTTTTGAAATACCAAAGGCAACACTCAATTACAAAGAATGTCCAACTTGCACCAAGTTCATGTATTTATGGTTGAACATATACAAGCAGAGTGTATCAGGCTGAATTCCATAGTTGTCTTGCTTGGTGGCACTTGAAACAACACTTTCAAATGTTGTTACTCAATGAACTTGATTCTGGATATTGGTGTTGGTCTAAAGTAATTTAGATTTTGATTTTGGTTGATTTTGTTGCAGACATTCATGGTGGAGCACATAGGCATATTATGCGCAACCACTGACTAATTGTTGAAAGACATGTGTACATGCCCAACGACCATGGAACATGGCTGTACTATTTGTATGTGCAATGCATTTGCGTACAAGAGTAAAAACAATAAATGATTAACAATTGGGGCAATACTACTTCAAATCATGGTTATTGACACAAAGAAGACCAAAGTGGATGTGGCACAGGTATAGGAGGTATTTGGGTAAAAATATCCCTCCTCCGCTAATGCCCCCTTGTCGGCAGACAGGTGCCGATCCAGGTTTTTGAAAGAGGCCTTATTGGAGTCAGAAAAATAACAAAATGCCCATTTTACCAAAGCAATTACTCTTGTCTTCCACCCCTTTTTTTGGGTGGGGTGGGCACTGGTCACCTGGATCTGCAGTCTGCACTTGTCAGCCCGATTAACTTAAATTTTGTGCACAATAAAGGAAGACTGTGTCAGGCACTTGTAATTCTTGACCAAGCTAAAGGGCAATGACTTTAACCACTTACAGATCTATAGTAATGCACTCCCTGATTTAACTTGCAAAGTTCTGCCAAAATCAGTAGTGATCATGCACATCCCATTTAATGAAAGTTCAAAGTAGGACATGAATAAGATGAAATGCTACTTCTCATCAATGCAAAATACCATTCTAAATATAGAGCAATTTGTGTGTTTATGCCAGGTAAGGCTTTCCAGGAAATGTGAGATGTCGCTTCCAAGCGTTTCTAACACTTGTGTAGCAATGGGTATTGCTGCTATTCATTTCATATTGTGATACTGAGAATCTTTGTGACAATTTCTATCCTAATTGAATATTTTTCTCATTCAAATAAGACATTTTGAAAGTGTCATTTGAATTCATTAATGATATAATGAGAATTCGTGCATTGAAATAAGTGGACTCGAACCAGGAGCAATATTTGCCTTTGAACATTACTCCTGGTTAGGCTTGGATTTTACAAGAACCAGGAGTAATTTCTGAAGAAACAATGGCAATTTTCAAATAGTAAATCCTTATACTGCATATACAATACAGCATACCAGCACTACTGCATCAAATTCAAAACTGGAACCAGGAGCAATTTGTTTTAGAAAAGTGCTCCTGGTTCCTTTGAATTTACAAGGACCAGGAGCAATTGGTGGCTTTACAAGAGCAAATTTGCTCCCTGCACCTGCTTATTACAAGGCTTGAATGAGATGATGACACCTTGCAACACTTAAAAGAATGTCATTACATACATGTAATAAACAGCTTTTAAGGTCAATGCTACATTCCCCTTGTATGGGCCAGAGGTTCTTAGAAAGCTAAGATTTGCACACCTGTTCAGCTGAAGCATATTTTAGAATTTCTTAGATTGTTCAATAGCATCCATGTTGTACTTTTCACACTGCTAGTGTGAATTAAGAAAAAGCCAGATTCTCCTAAACATTTAAGAAATCGTAACCATGTAGTGACCTATTAAGAATTGAAAATAAAGCAGCATTAAATTTTACCTCTACAACTTTATTGCAAGAAGCGAATCCTGTGTACTGCTAGATAATTGCAGTAATTGAAAGGGTGGAGGAAAAAGAAAGCAATATGCATTTATTTATCATAGACCAACCCACTGAGGAATCCCAATTGAATTTTAAGCACAGCCCATCTCCCTGTCAATGGCGCACAGCTATAGCAAAATTTGATGCATCGTAATAGAGTAGCGCATCCCCAACACATGGGCCTCTAGTTGCGGCAGTTTATTCACCCTCTGCATTAGCATAAGCAATAATAAGGGCATCGTTCGCTCGAGCTCGCTCGCTGTCTGTGCAGACAAGCGGCTGGCGTAAGACAAGCACAAAAGTAGGTCGGGAGGGAAACGTGATTGACCGACTGGCTGCCAGTCTAGTTCCAATTCCGTTCAGTAACCTTCTTTCCGAATCGACTCCTCTTGAAAACGAACGCGAGTCGTCGTGTTGTTTTTGAAATAAGATTTTTGTGTTTTTCGTAAACAGGTATGAGGAGATGCCTGCAGGTTTTGAAATGAGCTGAAGTGATTGATGTAGATGAATGTGCTGCATATTGTTAATCAATTCTTGGTGTTTCTATGCGGAATTCAATACAGTTTGCTTCATCTCGATGCATTATCCATACAAAATTAAAATTTAATATCTAGAAACACTTCCCTGCAAGCAAAATAATACATTTGTCAAAAATAGTATTTTATTTGTGCGTAAGTCAGTTCTTGATATTCAGGTATGCACATTGTATACAAAACGTTTGTTATTACGTATGCGGTAGTTGCACCCGCTGCAGGGAAAAAACGAAACCCAGTCTGTCGTTCGACAGTGTTTGACCCCGAGTTTGCAGGATAATGCTACAGTTTTTCAGATAATAAGATGGCATGTTTGAGCAAAGTTTGTGCCGTTTTGCGTATTATCAACCTACTTGACACGGTTTAGCGAGGATAACTTACAGAATGGTATGAAGTGTCTGCGCTGGATGCTCTTGACCTGATATACATAAAGTGTGGGTTGGCTCAGTGAATTTTTCAGTTTTCAATCAACAGATTCTCAATAAATACTGTAAATTGACCGTACCTGATGAACCAGCCAATATCTTCTCTTGGGTTTCAGTAGCGGTCAATGCGGTCAAGCAATATTGCATAATTTGATACACCCAGTTCAGAGATGTCCAGTTCAACAATGATGATAATGAATTGTCAAATGGCCTCTTGTAACCTGTTGTTGTTGTCATTGTTTGTAGTGGTAGGGGAGTACACAACTGTACTTGTGTAGAGATCATGTTTCTGGGGTAGTCGGAGATTGTTTATAAATTTTACAAGGGGAATATATAGACACAGAACATAGTGGAAATCCACTTTACTCCAGTCCTTGAAAGTCCTTGAATTTGAAAACACCTTTTCAAGGCCTTGAAAGTCCTGGAAATTTGCACAAGGTCCTTGAAAGACTTGAAAATTGGAATTTTACCTAAGTATAATTTTGACAAAATTTGGGGAGTGGAGAGGAACTGTCACTTATGTTAATATGTGCGGCATGGAGAGGCGCATCATGATTTTTGTGTTGTGGTAAGTCCTTGAAAATCATGCTTTTGGACCTTGAAAGTCCTTGAAAAGTCCTTGAATTTTAACGGCTTCAAGGTGCGGGAACCCTGTTGATGTTCTGCTTATTGGTCACCCAATCCACAACAAACACCGGCTTGTGACTTTCAATAGGTTGTTTTACTTGCTGCGTACCCACCCATCATTCATCCCCCAAACGGGTGTCACTCCAATTGTGACGAACAATTGGAGAGACAAATAAACAGAGGGAGTCCTGGAATTCCCTTTGCTTCAATTGTCCAATATTCAAACTCTGGATTTAAACAGGTATACCAATAGACACACCTACGAGGCCAAAAAAAATATTGTTGTGTTGCCCTCAAGTGGGAAATTTTGGGATGGATGGTCGAATTTCTTTTTTTCACTCTTTTTTTTTTTTTTTAAACTTTCAGTTTTTAAAAATCCCTCAAATATTAAATAATGCTTCTTCAATTAGGGACATTTGTCAATTTTGACTTCTGGATACCTGTTAGACATCAATTAAAGACTAGTCTTTCAATAAAATATTAAGTTTTTGAACAAATATGTAAAAATCATCATTCATTCAAAAAAAAATGCCGACCCTGATTTTTCAGGATTGAGGGCAACACAACAATTTTTTTTTTGAGGGGGGGCCTGATGCAATGCATATCCATAAGCAACCAGCCACACCCATCCCTACACATGCAGGCTATTTTTTCTGATTTTTTGTGCCGAACTAGGGAATAACGCACCACTGAGGACTCTGTACTGGATTGATGAATGTGGACATATTTTTTCTGATTTTCTGCAACAAACCGTGGACGTTGACCCATTTTAAACAAATTATTTTTAAAAAATTGGATTTTAATTAACCACAGAACCAGGGTCTAATTTTTATATCAACAATAGAGGATGCACTGTAAAATACATTTGTAGGTTGTTTGCAGTCATTTGCACATCTCGGGATGGCCCCCATTGTAGTAATGTTTAAGGGTGTAAACGTTTCACGTGTAACCGCCCGTTAAATGCACTATCCGTTTAGAAAAATCGGTAACCGTTTAAAGGCCGCTATAAATATCTGGAAAACACATTAAATTGGGAGCTGTACAAAGTTTGGTGGTATAGAGGTGAACATTGACTTGATTATATTTTAAGCCTACTTAATTGGGTTGTCCTTGAAAGTTTGCCTGGTCAACTGGATCCACCTTTAAACGTAAAAAAAAACCAAAGTTAGTACATTTATACAAGCCTACCCTAGCCCAACTAACCTTTAACCTAATCAATACCCTTGCCCTTATCCCCAAAAGGGAATTAGGGGAGAAATTGATTTCACCTGAAAATCGGACCTATATTTAATGTTTTTAAATGCAAGAACGTGTTAATAATGTTTTAACTACTTTATTTTCAAAAAAAGTGGGTAATGGTGAATCCAACGGGCGAGGACACAAAACACATCAAGGATCAATAAATGATACAAGAGGATACCTTGAATATGAACAACAGAAAAGAAAACGAGCAAGGTACACCAACTTGATGTGGGGAAACATGTAAAATACAGACTAGACAATATGCAGGGGGGGCAAAACCAGCAAATGTAGGCATAGGAAGTAGGCAAAGTTCGATAGCCAAAAAATTACCAGTTCCAAGGCTCACAAAAGTGCTAAACCTGCAAAAACAACAAGGATCAATGATGTAAATCACTGTGCACACTCGGTAAACCAAACAACCAATGTAGGTTTTTATTGCTAACAAAATAATCTCTCACATAACTTTGGAAATTTAAACAAATTTCTAAAATTCTAAAAATTGTGCACTCTAATGTATTTTTTTGGTATTTTTAGAATTTTAGAAAAAAATTTTAAATTTCCAAAATTATGTGAAAGGGTTCTCCTTCCTATAATTAGCCATAAAAAAATTGCCATTTTGATGAGATGAGGCTAAATAAAGTAATTGAAACTTTATTAATATATATTAATGCATTTACTAAATATGCTAATACAGGTCCGATTTTGGGGTTCCTTTTGGGAGTTGGGGCAAGGGTGTTAGACTAGTTGGGCTTGGGTGGGTTTGTATACATGAAGTAAGGTTTGGGAAGGGGTTAGAGTTTGTATAAGGGTAGGAAAAACATAAAACTTAAAAAAAATATTAAAAAAAACATACGTTTACACGGTTAATCGACCGGATTGGGGTCCGTTTAAACGGTTAGACAAATAACCGTGAATTTACACCCCTAATAATGTTCACAGTTGGAATGTAAAGATTCATATTCGGGGGTACACCTACACAGTGCACCCCTTCACACAAACACCACACATAAGCCCATACACTTTCTTTCTTAATGCTCTGCGTGCATAGGCATAGGTTTTAACACAAAAAGTCAAAATTTTGAGATATTTTGTCAAAACTTCAAGCGCTATCTAAGAACTACAAAACCAAACTAGGCTTGTTTGTACTCATTTTGATGCATTTTTCATGTTAATTCCATATATGAAAATTTAGAGTTGTGACATTTTTTGAATTAAAAAAAATTGAAACTTGTCGTCTGCAGTCGAAACCCGCGTGGAGAGAGTTCATCATTCTATCAGTCCTTCCCTTACATCCCTCCTCCATGTCTGTCTTTCAATCATCTTTTCTCATTACATCTTTTTCTTTTTACATATTCCTAAATTTTCTCTCGCAAAAACATATCAATCAAGGTTCAAATGTATCTTTCATGTTTAATCACCATCAGTCAAATCAACTGCACTTAACTTTCCATTTCATGTACACAACAATCCGATATAATTTGTCCCATTTACAAGAGAAAGCGACAAATTGATTATGACGACAGCACCTCTTCACCAAGTTAAAGGCTTCCTTCCTTCTACATTTGCCGTCCGATCATCGCCATCTTCAGTATGCCTAGAGATGAGCATGAACCAGTTCCCTAATTGATCCAGATCTGAGAGGGCATGTCTTACTCTGCTATGCTGTAGATATAACATTGATGTTTTAACACCATGCATGTTGACAGTATTGAATATCCATATTACGATTTCGAAGAAAAAAAATACACATTAATTTTATAAGAATTAATACATTTTTTACATTTTATATAGTTTTTGATGTAATTGAAAAAAGCATGAAAAATGCTTTAAATTGAGTCCAAACATGCCCAGTCTTTGTTCAGCCATTGTTGAGATAGCCGGTAGTGTTAAGGAGATATCACAGCGCTGACAATTCATGTCGTGTGCAAGTCTGTAATAGCTACGTGCGGAGTATTAAAGTCAATGCTCCAGTCTGTAAGGCATACTCACCCGCCAGAGTTTTATGCTAAGTTGCAAAGGCAAACGCACGCTTGACAATTCACCTTTCTTAGATGCTGTATATTGTACGAGACAAATTCTAAATGTGTCTCTTTCTTTTGTTGCCCACGCAAGCCCGAGAGAGACGGACGGATAAAGAAGAAGCAAGTATTGGTGTTATGGTTCAATCCTTTCATGTTAGATCATAAGCGTTTTTACTCGTCATAAGCTTTTTAAAGATGTTGTTTTGTTGCCAGTGGCAGATTGGCCCCTTTCTTCCATCCCCGTGCTCGTTTCTTAAGACATTGTATTAACAAATTTGATGTAACAATTCTTGGTTAGATTTACCAGACTAATAGTGGTGTTCAGGTTGTGGGTGCTATAAGTAGGAATTACGGGGTTTATCAATCCGCTTGTGGTTATGGTAACATGTATGTTGGGTAAGACACACTTTGGGGTTGTGTGGTGAAAAGAATACAGCTTAAATATATTTGTGGCAGTGGGACATTTTTGTGTGTGTTAAATGTAATACATAGACCATCCATGATCCAGGGTAGTAGGTGGTCAATATGGTTGGGCTAGACAGATCCTTTATATAGATGATTGGTTATTTTGGTGTGTTACAGTATACTGAAGTACAATATTCCTAGTAAATGCTGGAAAAGTGTCTGGTATCCTCAATGATTGTCCATTTATGGAACAGCTAATATTAGGTCTGTTTCCCTGATTGCTTTGTGGCCACCCATGCTTGTGCTCACAGTTTGTTTCAGGATCTAATGATCCGAGCCAGTTCCAGAATCTAAATTTTGAGGGGGGGGGGGAGACAGCATATCTATGTTTGGGGGCAAGGATACACCCTGTCAGTCTGGAACACTGTCAGTCTGAACTACTGTCAGTCTGAACTACTGTCAGTCTGAACTACTGTCAGTCTGAAACACTGTCAGTCTGAAACACTGTCAGTCTGAAACACTGTCAGTCTGAAACACTGTCAGTCTGAAACACTGTCAGTCTGAAACACTGTCAGTCTGAACTACTGTCAGTCTGAACTACTGTCAGTTTGAAACACTGTCAGTCTGAACTACTGTCAGTCCGAAAACCTAACCCTAACCCTAGAAATTAGTACTGACAGTGGTTCAGACTGATGGTGTTTCGGACTGATGGTGTTTCGGACTGACGGGGAGACCCGAGGGGCAAGGTCATGTGGAGAGGAGGAACACTTAAGAAGTTGACAAAGACTACAATTGCCAAATATGGAAATTTGGACTCATTTACATCTTTTTAAAGGTAAAACTGGGTAGTGAAGTTGATTTGAGTGATCGGAAATTGATTAAACTGATACATGCAACTAAATTTCAAACATATCAATTTTTAATCATTTACCATAAAATGTGTATTAAAAAAAAATCAAAATTATTTGATATCAGAAGGACATAAAAAAATCAAAATTATTTGATATCAGAAGGACATTCCTTGTATTCAAAATGCAGTTCGATATGTCTGATGTGCTCTCAGGTTCCACAAAAAATACATGAAAACGTTGCTATCTAGGCCTTTCCTTTTTAACATTGAAAAATAGGAGAAGCTTGCAAGAGTTCAGGTTCAGTTTTGTGGTTAGTTTGAGATAACACAAATTAATACAAATTGACTGAAATAAAATTTGTGGTGAGGTGTCAACATTTTTGTGCAAATAAATGCAATCTTACATGATCTTAGACCCTCGGTCAATGGTTTAGGGTCCAAGGTAAATTGATATCTAAGCCCATAGTTTTAATAGTGCAAACTGTAAAAGGGTTTGGGTTTAGGTGGTTTGCCATCAACATTGTAAATGTTTTGATTGTTGATGCATTGCTAAATAAGCCTATCAAATTTTGCCAATTGTATCCATTATATTAGTACTCCCAGATTTCGAATGTTAAATCAAGCAACTGGTCACATGACAAATGAAACATTGTTGAGTAACATACGGGTATAGAGAGAGACGATTTAAAGGAGTATTTTGTGATCCTAGCATGCTCTTTTTATGACATCTTTCAGTAGATATCCACAAAAAAGCTTATTCCTAAACTTTCAGTTGATTCCGATTTTGCGTTTGGGAGTTATGCATGATTATGTGTATTACACTGCTCCATAGGCCACTGTTGTAATTTCGTTCTGGTATACCAGAACGAAATTCAATTTTGACGATATTTTTGCTAAACGAATTCATCTGCAAGAAATATTTGATACATCAGAGGTTTCCAGTGGTATAAAAATCTCAACTTTTTTTGAGAAAAGTGGGGGGATGAGGCTGTGGATCACGAAATGCCCTTTTAAGAGAGCTAATTCTTTATCCAGGGGAATTTTAGGTTGGCACAATTATATTCATGAGAACATGTTCCAAAAACACAGGGGCTCGAACTCAGGATCTTTCACACTGAAGTCTGGTGTCATACTGTGCTAACTTGAAAACAGAGTAAGGCTGATAAAAATGTAATAAGTGCTCGAAATATCACCATAAATAGCTGGATTGTCTCAATTAAAGCCTTGTAATTCATGTAGATCTCTACTCCCTTCCATTGGACTTTGGAGCAGTAAGAAAAATGTAAAATGCAATCTAAGATAATGCTGGATGCTGCAAACCTGTTTTCATCAAAGTAGCAACCACCACACCCACTGGATATTTCTGTGGCACCTGCATCATAATTTTGGTCAGAAACATTAACAAGTTTTGTTAAATAAATGAGTGAAGTAAAATTTCCCTTTCATGTGGTATAGTAGGTTTGCTAATACTGGTTGTCTTAAAGTAGAAGAACGTGAAGGCAAGTTCATCGCAATCTTAGGGTGACTATTATAAATTTATATCCGTAAACTAAGCAAAAGAAACACTGTCCTTACGAACAAAATTCTTTGATGTGGTACATAGCCTAAGTAACCTCATCCAGATAGTACTATACTTTATGCTGCATCTCTCTGATCCGTATCTGTCTTCACTCTATGAAATTAATTTCAAAGA